>NC_090929.1:674956568-675280735 GCF_040938575.1 Ambystoma mexicanum | reverse complement strand
ATTACATTTATTTAAACCGGGATTTGTACTTCACAACCAGCTCTGCTTTGGGTGGACATGGCACAGTGGCAATGTTTGGTGGCAATGCATCAGTGCTCTGCACAGAAACGTTCAAAATTCATATTTGTGCTTCTCGAGTACAGCAACAATAAGGCTTTTTACAAAGTCAAACTCCATTTCCTCATAGACTGGTTTGATCACCCATTGCTTACTTCTTTTTGAAAACACCTTAGTGTAGCGAGGCATCCTTGCATTACCCGTAGTCCTAGATTGTTCAAGGCAGAGATTCTTGTTATGGGCCAAGACCGCAAGTAGAGTCCTATGTCTCATGCCCTGTATGCTGAAATGCAAGCACTTTGGCCTGTACTTTAGGCACATATTGTGGAACACCTCCAAACCTCCTGTGTGACAGAATTCTGTCAGTCCCCTCAAATCTCTTGATAAGAGTTTTATCGAAAACAATCTTCTCAATGGCTTTGTGTGTCGGTGTAGATGGAATCAACCACTTCGTCTTCCTTGCCTCCTCTGGGGACAAAGGGCCATGTTCACATTGGTGGAAATGTAGGTTTTCTGACCAGCGGGGAACGTTGGTACAGTGGTGCATCAGTGACTGCCATTTTTCAAGTAGTATTTCCACTGACCCTTCACAAGTTTTGGAGCTAGCTCTACCAAAGATGGTTGCTGATAGACTGGGACCACTGTGAAATACTTTCCAAACCTTTTTTTTCCCCGGCAGCCGGGATTTTCTTATTGATTGATTTAGCAAGATGCCATATGTCAAATTGATGTTTAATATGTGGGAACTGCTCTCTCATTGTCTTGGCAATTGAAACGTGTCTGTCCTTGGCTATGAGGTCGATGTGAATTCCCCTCGATTGTAGATATTCCACTGATTTTATAAATCCTAGTTTCTCCATGGCCATTGAGGATGTACATTGTGTTACTTGCACGACCACCAAACACACAATTTTCTTACTATCCATGTCCTGAAAGTGGTAGGTGCAGTACTTGCCAGAAAATCCAGGGCTGTCGCACTGTCCATCCCGGCTAGCCTGAATCGTTTGCCTTTGAATGTACTTGCTAGAGACAATTGTTCAATTTTCCAAGCATCACTAATGGCCGGAAATAGATAATCATGTTGGAATTTGTAGTACTACTTTTTAGAAATGAAATGGAGTCCCACAAACTGAAAGAAAGACTCTAACTTTCTAAAACTGGAGCCACTAAAAAGTGATGCAGCTGCACAAAATAGATTGCCTGCTGGCAGTTTGCCCAGCATTGGTTGTGCAGACCATGAGAACGTATGATTCAATCTACAGGCGGCATGTATTTTGACGTTACTGCCTTGTTTTTGACAAGTCAATTGAATCAATGGCCTCCGAGATACTTTCCCTCTGACGGAATGCCCATATTTCAGCATACTTATAATATCCATCAAACAACTGTCGAATACTATGTATGCCCTCTTTCATTAGACTGTCATCCGGTGTCACACTTGTTTTGGACTGCATCGTTGAGGACATTTCACCACAACTGAAAGAAATATCGTTGATATCAGGTTCTGATGCGTCGGTGAATGCTGCTGCTGGTTCATTCTCTGTCATTTCAACATCTGTTACTTCAATATTGATGGAAGAACACAACAATGTCGACAGCTTTTTTGGTGGCAATTTTTTGGCGGGTGTAGATTGTGTGAACTGATCTGCGACTACTTTCGAGCTATCCTCGATGCATTCAGTATCATCTTCTTGTGGTGTTGCATTCGCACTGTAGCAATGGTCCAATAAAACTTTACTGGATTCTCCGGACACATTCATTTCATGTTCTGGCCATTGGACATGAGCATCTCTAGTCTCAACACGCCGCGTCTGAATTAATAGTTCCTCCATAGTGTAAATGGTCTGGCAAGCAACATCTCTCATTCGCTTCACTGTCTGTGTATGTATAGTTCGTAGACGCACGGGTAACTACAGGACAGATTGGAAAAGGGATGTTCAGTTTAAACACAAGAGAAAGTATAGTACAATTGACTGGAAAAAACATAAAATAGTCCCCAGCACAAAGAAATTCTAAAGTTATGAACTGTTTGTAACTAACGTTATTTTTGTTTCTTTCCTTTGCAACTTTCTTGACTCGACCTTCAACATCTGCACGCTGTAGCTCCGATTCGTTTCCGCATCTCTTCCCTTCATCTTGCGCTGCAGCAACTATATTTTCTGTATCCGCATAGACAGCACGGAATGAGGCTCCATCGACTCCCTGAAACATAGTACTTTCATTACTATGTATCACAATATTGATAACATAAAACACACATGAGGACGAACACACAGGTACATCTCAATAGCTCAACACGAATTAAACATTGTGTAGAACACCCAAACGACAAGTATTCGAGCTTTGATGACCTAGTTCCATGGAACTGTCAGTATCCATGCCTCTGGCTCTGCATGGACTGCCATGAATGATTGTATTGGAGAGGAGGCATCAGCAACTCCCTCAAACACAGTACTTGCGTTAGTATGGTTTTCAATATTGTAAACATAACACACACTTGGGGTCGACGGCACAGGTACATATAAAGAGTTAACCATAAATGATGCATTGTCTAAAAGAATCAAGGAATATTTAAATATGATCAGATTTAATCGACTTATTGCTCCAATTTCTTTACATCTGCATCATCTAAATGGGATCTTGTGATTGTAGTGGAAGCTCCATCGTCTCCCTGAAACACAGTACTTGCGTTAATAGAGAAGAAAGTATAGCAAATGGAATGTAACGCTCACCTAATTCCCGTAGAGGCGCCAGTCTTGACTGGGCGTATACCGTATCTTCAAAGGTGATATGTAACACACGGCTGGCTCTTTGGGCTGGACCTCTGTGCACTGTATGTCTGGCTCGAAGGGTAAGATGTCTGCAGATAGAAAATGTGGGATTAATGAACTGGGTTATTGAATGTCTCTCTCTTCTTCCCTTTCTCTTCTCCTGTAGAACCCCAAAGGTTAACACTCTCACCTTAGGTAAGTGAACGCCGTGCTCTCCATCTGCCTCGAGGCAGGGTGCTGTAACCAGTTTCTTCACTGGATAAGGGGAGCAGGCCTCTTGACTTCAGAGGACTGCTGTCCGTCGTTTACTGCACGAACGGTAAGTTTCGAGTAATTCTAATGTCTTTAAAGTCTTTAGTAATGATGTCTCTTGTTTTGCAGGGTTCCGGCGATGGCGGATGGCGGGCTGAAGTGAATTGAAGATGGAGCCCGTGTGATGAATAGAAGCGCCTGGAAGCACGTAAGTAAGCGCTTGTTGCCTGCTTCACGATGCGCTTTAACTGTCTTTTTATTTTGCAGGTACAAGTTCGGGGCGGCTGCAGGGTGCCGGAATACCCACTGGGTTAGATGTGGAAAGGAGTAATGGCACGTGAGTATTAAAGTTCCCCAATGTCTTTAAACGCACCTTGTTTTGTCTTTCAGATGCGGGATGCAGCGCCGAAGGCCTCCGGAGCGTGCAAAGAGTTGGTAAGCTTTTGTTTTTCAGATGCCGGAATGCAGCGCGAGGCGTTGGTGACAGCCGATGGACCAGGTAAGTGAAGAGCTGTCACTGAAGACCGTAATGCTAACCTGTTCTTTCTTGTCTTTATAGGTGTTGCTGAAGACTGGATTCAGGATGGTAAGCCTTTTTCCTTAGGCCCAGGATCAGATGCAGAAGACACGATGAGCGTTCTGCTGCAGAGGATGCAGAATAACGCAAAGCAAGATTCATCCATCGGGTGTGGTTTAAATAGCCTCCTGTAGTGCTTAGGTGTCTCCTTCCACAGCCACGCCTAGGTAAGAAAAGAGTTCCTGCTTTCCAGAAGAGTTCCAGTGTTCTGAATCTAGGGAGTGGCTCCTGCCCCACCCAACAGGAAAAGTAGTTCCAAACAGAAGAGGATCAGAGGCTCAATTGGCAGGCAAGTAAGCAGCATGGTCTGCTGCAGGTAAGTCCACCCAAGCATTATGAGCCCGGCGCTTCCAGCGCTGGGACTGGGCATATTTATGAGCCTGGTGCCACTGGCGCCAGGACTGGGTCCAAAAGGTCCCAATTGGGACTGGTTGGCACTCAGAACCTGGGTTATGGATCTGCTTCCAAGGGAGTTGGGAAAACCCTGACCTTTTGGAAGCAGAGATCATGACAGTACTCCCCCTCAAGGCCCCTCCCAAACCGGGCTTCTCCGGGGGTTTTGGCTTGTCAGGAAATGTTCGGTGAAATCTTTTGATTAGGCGAGGAGCGTGGACATATTCAGCAGGTTCCCAGGATCTCTCTTGGGGGCCTTAGCCTTTCCAGTCAATTAGGTAAAATAGTTTAGATTTGGAGATCTTGGAGTCCAGAATGCTTTTCACTTCAAACTCGAGTTCTCCATCAACTAGGATAGGTTTTGGAGATTTAGTTAGTCGGGTTTGAGGTTGCACGGGTTTTAATAGAGAGACGTGGAAGACCGGATGTATCTTCATGTGCGGGGGCAAGTCCAACTTGACCGCTACTGGGTTTACTATGGTATTGATGGAATAGGGACCAAGGTATCTTGGGTTGAATGTGCGTGGCCCTTTTAGAGGTAGATATTTGGTGGATAACCAAACTTGATCCCCTACTTGATATTGAGGGGCTTCCTTCCGATGTTGATCTGCTACTTTCTTGTATTGTTCTTTAGCCCTTTGAAGGTGAGAAACAGCTTCCTTAAAGGCTTGGGTGATTGTAGAATGCAGGTAGTCTACTGCTGGTGTTTCAAGATCTTGGAGGGGATCCAACTCCGAGGTTCGAGGGTGACTGCCGTACAAAAGAAAAAACGGGGTTTTCCCAGTTCCCGAATGGACAGAGTTATTGTAGGCATATTCGGCTATCCAAAGGATGTCTTTCCAAGTTTTTTCAGTTTGTTGCAGCATGCAGCGTAAATACTGTTCCAGAGTTTGATTGGTCCTCTCGGTTTGTCCGTCGGTCTGAGGGTGGTGACTGGTCGATAGTCTCATATCAATTTGAGCCGACCGACAGCAACTTCGCCAAAAATTAGACATAAATTGACTACCTCGATCCGAAATTAGAACCGAAGGAAAACCGTGCAGTCGGACGATGTTTTCGAGAAATTCTCGGGCCAGAGTTGCTGCTGTTGGCAAGCCTTTGAGCGGAATGAAATGCGCCATCTTGGAGAATAAGTCCACGATTACTAGAATCGTATTGTATCCGGAGCATGGAGGTAGATCGGTGATGAAGTCCATAGAAAGCGTATGCCAAGGGCGAGGTGGGATGTCAATAGGGCGTAAGAGGCCTGCTGGTCTTTCCTTTTGACTCTTGTTTTGGGCGCATACTCCACAGGACATTATAAAGTCTCTGATATCTTTTTTCCAAGACGGCCACCAGAAGTAGCGCTTGATCTTTTCTGAGGTCTTGGCCATACCGGGATGTCCTTCCATTAAAGAATCGTGATAACAAGAGATTACTTTTCTCTGTAAATCTGTGCTTGGTAGGTATAATCGTTCTTGGAAATACAATAAGTTGTCCTTTACTGCAAAGTCCTTTCCCTGCAGATGCCAATTCTGTATGTCTGCTGGAGTTACCAGTAGCCTGGCTTTATCCTTAACTTCCTCTATGGATTCTGTGGCGATTACACCCAGAATTCTTTGTTCGGGAATGATTGGTACAGGTTTAGGGTTGATCAAGTGTTCTTCCACTCCCATCCGAGAAAGGGCATCAGCTTTACCGTTTTTTGTACCAGGTCGATAGGTAATTATGAAGTCAAACTCGGCAAAGAATAATGCCCAACGGAGTTGTCTAGAGGATTGGGCTTTTGCGGTTTTCAAATATTGCAGGTTTCGGTGATCCGTAATCACAAAAACGGTGTGTCGGGCCCCCAGCAGATAATGCCGCCAAGCCTTAAAGGCAGACTTGATAGCCAGAAGTTCCTTGTCAGTAATCGTGTAATTGATTTCAGGAGGCGAGAATTTGCGGGACCAAAATGCCACGGGATGCAACTGATTGGTTACCGGGTCTTTTTGTGATAAAACTGTCCCCATGGCAAGGCTTGAAGCATCAGTTTCCACGATGTAGGGGAGTTCGGGGCGAGGGTGTTTTAAGATTGGTGCAGAGATAAATTTAGTCTTCAAATCCTGGAAAGCTTGTTCCGCCTCGGTAGACCATTCAAAATGTTTGTTTTTCTTTAACAAGGCAGTGATGGGCTGGACTATTCGAGAGAATTCGGGGATAAACCTGCGGTAAAAGTTAGCGAAGCCTAACATGCTTTGCACACCTTTTACGGAGGATGGTGATGGCCATTTGAGAACTGCATCGACCTTCTTTGAATCCATACGCACTCCGCCAGGTGATAATATGAATCCCAAGAATTCAACTTCAGTCACGTTGAAAACACATTTTTCCAACTTAGCGAAAAGTTTGTGTTGACGCAATCTTTCGAGGACCATTTTCACGTGTTTCCGATGTTCAGATTCCGATGAAGAATAAACGAGGATGTCGTCAATGTAAACAACAACACACACATCTATGAGCTCTCTGAGGACATCGTTCATAAAATATTGAAAGGCGGCCGGGGCATTACAAAGTCCGAAGGGCATGACCTGATATTCAAATAGCCCATACTTGGTGCGGAAGGCCGTCTTCCATTCATCGCCCTCTTTTACTCGTACCAAGTGGTAAGCTCCTCTAAGATCCAGCTTTGTATATATGCATGCTTTTCTGACTTGGTCCAGGAGTTCAGGGATCAAAGGTAACGGATATCTATTCTTAACGGTGATCTGGTTCAGGGAGCGATAATCTATACAAGTTCTAAGGTCTCCTTCCTTTTTTGGAACGAAGAACAAAGCTGAAGAAGCAGGGGACTTGGAAGGACGAATAAACCCATTTGCCAGGTATTGATCCAGGTATTGTCGAAGGTGAAGGTTCTCAGGCTCGGTGAGAGCATAAATTCTACTACAAGGAGGAGTAGATCCAGGTATCGGGTCGATCTGGCAGTCATAAGACCTATGAGGAGGTAGAGAGTTAGCCTGATCCTTCCGGAAAACATCTTGGTATTCTAGGTATTCGGGAGGTAACTGGGGAGTCTCTGAAGAAATTGCTGCCAGTGCAACACCAGGTGGAGGGTGACAAGTAGAGACACATTCTGTAAACTGGACCTTTCTTGCTCGCCAATCGATCAGAGGATTGTGTTTCTCTAACCAAGGTATTCCTAGAATAATCTGAAACTGAGGGGCCTTGATCACATCGAACACGATCTTCTCATGGTGTCCATCTTGACTTACTAGCGTCACTTCTTGAGTGGTATGCGTTACTAGCCCGGAGACTATCTCCGTACCATCCACCGTAGTAATGACGTCCTTTACAGCCTTGGGACAAAGAGTTAGATTCATCCTCAAAACCATTTCATGATCCACATAATTGCCGATGGCACCGCTGTCGACGTAAGCTTCAATTGCATGTAATCGATCCGGATTATCAGGGCTAATGAGGACCATAGGTATCACGAAATGCGAGGTCACGGAACTGGTTTTCACGCTCGGCAAGAGGACCTCTATTCTTGTCGGGCGAGGTCGTTTCCCAGCTCAGAGTTTGTAACTTTGGTAACTGCAGCTCCTACTGCCTTCTTGGCAGGTTTCACCGGACAGTCTCGAAGAAAGTGCCCTGAGTTTCCGCAATAGAGGCATAATTGCAACTGTTTTCTCCTTTCCCGCTCCTTTTGTGTTAGAGGACCTTTCAGACCCCCTATTTGCATGGGTTCCCCGGAGTCTACTCCTTTGGAAGGAGTTGGCGGTTTGGAAAATACTCGAGCATCAAACTTGGAACGATCGGCCTTCCTGTTCTGCAGTCTGTGATCTATTTGAACGACTAAGTCTATATAGTCCGAACAATCTTGTGGGGGATTCACTACTTGGGCTAACACATCTTTGAGCTCTCCGCGTAGACCTCTATAAAACAGCGTAATCCTTTTGTCCTCAGGCCAGTGAGTTTCCACTATCAGTCTGTTGAAAGACGCAATATAAGCCAAAAGGTCTTGATTACCTTGTCGCAACGAAAGAAGCTCAATGTATAAGGCCTGCCCCTGTGAATGTCTTGCGAACAGTTTTTCCATACTGAGCTGAAAAGCTTGAAAATCATGGAGGACCGGATCATCTTGATTTACTAGAGGGATCGACCAGTCTGCCGCATTTCCACTAAGGTACGAAAGCACGAAAGCTACTTTAGCTTGATCAGTTGGAAAGGCTGCTGGCCGGCATAAGAAATGCAACCGGCACTGATTGATAAATACTGCAAACCTCTTTGGGTCACCAGAAAATCGTTCGGGCGGAGCCAGAGGTACATTCCCAGGTAGGTAGATCTGCACTGGATTCATAGAGGATGTAGAAGGAAGATTTCCCCCAGATGCGGGTAACGGGGTCTGTCCGACTTGTGACTGTAGCAATTGTCTAGCGAGATCATCTGTTCGCTCCTTGGAAATAATCAGTTCCCTTCTTAGAGCGTTCGTTTCCTGACGGGCTGCATGCACTTCTGCCCTTAGTTCCCCAAGTAACTGGGCTAGCTGGTCGGTATCCGAGGTTTCCATAGCGCCTGGACGGTAGTTTTGTGGTAGGCTTTGCGTTCTGTAACGCTCACCTAATTCCCGTAGAGGCGCCGGTCTTGACTGGGCGTATACCGTATCTTCAAAGGTGATGTGTAACACACGGCTGGCTCTTTGGGCTGGACCTCTGTGCACTGTATGTCTGGCTCGAAGGGTAAGATGTCTGCAGATAGAAAATGTGGGATTAATGAACTGGGTTATTGAATGTCTCTCTCTTCTTCCCTTTCTCTTCTCCTGTAGAACCTCAAAGGTTAACGCTCTCACCTTAGGTAAGTGAACGCCGTGCTCTCCATCTGCCTCGAGGCAGGGTGCTGTAACCAGTTTCTTCACTGGATAAGGGGAGCAGGCCTCTTGACTTCAGAGGACTGCTGTCCGTCGTTTACTGCACGAACGGTAAGTTTCGAGTAATTCTAATGTCTTTAAAGTCTTTAGTAATGATGTCTCTTGTTTTGCAGGGTTCCGGCGATGGCGGATGGCGGGCTGAAGTGAATTGAAGATGGAGCCCGTGTGATGAATAGAAGCGCCTGGAAGCACGTAAGTAAGCGCTTGTTGCCTGCTTCACGATGCGCTTTAACTGTCTTTTTATTTTGCAGGTACAAGTTCGGGGCGGCTGCAGGGTGCCGGAATACCCACTGGGTTAGATGTGGAAAGGAGTAATGGCACGTGAGTATAAAGTTCCCCAATGTCTTTAAACGCACCTTGTTTTGTCTTTCAGATGCGGGATGCAGCGCCGAAGGCCTCCGGAGCGTGCAAAGAGTTGGTAAGCTTTTGTTTTTCAGATGCCGGAATGCAGCGCGAGGCGTTGGTGACAGCCGATGGACCAGGTAAGTGAAGAGCTGTCACTGAAGACCGTAATGCTAACCTGTTCTTTCTTGTCTTTATAGGTGTTGCTGAAGACTGGATTCAGGATGGTAAGCCTTTTTCCTTAGGCCCAGGATCAGATGCAGAAGACACGATGAGCGTTCTGCTGCAGAGGATGCAGAATAACGCAAAGCAAGATTCATCCATCGGGTGTGGTTTAAATAGCCTCCTGTAGTGCTTAGGTGTCTCCTTCCACAGCCACGCCTAGGTAAGAAAAGAGTTCCTGCTTTCCAGAAGAGTTCCAGTGTTCTGAATCTAGGGAGTGGCTCCTGCCCCACCCAACAGGAAAAGTAGTTCCAAACAGAAGAGGATCAGAGGCTCAATTGGCAGGCAAGTAAGCAGCATGGTCTGCTGCAGGTAAGTCCACCCAAGCATTATGAGCCCGGCGCTTCCAGCGCTGGGACTGGGCATATTTATGAGCCTGGTGCCACTGGCGCCAGGACTGGGTCCAAAAGGTCCCAATTGGGACTGGTTGGCACTCGGAACCTGGGTTATGGATCTGCTTCCAAGGGAGTTGGGAAAACCCTGACCTTTTGGAAGCAGAGATCATGACATGGAATCACGTTATATGATCGCGCTCGATGGAGCTGTCAGTATCCATACCTCGTGCTGCTGAAGAATTATCTATGGATGTTGTAAATGTGGTGCGCACTTCCGAAAGCTGTTGCGCCGATTCGTATACTCATGGTCCCGCTTCCCCTGGAATTACTTGAATGTCAGACTCTGCATCAAGTGCGTGGGTTGACGCTTCAACAACTGCCTGAAACATAGTATTTGCATTAGTAAGGATTACAATATTGAAAACGCAACACACACTTGGGGTCGACCACACAGGTATATATCAATGGCTAACCACGAATGAAACATGGTGTAGAACAATCAAACAACAAGTGTTCAAGTCCTGATGATCACGGTCGATGGAGCTGTCAGTATCCATACCTCGTGCTGGTGAAGAACGTCTAGGGATGTTGTCAATGTGGTGGACGCTTCAGCATCTCCCTGAAAGACAGTACTTGCATTAGTATGGATAACACTAATTATAACTGAAAACAAACACCAGTGCACGATAACTAAGGTGTATATCAATTGGAAAGCACTAACCAAACATTCTGTAAAATAATCACACGATACATAAAAACTATTACTTGACATGCATAAAACAAGTCTGTAGCGGAATAGACAAGTAAGATTACCTGATACGCGCTAGAAGTGGTTGATAACTGCGAACACGTCACGGAAGTAGAATGTTCTTGCTTCAGATTCAAGGGATAGTTAAGTTATAAAGGTAAATTGTTTGATAATGAAATGCCAATATTCAAAATTGCCATGTAAGGAGACAGAATACTTGAGAGTAATGCTATTGAAAATGCACAATATAGCACAGTTACCTGTGACCATATATAGGTTTCGTTTGTGGGTTATGAAATCTAAAAAGAATATATTGATAAATGTCATTATTCAAAAAGCTATTCACTCATATCAATGTCGAAAGTATTACAAATTGGAAACAACACCTAAAATATCAATTCATCCATTCGGCTACCTACACACTACCGTAAGGCTTAAAGCTAAAAACGGACACTTGATTACAAGTGGCGGAATGTGGACGAATAGAGTGGGAATAGTGTTTTCGAGCAATTTTCGTGTCGTTCGCCGTTTATTCTTCTTTGTTACCCAAGATGTGGCGTACATGTTCGAGGAAAAGTGCTGGCTGTAGATGCGGTATCAATCACCCCTCTTGTCCTCTAAGACTTCTTGGACTCTACTTTCAAGCTCATCCAGTGGATATCCGCAATGTCTGACCCATTCTTTTATTCGATCAACAGTTTTCGGGAATACATGCATTGTAGTGCCTTCAGACTTAGCATGGGTCTTCGAAGGGAAACTGCTAATCGAACAGGCAGGCATTGTTGAAAATTCTGAAAAGTAAATATCAAGATTATTATAAAACCTTGATGAATAAAAATGTGATTCAAAAGTAAATGAACCATACAATGTTCAATGCAAATGTTGTTTTACTCGCCGTAACTATACCAGTTCATCATGTGCGACTTAGTATTTGCATAAGTTACAGAAATTTGTAAATGATGTGACTCAACTCTGAACATGTGACTTGTCCCTTGGATGTTCTGTCTTGCACGAGAAGGAAACATGCTTACATTATAGACTGGACCCCTGAAGGATGCAATTCGATGACAATTGACACAGATGAAAATAAATAGATCTATTGATAGCATAACAATTGAAACTCAAGTCAATAACAATGAGACCAATGACCATAGCACTATTGGGTACTCTAATCGCAAATAGAAATTAAAAAATGACCGAAATATGACTAGGATAGATGGCCTTACCTTGACCAACAAACAGTTGGATTCAGCAGGCCGAGCAGAATGTTGCATGAGAACAGGTAGATGGCCACAGGTAGCACACTGACGAGTTTGCTCGAAGGGGTCACAGATAGCACGACGACGGGCAGATTAGCATAGATCTCAGTTCTTCTCAGGTAGAAGGTTCAGGAGTTGACTTGCAAAGCACAAAGATGTTCTCATGTTCTCATGAGACATATCAAGTGGTTTATAAAGTATTAGAAACATGGGTGTGTTTGTGAATGAATGACGTGTGTATGTTGTGGTATTATGTGGTTTGCAGGGGGGCGGCCTGCATCAGGGGAGGCCTGCCTGGAGACACGGGGTCTGAGGAGGCCATGTGAGCGATGGCCCCTCGGCGTGGGATATCTTTTGAAGTGTACATGCTGTTTGGCACCTTGGCTGTTTGCGCCCGTGACAGCCCCCCATGCCAGCGCTCATCCCCGGGTGCGAACCACCTTTGATAGAGGGGGGTGGGATGGATGGGCCTGGGGCGTGCAGATAAGGTACAGGAAGACTGCTGAATGGAGACACACTTATGTGGATTGCAGGGGGCCGGCCTGCCTCAGGGGAGGCCTGCCTGGAGACACGGGGTCTGAGGAGGCCATGAAGTGTACATGTTGTTTGCGCCCGTGACAGCCCCCCATGCCAGCGCTGATCCCGGGTGCGAACCGCCTTTGATAGAGGGGGGTGGGATGGTTGGGCCGCCGGGCGTGCAGGCAAGTGTGTGGGAGCGAGGGGCCATCAGGTCCCTCTCATCCTTTACTTCTCAGTAGAAACTCAGACCAAGTGCCTCCAGTAGTGGATTCACCCCTTGCCCTTATGTGATGTTAACTTTGGTTGACATTCGCGTAGATGGGACCACTGAGCAGGACACGGGGCATCCATTTTTGTACCCCCTTTCCACTCCATCTTGGCGACCAGGCCTCACCGCGCAGAGCACATGGCCCCCACCCTCGTTCCCACTCTGACTGGAAAACTCCAGAGGTATTTGCAACAGCTAATAAATGTAACACATAACTCTTCCTCTGAGATCACTGTCCTGCATGTGAACCAGCCTGAACTAAGCACATAGCTCGTTCATCTCCACAAACGTGTCCTTGCCCACGTACCCTCGCCAGTGGAAACTTACTGCCATTCTGACCCTGTGTCCCTGCAAGGTATTCTCTTCATGTGACCACTGACCACGCCATGATGCCCACCTAGCAGATCCCCAACTAACATTAGACCCCTACTGCAGTACATCGTTGCCTATCAATAACAAATGCCACATACCGGAGATTCTTGTGAGCTCAGACCCACACTTCAAACAGTGTATTATAGTGGTCAAGACCCTTAACCTAAGGCCTGTATAATCCAATGTTAATTGATGATATATGTGTGACTTTTATAGAGACATAACCTACTGAAAGACTTTGAACAAGTGTTATTTAGTGCATGCATTATTGAGAATATATTATGTTAGCTTAGATAGTGACCACCCTGCTTCACAGCGACCTGACCTTCACCCATTCGGAGCACAGATGTCTGACGTCCATCCTTGAATGGAGACACACTTGATTCATTTAAAAAATCGAAACAACCGTTGTTAAAATATATGTGGTGTTTTATTTTGTATCTTATTTTGATGACACAAAAATACAAGACTTTACACATTTTACAGGTCAGGTTGCAGCTCAGCGAGGGAAAATCCCCTGTACTGACCGCTGTCACTTGGGAAAGTTTCTCTTATGGCACGAACGGCACAGGCGGGCATTACTCTTCGAACGCGGTGTCCAAGCCTCCTGTGAAGCCACCATGTAAAGGAACGATATGCCACCAGCCTGTACCACCTGTGAAAAGGAATGAAACAAACTGTTTTTAAATGACCAATTGTCAATGACAATTCTTGTAACAAATGGCATTCTGCTCGGACAAATGCTATCTAGACACTGCACACTATTGAACGACTTTCATGCGCTACAATGATTATGCATATGTAATTTTGGATATAGTAGAAGACCATGAAATAGTAGTGGCATGACAAGCAGAGTATACTTACTCGTTACTCGGATTACGAGGACAACAGTTGCGCGAAGTTCGTGCATAAGCACCATCATTATCCTCAACACGGACCGTGTGAGGGAGGCTGCCCTGAAGTCTGGCAGCTCGGTGATGCATTGTGGCCATGGATTGCCTTCCGAAGTGTAGGCCACGCATCCCGAGTTTTCACAGCAGCAGCAGTTCTCGTCCTCGGTTGGCATTAGCTCGCACCGATTGCATGTGCACCAGGTGGAAACACCGTCCATGCGACTAGGTCCAGGCTCTTCAGCTGTTGAATCGTCCTCCCAACTGCCGTCCGAAGACCCATCGTTTTCGCGTGTTTCCCTTTCCAGTAGTTCCTCCTCGGTATACTCGGGCTCGTACATGTAGGGCGTTATTGTAGCCATTGTGTGTTAAACAAACTAAAATAATTTATAGCGGTGGTACTGGTATCTGTTCACACGGGCTACAAGCAACGAAGGTAGCTGAACAGAGCACAGAAACGAGTCACAGAATACTCAAAGTAACACAGAGAGAGGAATGGAATCGAAAATCTGCTGCTGTGTGTTGTGAAACGGTCTGTTTATACTTATTGAGGAAAGAGGCGTCCTGCCATTTCCATGGTGACACGTCATTAGCTGAAGCGGAGCGAATGTTGACACGAGACATGCTTTGGCGTTGTGAAATGGGCGGTACGCGTCTGCTGATGACAGGCTCAGGGGCGGGGGATATGATTTAGTGCCGCAAAAGCAGGTCAGCCAGGGTGAGGGGGCAAGTGATAGGATTATCACAAAATGGTAGCGCCCTGATGCCTGTTTTCGCGTGCTTTTAATGGACGAAAACTCAGGTAAGGTCCATAGGAAATTTTTCTAAAATCGAGTGACTTAGGCTTAAAAACACATGGCCGACCTGTAGGGACAATACACATTTTTGACCGAACCATTCCTTTAAATCTATTGTCGTAGTTCCAAACATAAACTATGCCGATTAGCGATCTGGCAGTGTTATTCCCATGACCCGCCGAGCAGCTTCCGGGAAACCAAAGTCTTTGGGTTCTGTGGGGGGGGGGGGAGTATGGTTGCAAAGCTGGAACTTAATGGAATTGATGGAAGGGCACCACCAGGAGTGGAGCCTGCATCTTTAAGCCTCGCACGGACATGGAAAAGATTGACAGATTGATAGCTCTTTCTCGATTCTGTGGGTGGTGGTGCATGGCCGTTCTTAGTTGGTGGAGCGATTTGTCTGGTTAAATCTGATAATGAACGAGACTACTCCATGCTAACTAATTATTTAAGTGCGGGTCATAAGCTTGCGTTGATTAAGTCCCTGCCCTTTGTACACACCGCCCGTCGCTACTACAGATTGGATGGTTTAGTGAGGTCCTCGGATCGGCGAGAAGACGATCAAACGTGACTAGAGGAAGTTGTACGGGTTGGGTTAACCTGCTGGGAACGT
Organism: Ambystoma mexicanum; assembly: GCF_040938575.1. Classification (NCBI taxonomy): domain Eukaryota; kingdom Metazoa; phylum Chordata; class Amphibia; order Caudata; family Ambystomatidae; genus Ambystoma; species Ambystoma mexicanum. Next base: position 675,265,435 of record NC_090929.1, on the reverse strand, counting down.
TCTGCCACTTGAGAGAGGGAGCCCCGAGTGACCCCCATCCTCTCCTCACTGAGCGGCCCCTGAACCGCCAGGCGTGGGTGCGCCCCTCCACCCTGACCCGCCAGCAGACGGATGTTGGTAAGCGCACCCCAGTCGGCAGGGAAGTCCAGAGTGGGAGCAGCTGAGGGAAGCACGACCGTTCTCAAGGGATGCCTCCCCAGGGGGCCCGGCAAGCCCCGTGCCATGGTGCAGGCGGATGTCTAGGTTCCCGCCGCCCCATCCGTGGGCGAGCGATGGCCAGGTCTGCTGGCACAGCAGGCGACCTTCCCTCTTGCCCAGGTCCCTGGAGCTCAGCCCCGTGCTGGGGTTTGAAGATTCTAGCAATCCTACCCAACCCCCCCACCTCCTCTCTTGCCTGTGCCGTCTATGGTCTGCCTCTCTATCCGACCCCGGAAAGGGGAGCGACGTAGGGGCTCGGAAGGGATCGGGCCGGGTGGGACGGCGGCAGAGCGCTCTGCCTCTGCCGTGGGAAGCCCTGCCGCCGTGCTGCTGCAGGTGGCAGGCAGGCTTCCCGGGTTGATCACCTGGGTTTATTTTGTTTTGTTTTAAAACCCTGATGGTCTCGACCGATACTCAAGTGGGGAAGCTAGACGGGGAGCTGGGTTGTCTCGCCACGGCGGGCGGGACAGTCGGTGCTGTCTCCCCCCTGGCCTCTCTTCGTCCCATTTTGCTTCAATTTCTCATTTTTAAAAAAATGTTATTTTTATTGGCATTTTAAAGAATTGAACATTAACAATCCCCCTTCCCCGCCTGACAACCCCCCCCCACTGGATCACTGCACTGCATATCTTCTGAGGCGAATGTACATGGCATAACGGGTCGTAGTCTATAGTATATCCTTTAGTCTTAGTCACTGAGGACACCATTGTTCACGGTAGTCTTTGTGCAGGAAGTTCAGGATGGCGTCCCACTCGTTCATGAATGTAGCGTAATCCCCATGGATAGTGAATGTTACCCATTCCAGTGAAGTGTAATGCCACATTTTTGCTATCCATTCCTGTTTGCTGGGGATCGTGGTTTATTTCCACTTTTGCGCAATTAGGGAGAGGGGCACCATGCTTAGGACCATATATGCTTTCCTCTGTGGTTTAGTCGGGAGTGTGTCCAGCATGTCACTCAGGCCCAGCATAGCTTATCCATTTTCTGTCCATATTTGGGGACCAAAGATGGCTTTCATTTCTTTGTTCACCACTTCCCAGAACGGTTTTAGGATGGGGCAGGACCACCAGACATGGAGCCACGTGCCTACTTCTTTGCAGCCCACCAACACATCTGTGATACTGAGGGGTATATTTTATGTAGCTTCTCCGGTGTTAGGTGCCGTTGCACTAGTATCCTGGTCCACATTTCCCTGATCTGCACCCCTCTCATCAATTTGGGGATTCGCTGCCACACTTCCCACCACTGTTCTTCGTGTTCAGCGTGTCTGCCCATTGGTTCATATAGGGCCACTGGACCTGTGCCTCTGGCATGGTGAATAATTTGTACGTTTTACTAATCATTTGTCTATCACCGGAATTTGTTAGCAAGTACCTTTCTAGCGGAGTTAATTCTCTGGTAATGGATTGTTTCGTATCTCGAGAAGAGAGCCAGTGCCGCAGTTCAGCATAGCGATACCTATCCTCCTTCCGCAAACCCATGGTTTGTTTGCAGAGCTGGAATGACTTAACCTCCTGTCCCTTGCGCGAATGCTGCCTGCTTCTTCCCACCTGGCATATGCTCCTTTCTCTAGTCCTGGGGTAAACTGTGGGTTGCGGAATAGGGGAGTGAACGGAGATGGGTAGGACATGATCTTTGCTTTTTTAACCATAGCATCCCATGTATCCCCCACCAGGGCTGTAATTGGGCTTCTGTACGTGTTGGGGGGGCCTGTCCACTCTTGGACACCACAGGACCTTGTCTAGGGACCTTTCCCACCACTGCCCTATCCATTCTTCGTCAGATGCTGTCGGGATTCCCATTGAACCAGTTTCGGATGACCCTCAATTGAGCTGCTCGTTGGTAATACATTTGAAAGTTTGGAACTCCCATTCCCCATGCCCCCGTGGGAGTGACCATGATTCTCAAGGCCACCCTCTGTCTTTGCCCTTGCCAGATGTAGTTACGTACTAGTTTATTCAGGGTTTTGAAGAATTTCTGGGGGACCGCCAGGGGAGAGACCCTGAAAGTAATATAGCGCTGTGGGGGAACTGATCATTTTAATGACACTGATGCGGCCCATCCATGATATGGTAAGGAGCCTCTTCTCTCCCAGCTAGGTCTTGATAGTTTCCAACAGGTGGGGATAGTTTGCTTGGTACATATCCGCTAGGGTACTGGTTATTGTCACCCCCAGGGATCGAAGGGCCGTCTCCTGTTTGGCTCGACATGCCTGCTTTGCTATGAGCATCCCCCGCCTGGTTGCCTTAAAGGCATCCCATACTACATGTTCCTGCCCGTCCAGGGTCTTATTTTCCCCAAAGAAGTTGCGGGTGGACTTGTGTATCTCGTTGCAAATTACTGCATCTCTCAGCAGATGTCAGGGGAACCGCAACTTCCAGAGCCCCCCCCCCCATTGGATTTCTAGCTGCAGGGGAGTGTGGTCAGGCAGGGCTATGGTTTCCCTTTCTATGATCCGTACTTGGCAAAGCAGTGTCACCGAAACCCATATGTAATCAATTCTTGAGAATGTTTGGTGCACATGTGAGTAGTAAGTATACCCCTTGGTGTCCCCTTTTAGTTCATGCCATGTAGCCGCTAGTGCCATTCTCTTATGCTAGCCTGTAGTTTACTAGATGGGCCTTTAGATGTGGGTGTCCTGTCCACGCTTCTGTCCGTGGATGGGCGCCACGCCAAATTAAAATCCCCTGTCAGTATTAGGTGGCTCATTGTTAACTGGTCTAGCTTCTCCAAAACCCCCTGCAAGTATTCGTCCTGCCCTGAGTTGGGGGCGTACACTATGGCGATTGTGAGAGGCCACCCCCCATTGTAGCTGGACGAAGAAGAATCTACCTTCCTTGTCGGCTTTTGTGCCTATTATTTCGACGTCAGGTAGGTGTCTAAACGCTATGAGGACCTCTCAAGCTTTGCTCTTGTCGTTGGCCTGCAGAACCTGGGGGTACCCACTCAAATTAATTCTGTGTCTTGCTTATGGATGTGGGTCTCCTGGAGCGTCACAATGTCGGGCTTGGTATCCTGGAGGAGGTTCTCCAGTTTCCGTCTCTTTAGTTGGTGTGTTTAGTCCTCTGACATTGAGTTTTAGTATTTGGATCCCTACCCATGCCCCGTTACGTCCTGAGAGTAACCATGTCAAAGCAATCCCCCTCGATTTAAGCCCCCCACCCTCCCTCTCACCCCTCCCGCTGGACTCGGCTCCACTTTCCCAGGCCGTAACATCGCCCCCTCCGGCTGGACTCTGCTCAACTTCCCCAGGCCGTAACATCGTCCTAGGTTGCTGGATCTTGTTCCCATCCCAGAGAATAACTGTGCGGGGAGAGCCATTCCTCGGCTCTCCTCTGTTTCCAAGATCCGTCACCACCACCCCACCCCCGCTGTCTCCCGGAGCCGACCCTGAGTCTGACATTCTCTGTCCCACCGGGTCTTAACCCTTGTCTCGTGATCCCCACCGCTGCTGTTAAGTGGACAGCCTATTCAGCCTGGGGCTTTGGTTGCTGAGGCCCCTCCCGGCCCCTGCAATTGTTTGTGTCTTGTCTTTGACCTCTCTACTCCCATGGCTTCTCTTGGTGGCCTTCATGTTCTGGCCTCCTATTAAGTCCTCCCCCTGCATCCCCTTCTTCAATATCAAGGATCTTGGGTCCCTCATCCAACAAAGTGATGTGGTGTTGGCGCCCTTCCCACTTGAAGACCATTCCAAAGGGGAATGTCCACCTGAATCTTATCTGGGCTTTGGTAAGGGCTTTGGTCACCAGGCCCATTTGCCTCCTCATTGTTAGTATGGATTTGGACAGGTCCTGGAAAAGTTCTAGATGGCGCTGTTCATTTTTATCAGGGTTGCTTTCCTCGCCGCTTGGAGGATCCATTTGTTTTGGTCATATTGCTGTAAAGCCATCACCACTTCACTTGGCCTGGCCCCGGGTTCTTCTCGCTGTGGACTTTCTATCTATCAGAATTTCTCCCCCAGCCATGTCCAGCAAATCTTTGAACACGTGCTGCATTGTTTCCCTGAGGTCGGCATCGCTCACACTTTCTGGCAGCCACTTCACCCTGATGTTGGATCTTCCCGAGCGGTTCTCCAAGTCCTTGGCTTGGAGCTCCAGGTTGTGTCGCTACCACCTGCTGCTTCGCTAATACATCTATCTTCCGGGTGTTTTCAGTGAGTTCTTGAATGGTGTTTTCATTTGTATCAATTCAACTGTCGCCTTTGATTTCCTGCAGGGATTGTGCAAGTTCTGTGCGTATTAAGCTTAATTGTGTCTGAAGGGTAGCAGTCATTTGGTCACTGAATGCCTTTAAGCACTGTTGCAGCACCTTGCTCGTGACCTCTTGCCCCTGTGGCAGCGTCGGGGGTTCCTCCGACTGCTGCCTCTCTGTCACCGATGGATACTCTTCCTCCGGGTCTTCCCTCTAATTTCTCCATAGCTTTTGGAGGGTCCCTTCCTGTTTTCTTGTGATCTTGGCCCTTTAGGGGCCCTTTTTGGCCTCCTTGGCCTTGTTGCGCAACATTGCCTGGTGATGGCGAGTGCCTGCCTGTACCTTACTGTAGGGGACTTCTCCCCAGGCCTCCGAGGTTCCTCTTGTCTCCGGGGTATTGGCCAGTTGTTCTGTATGAAGGGGTTGCTTTTCTCTCCCTCCTGTGCGCAGCGGGGGTCTAGCCCCCCTTTTGAACCTGGCTTGGTTGCCCCCTGGGGGCCGTGGGGCTAGTACCCTCAAAGGTGAAAGTGGTCATGGTCGCAGTGTCACACTGGCCAGGAGCCCAGGAGCTTCTTGAAGTTCTTCCCGGGGTGCCCCCGTGCTCCCACCACTCTTGAGCCTCTAAGTATGCTCTTGCACCCCTGGAGGTTCCTTCTCAGTTTATCTTGCATGGCAGGGTTAGTTTTCATAAGGGTGGGAGTCAAATGCTGGGGGTTGGGAGCACGCGCCGCCCCCACCCCTCGCCCCCCGGGTTCCTTCCCTGGCCGCTAGCAAGAGGATGCTGCAGGAGACTTAGTGCTGTCACCCTTCTATCACTGCAGTTTACCTCTGATGTTGCTGAATGGTATGGGCTTGGGCCTTTGCCTGGGTATGCTGCTGGTCTCCTGCTGTAGGGGGGTCCCCTTCCAAGTGTAGGTTATGGTGTGCTGGGGCAGATGCTTTCATAAACCTCCCTGTCTGTTGTTTGGGAGGGGAGCGTCTTGCGTGCTCCTGCTTCATGGCTGCCAACTCCCTTCATTATCCCTACTTACCCTGCGCCAGCTGGGGCGCATCACAGCTCATGGGGGCCCTGTGCCGCGTGGTTCGTGGAGGCCCTGCTTGCGTGGAGCTGGGCTGCTGTATGGGGCAGAGGCAGGCGCAGGATTTCAGGGGAATACTAGCCTGTCCCTCTCATTTGTAGCTGGGTGCCCGGGCTGCGCCGGCTCTGCTGTATTGCTGCGCTGCGGTGCTTGCGCCAGTGTGTCCCGGCGGGCGTGCTGTACCGGTAGCCTTGTCTCCCCCAGGTCGGCTGCCGGGGATCCGTTGTGATCCGCTCACACTCCCCAGTCTCGCCTTTGTTGCCTTGGCTGAATGGGCACCCTGCGTCTTCTGCACCACCCGCGTGGGTTCTCTGATCTCCACTGGCTCGACTGCCAGTCCCCACACAGGCATCGCTGCTGCCGGTCTCAGGTCCACTCACTCTGCCCCCAAACGCTCCAGTTGGAGTTTTCTTGGGGATCGCTCAGTTCACGGGTCGTCCCCTTTACTTTTGCTGCCCTGGGGTCTTGTAACGCTTCTTATTGCTCCTTTTTCGGTTGGCAGGGGAGGAGCGCGCTCCTCACGGTGGGGTGGTCACGGGGGCCATCTTGGAATCTTCTTATGAAGCTTTTTGAAGCCTTTGTCTGCTTTTTCTTGAGTAATCACAGAGGGGGTGCTGGTCTCCAACGATGACGATGTGGCTTGGCTGCACGATTCAGGCAGCATAAGTGCTTATTACTTGACTTATCTGCCGCCTTTGATACCGTTGACCATGCCGCCTTGCTCGTCTGGGCCAGCCTTTCTGGTGCCGTTCTTTCCTGGCTTTCTTTGTTTCTCTCTAACTGAACAGTCAATTTCCATCCCCCCCTTCTCTGTACTGTCTGCCTTGAGATGTGGAGTACCTCAGGTTTCCTCCATCTTCCAGGTTTTGTTTCCCATGTACATGTAACCTCTTACCAAGCTTATCTGCTCTCACGGCTTCCACTGTTATTCTTAACAGATGACACAGATCTTGGTCTGTTTAGGTCTCTCTTGTCGAGACAGTGACCAGATTTAGGTCCTGTCTCGAAGCTGTGGGTGCATGGATGTGTAATAGCTAGTTCAGGGGGGGGGGAATGAGGTGTTGGTGGTGGGCCCTACTTCCTCTACTGCCTTTAGGACCCCCTCTTTTTGGCCATCTTTAGGGGTAAATATGTTAGCTCTTCTGTCTGCGGAATCTCAGATAAGTCCAGTATGTCAAAGGGGCCATCTTCAACTGAAAACCCCATAGTAAGGTTCTTTGTTTACTCCTTTCTCAGTTACGTGCCCCTGTGGTGTCCTTACTTGTTATGTCCTCCATGGACCACTCCAACACCCTATTTCTGGCACAAACTGTCTACTTCTTATGGCACACTCCAACACCCTATTTCTGGCACAAACTGTCTACTTCTTATGGCACCTTCAGGTCCTGCAGAACTCTGCAGCCAGAGTAGCCACTTACACACCTAGGTGTGCTCACATTACTCCATGTGTGCACCATCTTCATTGGCTACCCATGGCCAAGCCCATTCAGGTCAAGGGCTAATGTTTAGTTCATCATGCCTTTTATGGAACTGGGGCAGAATATCTAAAGGCCAAATTCTGTTTGGACATTCCTGCTCGCCCACTCCGCTTGGTAAATGCCTGATATTAAATACTGGCAAAACTACCTTGTACATATAAATCCATTATACATCCATATAAAAGTGCTGTATGCAAAATGTGTCATAAAGTCAAAGCAGAACCATATTACTTCAAGGCAAATCGTAACTATTGGAAATGCCTGACTAAAGTGCAAAGATTATAACGGATTCAAAAAGTGCCAGGTGCGCTTGAGAAAAGTGTCGAGTGTTTCTGAGTTCCTTCCACTCTAATCGCATTTTTAATTTTAGGCAGTGTGAGTTGCTTTTCATGTTATTTTAACTCACTGTCATATAAATCCATATTTCGAGTGACATTTTTAACTTGGAAATGTTCTGAGACCTTTAGTTGTCTATAGTTTACCTGTACTTGTTCACACTACAGCACCATTATGAAAAGCAAATAATTTATAAATCGATAATTGCGTTACAAACCTCTGGCACTGTGTATCAGCGTGCCCCTGCTGAAGGTGTGAAGTTTTGCTATCCGTTGAGCCCTTACAGGAAATATTGTGACAAAAGATTGTGAACATTTGCAATAATAACGTTTACTTTTTCTGTTATCCAATTCTTGCAGCTATTCATGTGCAGTTATGAGAACTGTTTTTCCATAAATGTTTCACTATTCGGCTTCTTTTTCTTCCAATCCCCCAGGTAAAACAGGTTCACTCCATATGGCTCCACCAATTTGATCTTTGGTTTACACATGTATATGTATTATTTGTTGTTTTATAGTGTAAGCACTTGTCATAATAAAAACACTTCAATTACCTAATTGTCTATTTCTATAAGCTAATGTGTTGTTTTTAACCCCTTAACAGCCAATGCCCCCCCCCCAAACCCCTGCGTGCCAAGCCCTTTTTTTGGTGGTTTTGGTATGTCACCATTCAATCCCTTGTAACTTTTTATTTACATATGATATCTTGCCCAAATCTGGCCCCCTTTCTTCCCACTTGTAGGTGATCATAACACCACCTAGGAATCCTAGTTTGCTGTATGGAGGGTGAGAGAAAATAACCAAAAAGGGGGCACATTTCATATTTTTTTAGGAAATGACAATAAAATGTTGTTCAAAGAAGCCTGTGGCTGTTTCCTTTTAAGAGCTAGGAACAAATGGTTTGCTGTGCTGAATTTGCCTTTTTCCAGGCTTTCAAGAACAGGTTGAGTGGAGACCAAAAAAATAAGGTTACCATCAATTTTGTGAGAGATATGCGAGTTTACCCTTTTTTTTACCCCCAATAGTCCATGTGTGGACGGAATGGAAGAGGAGGGTAGGAAAGCTGAAAGGGAAGACCAAGGCATACATTTCTGAAAAGTAGACAAAATTCCAAGCTTAGGAAAGGGTGATTTGCGCAGGTCAGGCAACATCTATGTAGGGAAAATGCCCATAGTTTGGGGAAAGATTTGAAAAATGACAGTTAAAAAAGGTATGTGCTGGACATGGTTGGACCTGTAAGGTAATGCCCTCTGTGAATATTGAGAAAAGCAATGCCCCGCTACATTCCCCTGACTTTTCCAGTTAGGAAATCGCATATTTTTTAATTGTTTCACAAAACAAGCAAGCCAAAAACGGAGCCATAGTACACAGGAATGTTATGCTGACAGCCTAAACAGACATATGTAGCATGTGTAAATAAGGAAAATAAATGTGAGGAATGGCAAGCATACAATTTTTGAAAGAGCACAGGCAGACCTTTTGAAGGGTAGGTGACTTGAGCATGTTACAAAAGCATACATTTCCTAAATCCGCAACTAATTGTAGTTCACATTTGGGAAATTAAAGGGATGTGTAACAAAGTGCAGTAGCATATGTATGAAAATGTTAAACCAAGAGAAAACAACAAATGTCCTACCTTCCCACATTCCCATACGTGTCCTAACGAAAACTGTACCTCATGTGTCGGTGCACCTACCTGGGTGCAAATGGAAAAGGCTAAACCACTGGTAACCCAAGTGTTTCAGGAGAGCAGACTCCAATAGGATCCCACAGAGGTCTGACTTGCGCAAATTGCCCTAGAATTTATTACCCAAAAGCCCGGCAAAGTCTGAAATTTAGGGAAAATAAACACACTTTTCAGACATTTCCAACCTGGAAACTACTGAAACATACCGCCAACAACACATGGCCTACCTTCCCACGGGTGCCTGGATGAAAACAGTACCTCAGGTGTGGGTTTACCTACCTGGGTGAAAAAGAAAAAAGTGTTGACCATCTCCAAGTCCAACGGCAGTCCCAAGGAGCACCAGCAGGGTCTCCATCCGTTCCCTGAGGGGAAATTATGTAATGCTGCCTAGCCAGAGCTCCAGGATGGTCGGGAGTGATGTCCCCAGCCTTGGGTGACTCTACCATGTGGGTACACCTTAAAGGGGCTCCTAGGGGTCCCTCACGTCTATGGGAACAAGGTAGGTCACCACACACGATAGATACTCCAGACACGAGGTTGTATTCCCAAAGCTAAAGTTTATTGCAAAGCAAATAGTCTCAGTTGGCCAACTCGGTCTCACGCCCCGTGACGTGTATCTCTAGACCTCGAGGGACGCAAGAGAGCGAATTACGTACATCAGTTACATATATACAAAATGCATATCATACAATCAGCTGTGACATGTTTAACACCCCCTTTTATTGGGTTTCTTTGAACTCTGTTTGATGATGGACACTTTCGACGAATATGACACCTTCAAATGTCTATTATGCAACAATATGCAACTTTGCAAGTGCGGAGACATCTTTTCTTTGTTGAACAGAACACAGTGCTTCTGTTCTTGGAAGCAAGCTACATACGGGGGAAGAGTCACATTCCAGACCTTGCTATCTATGAGGTCCTATTTGTGTCCTGGGAGCCGACACGCTCTACAGGGCTCGGAAAAGGGGGGCCGTAAGAAGAGCATAATTCAAGCCTTTAGCTGCTTTATTCTAACATATTCTACCATATAACGAGACTGGCTGGCAGCTGTGAAATGATTAAATGCCCTGTGGCTCTGCTACAAGGCTACATTCGGGAGGGAGCCGGGCATTCCTCCCCGCAGCTGCCTACGTTGTGTTTCAACGAACTCTTATTAGCCTCGCGGCCCTGCGGCCTTGTCCTTTCACGTTCAGACAACAATGTTAACAGTCGAGCAGTGTAAGCAGAAAATGTGCTGCGAAGCAATGTGAACAGAAAGCAATGAGCAACTGAAAGAAAACAAAATGGCGATCCTTGTTACATCAAAATGGCCGTTCATTGGTAAACTTGGAAACCTGTATTTCTATCATTTCATACATGAGACGGTTGGCCTTCGGCCACCAAAATACGTTTGCCGTCAATCATGAGAGGTATCCATTTTTCTAGACTGACAAACCCTCCTTTGGCCGTATGCCAAACGTCTCATTCATTTATTGTATCCTCCTCTGATGACGATAAGTCTGAAGAACTTATGTCTGAGTTTTGCATGCTACTATAAGCATCATCTTCATTAATATCTATAGCCATTAATTCTTTCACTGTTTTCATTTAATTTGTGTCTCTGTCATCCCGACCATAAGTTTTTCTTTTTGTCATCATATGCATACATCCCTTAGTACATCCCCCAGTTACCTGAGTGCAAACTAACGGTAGGCAGTGTATGCAACAACAGCACGTTATGAATATTCCAAATACCACTACTAATATCGAGATCAACTTCCATCCCCAAGAACGCAGTATCCCCCAAAACCAGGACTCTATTCCCCAGCCCCCTTCTCCAGTAGGGAGTTCGGAGCTTAGGACATGCATTTTCTTTATTGCTTCAAAAATCGTAGGGGAATAGTCCTCTACGAATATACAGCACGCTGATCGCACAATCTTGCAAATTCCCCCACGATCAACCAGGATTACATCGAGAGCCATTCTATTTTGCAATGTCATTAACTTAATTCCTTTTTCTTCCAACGTCATGTTAAATAGTATATCTGTCGTTGTGTTTATGGTATCTTTTAGTATTTTGGACAGCTGCCTTATGTTGTAGGAGTTCACTATCTGGGACAAGAATGGAACGAATGATTTTGCTACGTCCGTCGCTATCAAAACACCTTCGCTACTCCTTTTGGTTCTAGATCTGGATAGTCTGGCCATGTCTGCTGTTTCTAAGAGGAACACTCCCGGGAACAGTAGACCTAGGTAACATGTACCTCCCCAGTTTCTGGGCAACCAAGGATATGCTTTCTCTCTACTTATAAAATAGACCTGATCTCCCACATATACTGGTTCTATTTCCCATTTTAATACCGCTGTATTCATGCATCCAGTAAATTTTCCTACTAAATAGGAGCCTTTCTTTTTTAGACAAAAAGGGACAGTTCTCGGGTTGTAATTTACCGTGTAAGAAGAGGTAATTGCATCTTTATTCCATGTCGGTTCTTACACGAAACGTCATCACAGATGTTTTAACTGGTGGGGACAATCTATCTTGTCTATTTTGTCGTGTTATTTTTTGCGTACTTTTCTTCGTAGGTTCTCGGATCATCACCTGTGCTTTTTGGAATATGGAACAACCCACAGGCCTCATAATTATTTCCTGAAACTCATTCATGTTTGTTCTGTCTAATTGACCCGTGTTCCACTTCCCATAAAACATTGCACTTAAAGATGCACTGCATGCAGAACTCAATGGCAATGGTTGTACATACCACCCTATTCCTTTCCCCCCATGCTGCGGTAAATGGGTGCATACCCAACAATTATTTTTCTTTAGAATTGCACGCGTCATATTCATGATGAGTAATAGCGTTCCCATACCCTTCTCTGTGTCACTCTTCCATTGGGGACAAGGTATAAGTAATCACCTGAACCCGGCTTTCAGTAGTGGATATATTAACTATTGGTAAAAACATTCCCAATGGGTGTATAGATTCCACGTACCATAACACCAACGCTGTCGTTATTGGTGCTACCACACTCATGAAGCACATTATTATCATCAAAGCCAGCATACAATTTTTTTTACCATGCGTTTTCCCTAAGTTTACAGTCTTTATAACTAACTCATTCTCAGCAATGGTGCAGGAGGAGGCTGAAACCGGTCCCGACATTTTTCTCACTGTCCTTCTTTTTCCTGACAACGTTCGTCGTAGATATCTCTCTTCGTCGCACTTGTCCGAATGTCAATAAGTTCAAAGGAATTGTCAACAGTTTAGTCTGCCAGCCCTTTGCAGCTTGGTTTGCTTATTCATTCTAGGCAAGATCACTTATTCTCACTCATACTGCTCAGAGGACTTCTGAACAGTTCTCTATTGCCTTAGTACCATATGCGCCCCGCTTGTCCGCTCTGGTTCAGGACACATGTACCTTTTATGATCGCACCGAGGAGCCGCGAGTCTTGAATTGTCCAATTTGCACAATTCTCACGCTTCTCTCCTCTACACCTCTAGTTCCTTCTCCGTCCATGAGCGGAACCAGACGTTAGCATAAACACCAAAGAACTGTGGATCACTCCATCTTTCGAGGCTGCAAATCATATCACCTCACTCCTGTTATTGTGTGATTAGTGAACAGTGCCGATGCACTTCCAAATCCAGGCTCAGCGTCAGCCTGCGGCGCAATGACAGATGTTGGTGTGCGCCGCGACAGTAATGCGCATTCGGTCTTTCGCTCTGGCGCAATGGCAAGTGCTGGTGGGCGCCAAAGGGGTACACGTTTAGTATCTGTTGTTATCTGCAATCCAGATTTCGTGCCGGCCAGCAGTGATGTAGGTTCTGCTGTGCAACGTTGGGGCACTCTTTGCCCCTCCCCCTTTTTGGCAATCTTTTCAGGCTTTGTTTCGAGTTTCACTTTCCGCTCGGACAGATTTAGCGGCGGTGGACTGGCAGCAGTTTCTTCCATTTCTGGGACTGCTGTCTCTTTCCGGTCATCTGGATTGGGCAAGTCTTTCAGTGAAGATGGGATCTTTTTGGCATGGGTGGCATAGATCCACGACTTCCTCCCATCCACCCGTATTGCCGTCTGTGTTGCCAGAAGCACTTGATAGGGGCCGTGCCACCTGGGTGCTAACAACGATTTTCTCTCAACGTTCTTTAGCAGCACCCAGTCGCCTGGCTCCAGCGCGTGCCCTGGACCAGTATATCTTACGGGTAGAGCCTCCTGCACCTGGTGATGAATCAAACGCAATTTCTGCATTAAAAGGCCACAATAAGTGCTAAATACAGGATGTTCCACTTCACTCAGTCGCTTTGGCTGAGGTGCGCACCAAACATTCGCCGGCCTCCCCATCACAATCTCATACGGGGAGAGCCCAGTTCTAGCCTGTACAGACATACGCATGCACAATAGTGTTATCGGTAATGCATCCACCCAACTCAACTTGCTCCCTGCACATATCTTGATAATTTTTGACTTTAGGATTCCGTTGTGCCTCTCAACAAGCCCAGCCGAACTCGGATGCCTCGAATTATGAAATCTCTTATCAATCTGAAGACCTGCACATATCTGTAACACCACTGCACCTACAAAATGTGGACCATTATCTGACCATATGACACGGGGCAAACCAAAACGGGAAAAGTATTCTTTAAGCATTACTTTTGCCGTACTCATTGCTGTGCAGTCTTTTAAGGGATATGCCTCCACCCACTTGCTGAAACCACAGATCACGACTAAGACATATTTCAAGTTTTGGCACCTCTCCATCTCTATGAAATCAAAATGGATTACCTCAAAAGGCATAGAGGGCGGGCCAAAACTGCCTATTGGAGTCACTGTTCCCTTTCCTACATTGTGTTGTAAACACGTGATACAGTTCTGCACCAACCTCACTGCATTCTTCTTTATGTTTACATTCTGCCATACTGTAGATAGGTGCTGTATTATTTTTTTCGCACAGATGTGAGTAGGACTGTGAGCCATTGTGACCATTGCAGTCACATAAGAATTTGGCAACATCCAGTTTTTAGTTCCCTTGTCCACCCAACAACCCTCTAAATCTAACTCAGCAGAGCCCTCTGTCCACCCTTGTATCTCATCGGCCGTGGCTTCGGCCTGCATCTCTTTCACAGTGGTAATTCCATCTTCTATCATACAGGGTACTTCCTCAGTCTGAACTGTCATCATTTTATTATTCAAATCAGTGGCAGTTTGTTTCGCAATTCTGTCTGCAAATGTGTTTCCCCCTCCCACTTTGCATGTTACCTTTTTATGTGCCTCACATTTCACTATTGCTAAGCGCTTTGGAAACGTGAGTGCAGACAGCAATCGTACAATCAAAGGGCCATGTTGAATTCTGGCACCATGTTATGTCAAGAAACCTCTCTCAGCCCAGAGTCGACCAAAGTTATGAACCACCCCAAAAGCATACTATCAGTATAGAAATTCACGTTCAAATTTTCAGAATTCTCACAGGCTCTGGTCAATGCTATTATTTCTGCGGCTTGTGCCGAGTTGTAGGGAATTCTTTTGCTTTCTACAACGCTCTCTAGGGTAGTGATAGCGTAAGCGGCAGTTGTCATGCCATCAGGTAGTTTAAAACAAGAGCCGTCACAACATAACTCTCCATCTGGCTCCTTTTGTGGGATGTCACTTAAATCAACTCTCCCCTTCATTTCTTCCTCAGTTACCATTAAGCAATCATGGGGCGGTGATTCGTTGTCACCAATTTCTTTTATGGGCAGTGGCATTAATTCTGCAGGATTCAAAGCGCTACACCTCATAGTTTGGATATGGGACGCGAATAAGACAATTTCGTATCTGGTCAGTCTAGCAGAGATGAGGTGTTGTGTCTGTGTCCTATTTAATAGGACATCTATGGCATGTGGCACCATCAGAATTAAAGAATGCCCCAATACCATCCCTTCCATTTTTTTCACCGATGCAGCAGCCGCCGCGACAGATCGCAAACATTGTGGTAGTGCGCGCGCTACAGGGTCCAGCGCAGAAGAAAAATAGCCGCACAGCCTATTTCTTCCACCTTGTTCCTGTGTCAAAACAGCTAATGCACATCCTTCATTCTCGCATACAAATAATCTAAAAACATTTTCATAATTTGGCGTGCCCAAAACTGTAGCAGAACATAATGCAGTTTTCAATTGATCAAACGCTCTCTGACATTCTTCATTCCATTGCAAAGGCATCACTGCATCCTTCTTAGTTAATAGCACCACTGGCTTCACAATTAACGCAAAATTACCGATCCACTGCCGGCAATAAGAAGCCATGCCTATTATGGCTCTGACTCCTTTCTGGTCTTTGGAATGGGCATACAAGAAATACTTCCTATGCGTTCTGGCGTTAGCCTTCTCCCCTCTTTCGAAAGTAGGTAGCCCAAATAAGCTACCTCCTTTCGATTATATTGAAACTTTTTCAAACTAGCTTCATGGCCATGTGCCGCTAGGTGTGACACTAGTAATATGGTGCTCTTTTTACAAATCTCTTCTGTATCAGCAGTGATCAACAGATCATCTATATATTGCAATAGTACACACCCCACTGGTAATTCTAGCATGTCTAGCTGCTCTTTTAATGCTCTACTGTAAATACTTGGAGTTTCTGTATATCCTTGTGGAATGCGCGTGAATGTAAATGATCGTCCCCCTAATGTGAACGCGAACAAATATCTACTGTCTTTATCCACCGGAATGCTAAAGAAAGCATTTTTTAGATCAATTACGCTAAAGTATTCTGCTGAGGCAGGTATCATTGTCAATATTGTAGTGACGTCTGGGACCAAAGGAAATTGTGGATCTACTACTTTGTTTAGCGCGCGCAAATCAATTATGAAACAATATGGTACTTCATTGCCTCCTTTCTTAAACACTGGAAAAATTGGGCTGTTACATGTACTGCCTGTAATTTCTTCAATTACCCCTAATTTCACCAAATCTGAAACAATACTTTTCAATCCTTTCTCTCCGTTAGCCGAAATTTTATACTGGGGAATTCTTGGCAGTGTAACTCATTCTTTCAAAATGATCCTCACTGGCTCTATCTTCAAGCATCCTACATCGTTGTCATGCATCGCCCATATACAGGTTGGCACTTCTCTTAACTCTCCTGGCAAGGTTTCTGACATGAATTCTGACACAGGGGCATCTTGTGGCCAAATCGTTAGAAACACCCCAACTGACGTACAATGTATAATCGCACCTAGCTTTTTCAACAAGTTCTCCCCACAATTGTCTGTTAAAAGGAAAGGACAATTATCAGTGAATGGTCCTATACTAACTGATTGGGACACTGGGTTTATGACTGGTGTACCTGCAAACCCTATGGAAACATTCTTTGCCCTGACAGTGGTATATCCGGAACCAAGTGATGGTCTATTGAACACTTTTGCGCTCCTGTATCTATAAGGAAGCGGTGCTCCTTATTCCCGACTCCCATTTCTACGTAGGGTCCTCTCTGATTCACGGGAATAGACACTGGTTCCGACCCCTGCCCTGGGCTGTCCTATTGGGGAAATAACACATCGTCCGATGTGTAGTCACTACTATTACTGTAATACGTATTTGGATGCGTATTGAAAATGTTCCCACTCTTTTCTCTATTTCCCCCACTCTGATTCCCATACTGTTGGTTTTGATGACCCTGACTAGGAGCACTTTGGTTTTGGCCTTGGTTTTGATTACCTTCATTATTGTGGTGCTGCTGCATACTATTCCTATTTGGTCCAATCGTTCCTTGGTGCCCTCTGTGCTGTCTTCTCTGACCAGGTCCATTTCTATTCTGTAAATGTGGACATTGCGCTCGCCAGTGTCCTTCCTCCTTACAGTATGCACACTGATTTGGTCCCAATGGCCCACCATGCATATTCAAATTACTCCTCCCTTGTGCGTTCCCTCTTCCTCTATTATGTCCTGTTACTTGCTGCAGTAACACCCTTGTTTTCAGTATGCATTCTTTCAAGTCTTCCCCCACCTATTTTAATAACAATAATTCGTCCACCATCACCTTTCGCCCCGGCAATGGTAACTGTTGCCGTCGATTGTGTGGCCCTAGCACTTCCTTCCTATCTCTCCCGATATCCTTACCCCTGTACCCAGGTGCAGTAAAAATTCCAGCATAATCATTATCCAATTCATTTTTAAGCTCAAAAAGTCCATACACATGTTCCCTCACTTCTTCATCTCTTTGTCTACAGCGTTCTAATGCATTTAAGTCTAGCAATCGATGCGGTGGTAATTTCCCAATTAACTGTTTCCATCTCTCCACCAAATATTCACCCATGCATTCCAACACTACCTGTCTTTTGTTGCTTCTTCGGAAGTCATACATCGAAGCCAATGCTGCCGTCCCATCATTCCCGTCTACATACATTTCTGCCTGTTGCTGCAATTCCACCTTCCTTTCTTTGCTGATCGCACTGCAAGTTACCCTCGTGCATCCACTTTGTTCAGTCCCGCCTCTCGCCCCCGCGGTTTCAACTTCAACCCCTGGAGGGACGGACGGTACCGAGTCTGTATCTAAGGTGGGAGGTACGGATGGGACAATGGGACCGGGGAGTGTCTGCTGTGGGCCTGGTTGGCTAATAGGAATTGTTACGTGCGCGATCTGTGGCTGTGGGAGGGCTTGAGCTGCGGGAGGGGCTTCAGCTACGAGAGGGGCTTGAGCAATGGTTACTGACGTGTTTGGCCTCACTTCTGATCTTGGGCCTTGTTTTGTATGGATCAATATGTTTTCCATTACTTCATCTGCTATGTTCAATTCTCGTTGTGGGTATATTTTTTCTATAATTAACTGGTCACGTCTACCTGACCTTCTTAGACTCTCAGTCCACTCCTTCTCCTCCTTTTCTTCCGCTACTTCACCTTTTGATTTATGCCTGCGCGCATGCTTCGCTCTACTTCTAAATCAGAGCATTGCTTCCCTTCTCCAGTCCTTAACAATATCAAATGCTGCGGGACGTGCTTTCTTTCTTATCAACACTCTTTCCAAATTATCTATTCTCGCTATCTCAAAACTACCATTTATCGGCCACTGATGGTCTTGTTGCTTTCTGTTTTGCCTATGCCAAGTCTCACAAAAAATTATCGCTCCCACACCATACTTCACATACATATCATACGCCGGCGTTCCCCCAGGTGGTGCAATTTGGCTATCTTCCAAAGATTGTCTACCACAGCGGAAAAACCCTGCTAGGGTGGACAATACCCCAGGCATGTTTCAACCTTCCCCCTGGTTAATCAACCTTACCTAGGACGTTTGATTTTGCAAAGTCAACTCTCAACCAATATCAGGATTACTTTGAATCGGGGAATGACTCACCTGATAAATCAATTTGTCCTCCAGGACACAATTCGTCTGTATACTGACGCAACCAATGACGTTGTGTCTCTGCGTTTCTTGGCTTCTGCCTCGTTTCGGGACCCTCGCCTCCTTGTTCTCTGGCCAGATACGTCGATCAGGGATCAGGTGTGTGCAGATCTGCAAAGGAATCTCTCATCACTTCTACAGGGCGCCCCAAACACCTCTTGATCCCGGCTCGATCGTCCCATCCTCGTCGTTCTCCGCCTTTACTCAATTACAACGTACACGATGGAACAAGTGGGGGAGGGTCCCTGTTCGGGTGCCATCTTGAAAGGGGCACCTAGGGGTCCCTCACATCTATGGGAATACGGCAGGTCACCACACACGATAGATACGCCAGACACGAGGTTGTATTCCCAAAGCCAGGGTTTATTGCAAAGCAAATAGTCTCAGTTGGCCAACTCGGTCTCACGCCCCGCGACGTATATCTCTAGACCTCGAGGGACACAAGAGAGCGAATTACTTACATCAGTTACATATATACAAAATGCATATCATACAATCAGCTGTGTAACACCCCCCTTCATTGGGTTTCTTTGAACTCGGCTTGATGATGGACACTTTCGACGAATATGACACGTTCAAATGTCTATTCTAGTAACAATATGCAACTTTGCAAGTGCGGAGACATCTTTTCTTTGTTGAACAGAACACAGTGCTTCTGTTCTAGGAAGCAAGCTACATACGGGGGAAGAGTCACATTCCAGACCTTTCTATCTATGAGGTGCTATTCGTGTCCTGGGAGCCGACACGCTCTACAGGGCTCGGAAAAGGGGGGGCCGTAAGAAGAGCATAATTCAATCCTTTAGCTGCTTTATTCTAACATATTCTACCATATAACGAGACTGGCTGGCAGCTGTGAAATGATTAAATGCCCTGCGGCTCTGCTTCAAGGTTACATTCGGGAGGGAGCCGGGCATTCCTCCCCGGAGCTGCCTACGTTGTGTTTCAACGAACTCTTATTAGCCTCGCGGCCCTGCACCTTCACCTTCAGACAACAATGTTAACAGTCGAGCAGTGTAAGCAGAAAATGTGCTGCAAAGCAATGTGAACAGAAAGCAATGAGCAATTGAAAGAAAACAAAATGGCGATCCTTGTTACATCAAAATGGCCGTTCATTGGTAAACTTGGAAACCTGTATTTCTATCATTTCATACATGAGACGGTTGGCCTTCGGCCACCAAAATACGTTTGCTGTCAATCATGAGAGGTATCCATTTTTCTAGATTGACACACCATCCCCAAGCGCAGCGGCACTCCCAGGGAGCCCCAGCAGGGTCCCCGACCTTTCCCAGAGGGAGAAGCTGTAACACAGGCCAGCCAGAGCTAGTTTGTTCCTGGCCTTGGGCAGCTGTCTCCCATATGGAGTGACCATCTCCAAGTACAGCGGCTGTCCCAGGGAGCCCTGATGGTCACCTTCCCTGAGGGAGTGGGACCCTTCTGGTGCTTCCTGGAACCGCTGCTGGGCTGCAGGATGGTCAACCCACATGGGAGACAGCCGCCCAAGGCCGGGGACATCACCTCCAACCATCTTGGAGCTCTGGCTGGCCTCTGTTACAGCTTTCCCCCACCAGGGAGACCCGGCAGTGTGCCAATACCTCCACGAAGGGGAAAAGCTGTAATGTAGCCCAGCCAAAACTCAAGGACGGCTGGAAGTGATGTCCATGGCCTTCGGCATCTGTCTCCCATGTGAGTCCATCATCCCCCAAGTGCAGTGGCAGCCGAAGGGGGCCCGTCAGAGTCCCCCTCACAGAGAGAAATTGTATAATGCAGGTCAGCCCAGAGCTCCAGGATGGTCAGGGGTGCTGTCCCTGGCGTTGGGTGGCTGTCCCTCATGTGGTTTGACTGTCCACAACCCCAGCAACTGTTCCAGGGAGTCTCGGCAGGTTCCAAGTTCTTTCCAGAGGGCGAAGCTGCAACGAAACCCAGCCAGAGGTCCAGCACGGTTGGGGGTGCTGTCCCTGGCCTTGGGCATTCGTTTCCCATTTGGGTCTACCGTCCTCAAGCACAGCGGCTGTCCGAGGGAGCCCTGGCAGGGTCCCTGTCCTTTCCCGGAGGAAGAAGCTGTAATGTAGGCCAGCCAGAGCTCCAGGAAGGTGGCGGTGATGCCCCTGGCCTTGGGTGGCTGTTTCCCATGTGGGTTGACCGTCCCCAAGTCCAGCTGCAGTTCTGGGGAGCCCTGGCAGGGTCTCCATTCCTCCTCGGAGGAGAAGGGTCCCCATTCTTCCCCGGAGTTGAAATCTGTAACCGCACAGCCAGAGGTCCAGCCTGGGCTTGCGGACCGTCAACCCACATGGGAGACAGCCGCTCCCAGGTAAACACCAATGTTTTGCTGGCATGGTGGGAGATTGTGGCCTGACCCTGCATTTGTGTCCCAGCCCACCAAAATACCCCCCAGACTGCCCAATCCCATAGAATAAAAAAACGACTTGCATAACATTGCAGCTCCTTGCGTAAAGAAACCTGTAAACAAAACAAAACACATGAATTGCCTATGTTCAGCCCAGCAGAAACAAATCATAATTATCATGCTCCGATCCCCGCCCCCGCCCTATCAAGCCATCGCTGGTCGTCTAGTGATCCTCATACCCCAGTAAAAACACATTTGCCCCTTCCTAGGGGCCGATTTTTATTAAGACTATTCGTGACCATAACACCATTTAACAGTATAATTATAGGTTTATGAATTTTGGTCGACCCCCCCAAACTGGTTGAAAATCCCCTGCCCCCTCCCCTCAATTTCTTTACATTTTTTATACCACTGATGGTAGATGGTGGGTTATTAGATTGTGTAGGGAGTTCGAGGGGGTGGGTGGTGGCGGGGTAACCTACCCCAAAATCTGACATTAAAAAAAATGAGGTACAATACATTTGGAAAAAATTCTACTAGTTCAGGTTCAATTTCAACACATAGATCCATAATTATGCCAACGGCTAAGATATTTCACACGTTGGTCCAATTAAATGGTTATAATAAATCTTGAATATGATAAATATGTAAGTACCATGAACTGATAACTCGAGTACTTTAATAAATGAAAATAAGGCCTACTTTAAAAGGACTAAATGACTAAAAATATGAAACTGTCAATGAACAGAATTACATATTGAGTACAACAATGAACTGAGTGACAGCATAAAAAAAGAGAGAACTGTGACCATGTTTCTAGGTGGACATATGGGAATGGAGCTACGAGACCCTGGGGGGGGCCTGTACCTTCAGAAAGATAATAGCCAGTATATAAGGTATTCCCAAGGTGTCTACCCTATCCACTTTATCCTTTGCCAGGTACCAATTTGTAATTCAAGACCCGGCAGAGTTTTGAAGAATGAACAACTCTGCATTAGAAGGACAAAAGGTCTGTGGGTATCGTCTTTGATCCCACTAAAAGTACATTTGAATACACAGTCTGCAGGATGGACTGTGGAAAAGACCTGCTTGGGTATGCAATGAAGTTGGCAGATGGGGAGGTTCAAGGTTGGCAGAGTTATTGTGAAGCTGCCTATAGGAGGCACCATGGTGAGGTGAGGCAGCTACCATGACAGCGCTGCTTGACTTCAAGTTGGCAGCAGATAATTTATAACTGATACGAATCACTAGATCTGAAGATGATGAGTTACTCAGAAAAGCCAATCACTTTGTCATGTACACACAAGGAGTTGGGCACATTAATTAACACCTTTCCTTTTCCAGTATCAAAAGGGGCAGAGCTATACAGGGAGGCTTTGGTAGAAGGCCTAGTATGGGTGTTTGGAAACAAGTGTTGCAGTAAAGAGCGGCGTAAAAGAGGAAGAAGGAAGGCGAAGGGAGTTGAAGGAGAGTAAGACTTGAGGTGGATGAGAGAGGAAGGTGAAGATGCGTCAAAAGAAGGGAAAGGGGAGAGCAGCATGAAGAGGGGAAAACTAGCAAGGGGAAAAGGAGAGATGGAAGGTGAGACACAAGAGAAAGGAGGAAATTACTTGGAGAACAGTCACAGACAAAATTGGTGTAGGAAGATGAGGGCCACCAATGGAGGAACATGTTTGTAAAGGTACTGAGGAAGAAAAGGAAAGTGGAGGAAGGAAGAAGTGCAGACGGTGGACCCTGAAAATAAGGTAAATGCTGTGGAAGAATTAAGAAGTCTGCTAGCTGGTGCCTGCTTGTACATCTTAACCTAATAACTAGCCCATCAAAAGTAGAGAGGGGTATTGGAAAGACGAGGAGGAGTGCAGTACCCTGGGTAAACCAACTTGACTGTGGTTTAACCCGCAACACCAAGAAGAGTGGGCCTCTCTTCGGTTTCTGGCCCTGCCGATGCATTACATCATCAGTTTCTGGGCCCTGGAAGGGCCTATCTTTGTCTTCAAGCCCAGGAGTGCCAGCGCATCTTCAAGTCCAGGACAGACAAATGGTCTTTCTGGTCGGAGAGCAAACAAATCTTCATGCCTAATGAGGCCAATGCGTCGTCAATCCGAGGAGGGTCAACCCATGCTCATATAGAGCACTAGAGGGGGACTAACTGAACCATTCCCACTTGGCAATACAACTCTAGTAAAGTAATATTAGAATACAGAAAGTGGCCATGGGAACAAAGTCCTCTAGAAGAAAGGGGGGCTCCTTACGGTGTTAGGAATGTCAGCAGAGGGAATGCTATGGGTTTGGAATGTGAACAGAGAACACTAGAAGAGAATGCAAGGCAAGTTGTATGGTGGTTGGTGTAAGGGTGAGGACAGAGAGAGTTGTTACAGCATAAAGATGAACTTAAAAGAAATTAAGTCACACATACTGCCTGTGTTCTGGTTAACTTCCTTAACTGGTGATGAGTTGCGACAATGACAAAGAGCCTGCACTTGCCATTGATTGTGGTTGCCCTGGTTGAGCAGGTACTGGATTAGTTGCACAGTCGAATGGTGGCTCAGTGGGACTCTCCAGGCATGTATTGGGGATTATCTGGGCTGTGTGTGAGCCTGTGAGGACACAGGAAGCAGCCTAGCAGCATAGCCGTGCATACAGGCGAAAGAGCACATGATCCAAGGACGCATCGTCCGGTGTTGCAAGTTGTTACCTGGCAATTTTAGACATGATAAGGAGTTGACATGTCTGTTGCTTAGCTATGTAACAAGCTGAAGGCCTTCACTGTGGGCACTGCGCTCCGTGCTGTGCCGTCCCACATGCACTAGGGCGACCGAAAGAAACACTTGCACATAAAGAAGGGAGCATGCCGTAACACAATTGGCTGTTGCTCGGAGAGTTTTTTTTTCATTGGACCTTAAAAGGGAGATTACAGTCATTTGTCCCTGTGACAAATACCAAGAGAACGAAAATAGGGAAGCAACAGAAACGAATTCAAAGATTATGGCAAATATACCAGGCACTGGGTTATTCCTAGATTATTAAATGAAAAGAAAGATTCCAGAAGTATATGTTAGCAGTATATGGTCCTAATTATTTGAGTAAAAGGAAAGAGGCACTGTTTCATTGTCGAGGTCGGGCTGGACAACAATTTCTTAAAACTAGCTGAATGCATAAAGATGGACAACCAGTTTGATATATGCATAGCCAAGATGGACAAGCGTTACGAGGTGAAGGGGAATAACATTTTGGCTTGTTATCAATTTGCCATCAGACAACAGAAATATTGTGAGACCATTGAGGAGTTTGTTACAGCACTGTGAGGGTTGGCTATAAAGTGTTGTTTTGAACCTTATCAGAAAGAGTACATTCGGGACAAGTTGATGAATAACAGGAGATCAAGCGGTCCCCTCGTCTAATGGGAACTAGCCCACTCACACTGAAGAAGTTATTTCCCATTAGAGAAACGGCCCTCTGACCTGGAGAGGCAGAAAAGTCGGAGGGCCGTTTCTCTAATGGGAAATAGCTGCTTCAGTGTGAGTGGGCTAGTTCCCATTAGACGAGAGGACCTTTCTGCCTCTGCAGGTCGGAGGGCCGTTTCTCTAATGGGAAATAGCTGCTTCAGTTTGAGTGGGCTAGTTCCCATTAGACGAGAGGACCTTTCTGCCTACGCAGGTCGGAGGGCCGTTTCTCTAATGGGAAATAGCTGCTTCAGTGTGAGTGGGCTAGTTCCCATTAGACGAGAGGAAATTTCTGCCTCTGCAGGTCAGAGGGCCGTTTCTCTAATGGGAAAAAGCTGCTTCAGTGTGAGTGGGCTAGTTCCCGTTAGACGAGAGGACCTTTCTGCCTCTGCAGGTCGGAGGGCAGTTTCGCTAATGGAAAATAGCTGCTTCAGTGTGAATGGGCTAGTTCCCATTAGACAAGAGGACCTTTCTGCCTCTGCAGATCAGAGGGCCGTTTCTCTAATGGGAAATAGCTGCTTCAGTGTGAGTAGGCTAGTTCCCATTAGACGAGAGGACCTTTCTGCCTCTGCAGGTCGGAGGGCTGTTTCTGTAATGGGAAATAGCTGCTTCAGTGTGAGTGGGCTAGTTCCCATTAGACGAGAGGACCTTTCTGCCTCTGCAGGTCAGAGGGCCGTTTCTCTAATGGGAAATAGCTGCTTCAGTGTGAATGGGCTAGTTCCCATTAGACGAGAGGACCTTTCTGCCTCTGCAGGTCGGAGGGCCGTTTCTCTAATGGGAAATAGCTGCTTCAGTGTGAGTGGGCTAGTTCCCATTAGACAAATGGACCTTTCTGCCTCTGCAGGTCAGAGGGCCGTTTCTCTAATGGGAAATAACTGCTTCAGTGTGAGTGGGCTAGTTCCCATTAGACGAGAGGACCTTTCTGCCTCTGCAGGTCAGAGGGCCGTTTCTCTAATGGGAAAAAGCTGCTTCAGTGTGAGTGGGCTAGTTCCCATTAGACGAGAGGACCTTTCTGCCTCTGCAGGTCGGAGGGCAGTTTCGCTAATGGAAAATAGCTGCTTCAGTGTGAATGGGCTAGTTCCCATTAGACGAGAGGACCTTTCTGCCTCTGCAGGTCAGAGGGCCGTTTCTCTAATGGGAAATAGCTGCTTCAGTGTGAGTGGGCTAGTTCCCATTAAACGAGAGGACCTTTCTGCCTCTGCAGGTCGGAGGGCTGTTTCTCTAATGGGAAATAGCTGCTTCAGTGTGAGTGGGCTAGTTCCCATTAGACGAGAGGACCTTTCTGCCTCTGCAGGTCAGAGGGCCGTCTCTCTAATGGGAAATAGCTGCTTCACTGTGAATGGGGTAGTTCCCATTAGAAAAAAAGGACCTTTCTGCCTCTCCAGGTCAGAGGGCTGTTTCTCTAATAGGAAATAGCTGCTTCAGTGTGAGTGGGCTAGTTCCCATTAGACTAGAGAACCTGTCTGCCTCTGCAGGTCAGAGGGCCGTTTCTCTAATGGGAAATAGCTGCTTCAGTGTGAGTGGGCTAGTTCCCATTAGACGAGAGGACCTTTCTGCCTCTGCAGGTCAGAGGGCCGTTTCTCTAATGGGAAAAAGCTGCTTCAGTGTGAGTGGGCTAGTTCCCATTAGACAAGAGGACCTTTCTGCCTGTGTAGGTCGGAGGGCAGTTTCGCTAATCGAAAATAGCTGCTTCAGTGTGAATGGGCTAGTTCCCATTAGACAAGAGGACCTTTCTGCCTCTGCAGGTCAGAGGGCCGTTTCTCTAATGGGAAATAACTGCTTCAGTGTGAGTGGGCTAGTTCCCATTAGACGAGAGGTCCTTTCTGCCTCTGCAGGTCGGAGGGCTGTTTCTCTAATGGGAAATAGCTGCTTCAGTGTGAGTGGGCTAGTTCCCATTAGACAAGAGGACCTTTCTGCCTCTGCAGGTCAGAGGGCCGTTTCTCTAATGGGAAATAGCTGCTTCAGTGTGAATGGGGTAGTTCCCATTAGAAAAAAAGGACCTTTCTGACTCTCCAGGTCAGAGGGCCTTTTCTCTAATGGGAAATAGCTGCTTCAGTGTGAGTGGGCTAGTTGCCATTAGACGAGAGGACTTTTCTGCCTCTGCAGGTCAGAGGGCCGTTTCTGTAATGGGAAATAGCTGCTTCAGTGTGAGTGTGCTAGTTCCCATTAGACGAGAGGACCTTTCTGCCTCTGCAGGTCAGAGGGCCGTTTCTCTAATCAGAAATAGCTGCTTCAGTGTGAGAGGGCTAGTTCCCATTAGACGAGAGGACCTTTCTGCCTCTGCAGGTCGGAGGGCCGTTTCTCTAATCGGAAATAGTTGCTTCAGTGTGAGTGGGCTAGTTCCCATTAGACAAGAGGACCTTTCTGCCTCTGCAGGTCAGAGGGCCGTTTCTCTAATGGGAAATAGCTGCTTCAGTGTGAATGGGGTAGTTCCCATTAGACAAAAGGACCTTTCTGCCTCTCCAGGTCAGAGGGCCGTTTCTCTAATGGGAAATAGCTGCTTCCATGTGAGTTGGCTAGTTCCCATTAGACGAGAGGACCTTTCTGCCTCTGCAGGTCAGAGGGCCGTTTCTCTAATGGGACATAGCTGCTTCAGTGTGAATGGGGTAGTTCCCATTAGACGAGAAGACCTTTCTGCCTCTGCAGGTCAGAGGGCCGTTTCTCTAATGGGAAATAGCTGCTTCAGTGTGAGTGGGCTAGTTCCCATTAGACAAAAGGACCTTTCTGCTTCTCCAGGTCAGAGGGCCGTTTCTCTAATGGGAAATAGCTGCTTCCGTGTGAGTGGGCTAGTTCCCATTAGACAAGAGGACCTTTCTGCCTCTCCAGGTCAGAGGGCCGTTTCTCTAATGGGAAATAGCTGCTTCAGTGTGAGTGGGCTAGTTCCCATTAGACGAGAGGACTTTTCTGCCTCTGCAGGTCAGAGCGCCGTTTCTCTAATGGGAAATAGCTGCTTCAGTGTGAGTGGGCTAGTTCCCATTAGACGAGAGGACCTCTCTGCCTCTGCAGGTCAGAGCGCCGTTTCTCTAATGGGAAATAGCTTCTTCAGTGTGAGTGGGCTAGTTCCCATTAGACGAGAGGACCTTTCTGCCTCTGCAGGTCGGAGGGCCGTTTCGCTAATGGGAAATAGCTTCTTCAGTGTGAGTGGGCTAGTTCCCATTAGACTAGAGGACCTTTCTGCCTCTGCAGGTCGGAGGGCCGTTTCGCTAATGGGAAATAGCTTCTTCAGTGTGAATGGGCTAGTTCCCATTAGACGAGAGGACCTTTCTGCCTCTGCAGGTCAGAGGGCCGTTTCTCTAATGGGAAATAGCTGCTTCAGTGTGAGTGGGCAAGTTCCCACTAGACGAGAGGACCTTTCAGCCTCTGCAGGTCAGAGGGCCGTTTCTCTAATGGGAAATAGCTGCTTCAGTGTGAATGGGCTAGTTCCCATTAGACGAGAGGACCTTTCTGCCTCTGCAGGTCGGAGGGCCGTTTCTCTAATGGGAAATAGCTGCTTCAGTGTGAGTGGGCTAGTGCCCATTAGACAATGGACCTTTCTGCCTCTCCAGGTCAGAGGGACGTTTCTCTAATGGGAAATAGCTGCTTCAGTGTGAGTGGGCTAGTTCCCATTAGACGAGAGGACCTTTCTGCCTCTGCAGCTCGGAGGGCTGTTTCTCTAATGGGAAATAGCTGCTTCAGCGTGAGTGGGCTAGTTCCCATTAGACGAGAGGACCTTTCTGCCTCTGCAGGTCAGAGGGCCGTTTCTCTAATGGGAAATAGCTTCTTCAGTGTGAATGGGGTAGTTCCCATTAGAAAAAAAGGACCTTTCTGCCTCTCTAGGTCAGAGGGCCGTTTCTGTAATGGGAAATAGCTGCTTCAGTGTGAGTGGGCTAGTTCCCATTAGACGAGAGAACCTGTCTGCCTCTGCAGGTCAGTGGGCGTTTCTCTAATGGGAAATAGCTGCTTCAGTGTGAGTGGGCTAGTTCCCATTAGACGAGAGGACCTTTCTGCCTCTGCAGGTCAGAGGGCCGTTTCTCTAATGGGAAAAAGCTGCTTCAGTGTGAGTGGGCTAGTTCCCATTAGACGAGAGGACCTTTCTGCCTCTGCAGGTCGGAGGGCAGTTTTGCTAATGGAAAATAGCTGCTTCAGTGTGAATGGGCTAGTTCCCATTAGACGAGAGGACCTTTCTGCCTCTGCAGGTCAGAGGGCCGTTTCTCTAATGGGAAATAGCTGCTTCAGTGTGAGTGGGCTAGTTCCCATTAAACGAGAGGACCTTTCTGCCTCTGCAGGTCGGAGGGCTGTTTCTCTAATGGGAAATAGCTGCTTCAGTGTGAGTGGGCTAGTTCCCATTAGACGAGAGGACCTTTCTGCCTCTGCAGGTCAGAGGGCCGTCTCTCTAATGGGAAATAGCTGCTTCACTGTGAATGGGGTAGTTCCCATTAGAAAAAAAGGACCTTTCTGCCTCTCCAGGTCAGAGGGCCGTTTCTCTAATGAGAAATAGCTGCTTCAGTGTGAGTGGGCTAGTTCCCATTAGACGAGAGGACTTTTCTGCCTCTGCAGGTCAGAGGGCCGTTTCTGTAATGGGAAATAGCTGCTTCAGGGTGAGTGGGCTAGTTCCCATTAGACGAGAGGACCTTTCTGCCTCTGCAGGTCAGAGCGCCGATTCTCTAATGGGAAATAGCTGCTTCAGTGTGAGTGGGCTAGTTCCCATTAGACGAGAGGACCTTTCTGCCTTTGCAGGTCGGAGGGCTGTTTTGCAAATGGGAAATAGCTTCTTCAGTGTGAATGGGCTAGTTCCCATTAGTCGAGAGGACCTTTCTGCCTCTGCAGGTCAGAGGGCCGTTTCTCTAATGGGAAATAGCTGCTTCAGTGTGAGTGGGCAAGTTCCCACTAGACGAGAGGACCTTTCAGCCTCTGCAGGTCATAGGGCCGTTTCTCTAATGGGAAATGGCTGCTTCAGTGTGAATGGGGTAGTTCCCATTAGACGAGAGGACCTTTCTGCCTCTGCAGGTCAGAGGGCCGTTTCTCTAATGGGAAATAGCTACTTCAGTGTGAGTGGGCTAGTTCCCATTAGACAAGACGACCTTTCTGCCTCTGCAGGTCAGAGGGCCGTTTCTCTAATGGGAAATAGCTGCTTCAGTGTGAATGGGCTAGTTCCCATTAGACGAGAGGACCTTTCTGCCTCTGCAGGTCGGAGGGCCGTTTCTCTAATGGGAAATAGTTGCTTCAGTGTGAGTGGGCTAGTTCCCATTAGACAAAAGGACCTTTCTGCATCTCCAGATCAGAGGGCCGTTTCTCTAATGGGAAATAGCTGCTTCCGTGTGAGTGGGCTAGTTCCCATTAGACAAATGGACCTTTCTGCCTCTCCAGGTCAGAGGGACGTTTCTCTAATGGGAAATAGCTGCTTCAGTGTGAGTGGACTAGTTCCCATTAGACGAGAGGACCTTTCTGCCTCTGCAGGTCGGAGGGCTGTTTCTCTAATGGGAAATAGCTGCTTCAGTGTGAGTGGGCTAGTTCCCATTGGACGAGAGGACCTTTCTGCCTCTGCAGGTCAGAGGGCCGTTTCTCTAATGGGAGATAGCTGCTTCAGTGTGAATGGGGTAGTTCCCATTAGAAAAAAAGGACCTTTCTGCCTCTCTAGGTCAGAGGGCCGTTTCTGTAATGGGAAATAGCTGCTTCAGTGTGAGTGGGCTAGTTCCCATTAGACGAGAGAACCTTTCTGCCTCTGCAGGTCAGAGGGCTGTTTCTCTAATGGGAAAAAGCTGCTTCAGTGTGAGTGGGCTAGTTCCCGTTAGACGAGAGGACCTTTCTGCCTCTGCAGGTCGGAGGGCAGTTTCGCTAATAGAAAATGGCTGCTTCTGTGTGAATGGGCTAGTTCCCATTAGACAAGAGGACCTTTCTGCCTCTGCAGGTCAGAGGGCCGTTTCTCTAATGGGAAATAGCTGCTTAAGTGTGAGTGGGCTAGTTCCCATTAGACGAGAGGACCTCTCTGCCTCTGCAGGTCGGAGGGCCGTTTCTCTAATGGGAAATAGCTGCTTCAGTGTGAGTGGGCTAGTTCCCATTAGACAAAAGGACCTTTCTGCCTCTGCAGGTCAGAGGGCCGTTTCTCTAATGGGAAATAGCTGCTTCAGTGTGAATGGGGTAGTTCCCATTAGAAAAAAGGACCTTTCTGCCTCTCCAGGTCAGAGGGCCATTTCTGTAATGGGAAATAGCTGCTTCAGTGTGAGTGGGCTAGTTCCCATTAGACGAGAGGACCTTTCTGCCTCTGCAGGTCAGAGGGCCCTTTCTCTAATAGGAAATAGCTGCTTCAGTGTGAGTGGGCTAGTTCCCATTAGACGAGAGGACCTTTCTGCCTCTGCAGGTTGGAGGGCCGTTTCTCTAATGGGAAATAGCTGCTTCAGTGTGAGTGGGCTAGTTCCTATTAGACAAGAGGACCTTTCTGCCTCTGCAGGTCAGAGGGCCGTTTCTCTAATGGGAAATAGCTGCTTCAGTGTGAATGGGGTAGTTCCCATTAGACGAGAGAACCTTTCTGCCTCTGCAGGTCAGATGGCCGTTTCTCTAATGTGAAATAGCTGCTTCAGTGTGAGTGGGCTAGTTCCCATTAGACAAAAGGACCTTTCTGCCTCTCCAGGTCAGAGGGCCGTTTCTCTAATGGGAAATAGCTGCTTCCGTGTGAGTGGGCTAGTTCCCATTAGACGAGAGGACCTTTCTGCCTCTGCAGGTCAGAGGGCTGTTTCTCTAATGGGAAATAGCTGCTTTAGTGTGAGTGGGCTAGTTCCCATTAGACGAGAGGACTTTTCTGCCTCTGCAGGTCAGAGGGCCGTTTCTCTAATGGGAAATAGCTGCTTCAGTGTGAATGGGCTAGTTCCCATTAGACGAGAGGACTTTTCTGCCTCTGCAGTTCAGAGGGCCGTTTCTGTAATGGGAAATAGCTGCTTCAGTGTGAGTGGGCTAGTTCCCATTAGACGAGAGGACCTCTCTGCCTCTGCAGGTCAGAGGGCCCTTTCTCTAATGGGAAATAGCTGCTTCAGTGTGAGTGGGCTAGTTCCCATTAGACGAGAGGACCTTTCTGCCTCTGCAGGTCGGAGGGCCGTTTCTCTAATGGGAAATAGCTGCTTCAGTGTGAGTGGGCTAGTTCCTATTAGACAAGAGGACCTTTCTGGCTCTCCAGGTCAGAGGGCCGTTTCTCTAATGGGAAATAGCTGCTTCCGTGTGAATGGGCTAGTTCCCATTAGACAAGAGGACCTTTCTGCCTCTGCAGGTCAGAGGGCCGTTTCTCTAAAGGGAAATAGCTGCTTTAGTGTGAGTGGGCTAGTTCCCATTAGACGAGAGGACTTTTCTGCCTCTGCAGGTCAGACGGCCGTTTCTGTAATGGGAAATAGCTGCTTCAGTGTGAGTGGGCTAGTTCCCATTAGACGAGAGAACCTGTCTGCCTCTGCAGGTCAGAGGGCCGTTTCTCTAATGGGAGATAGCTGCTTCAGCGTGAGTGGGCTAGTTCCCATTAGACGAGAGGACCTTTCTGCCTCTGCAGGTCAGAGGGCCGTTTCTCTAATGGGAAAAAGCTGCTTCACTGTGAGTGGGCTAGTTCCCATTAGACGAGAGGACCTTTCTGCCTCTGCAGGTCGGAGGGCAGTTTCGCTAATGGAAAATAGCTGCTCCAGGGTGAATGGGCTAGTTCCCATTAGACGATAGGACCTTTCTGCCTCTGCAGGTCAGAGCGCCGTTTCGCTAATGGGAAATAGCTGCTTCAGTGTGAATGGGCTAGTTCCCATTAGACGAGAGGACATTTCTGCCTCTGCAGGTCAGAGGGCCGTTTCTCTAATGGGAAATAGCTGCTTCAGTGTGAATGGGGTAGTTCCCATTAGAAAAAAGGGACCTTTCTGCCTCTCCAGATAAGAGGGCCGTTTCTGTAATGGGAAATAGCTGCTTCAGTGTGAGTGGGCTAGTTCCCATTAGACAAGAGAACCTGTCTGCCTCTGCAGGTCAGAGCGCCGTTTCGCTAATGGGAAATAGCTGCTTCAGTGTGAATGGGCTAGTTCCCATTAGACGAGAGGACATTTCTGCCTCTGCAGGTCAGAGGGCCGTTTCTCTAATGGGAAATAGCTGCTTCAGTGTGAATGGGGTAGTTCCCATTAGAAAAAAGGGACCTTTCTGCCTCTCCAGGTAAGAGGGCCGTTTCTGTAATGGGAAATAGCTGCTTCAGTGTGAGTGGGCTAGTTCCCATTAGACGAGAGGACCTTTCTGCCTCTGCAGGTCGGAGGGCAGTTTCGCTAATGGAAAATAGCTGCTTCAGTGTGAATGGGCTAGTTCCCATTAGACGAGAGGACCTTTCTGCCTCTGCAGGTCAGAGGGCCGTTTCTCTAATGGGAAATAGCTGCTTCAGTGTGAGTGGGCTAGTTCCCATTAGACGAGAGGACCTTTCTGCCTCTGCAGGTCGGAGGGCCGTTTCTCTAATGGGAAATAGCTGCTTCAGTGTGAGTGGGCTAGTTCCCATTAGACGAGAGGACCTTTCTGCCTCTGCAGGTCAGAGGGCTGTTTCTCTAATGGGAAATAGCTGCTTCAGTGTGAATGGGGTAGTTCCCATTAGAAAAAAAAGGACCTTTCTGCCTCTCCAGGTCAGAGGGCCGTTTCTCTAATGGGAAATAGCTGCTTCAGTGTGAGTGGGCTAGTTCCCATTAGACGAGAGGACTTTTCTGCCTCTGCAGGTCAGAGGGCCTTTCTGTATTGGGAAATAGCTGCTTCAGTGTGAGTGGGCTAGTTCCCATTAGACGAGAGGACCTTTCTGCCTCTGCAGGTCAGAGAGCCCTTTCTCTAATGGGAAATAGCTGCTTCAGTGTGAGTGGGTTAGTTCCCATTAGACGAGAGGACCTTTCTGCCTCTGCAGGTCGGAGGGCCGTTTCTCTAATGGGAAATAGCTGCTTCAGTGTGAATGGGGTAGTTCCCATTAGAAAAAAAGGACCTTTCTGCCTCTCCAGGTCAGAGGGCCGTTTCTGTAATGGGAAATAGCTGCTTCAGTGTGAGTGGGCTAGTTCCCATTAGACGAGAGAACCTGTCTGCCTCTGCAGGTCAGTGGGCGTTTCTCTAATGGGAAATAGCTGCTTCAGTGTGAGTGGGCTAGTTCCCATTAGACGAGAGGACCTTTCTGCCTCTGCAGGTCAGAGGGCCGTTTCTCTAATGGGAAAAAGCTGCTTCAGTGTGAGTGGGCTAGTTCCCATTAGACGAGAGGACCTTTCTGCCTCTGCAGGTCAGAGGGCCGTTTCTCTAATGGGAAATAGCTGCTTCAGTGTGAGTGGGCTAGTTCCCATTAGACGAGAGGACCTTTCTGCCTCTGCAGGTCGGAGGGCTGTTTCTCTAATGGGAAATAGCTGCTTCAGTGTGAGTGGGCTAGTTCCCATTATACAAGAGGACCTTTCTGCCTCTGCAGGTCAGAGGGCCGTTTCTCTAATGGGAAATAGCTGCTTCAGTGTGAATGGGGTAGTTCCCATTAGAAAAAAAGGACCTTTCTGCCTCTCCAGGTCATAGGGCCGTTTCTCTAATGGGAAATAGCTGCTTCAGTGTGAGTGGGCTAGTTCCCATTAGACGAGAGGACTTTTCTGCCTCTGCAGGTCAAAGGGCCGTTTATGTAATAGGAAATAGCTGCTTCAGTGTGAGTGGGTTAGTTCCCATTAGACGAGAGGACCTTTCTGCCTCTGCAGGTCAGAGGGCCCTTTCTCTAATGGGAAATAGCTGCTTCAGTGTGAGTGGGCTAGTTCCCATTAGACGAGAGGACCTTTCTGCCTCTGCAGGTCGGAGGGCCGTTTCTCTAATGGGAAATAGCTGCTTCAGTGTGAGTGGGCTAGTTCCTATTAGACGAGAGGACCTTTCTGCCTCTGCAGGTCAGAGGGCCGTTTCTCTAATGGGAAATAGCTGCTTCAGTGTGAATGGGGTAGTTCCCATTAGTAAAAAAGGACCTTTCTGCCTCTCCAGGTCAGACGGCCGTTTCTGTAATGGGAAATAGCTGCTTCAGTGTGAGTGGGCTAGTTCCCATTAGACGAGAGAACCTGTCTGCCTCTGCTGGTCAGTGGGCGTTTCTCTAATGGGAAATAGCTGCTTCAGTGTGAGTGGGCTAGTTCCCATTAGACGAGAGGACCTTTCTGCCTCTGCAGGTCGGAGGGCCGTTTCTCTAATGGGAAATAGCTGCTTCAGTGTGAGTGGGCTAGTTCCCATTAGACGAGAGGACCTTTCTGCCTCTGCAGGTCGGAGGGCCGTTTCTCTAATGGGAAATAGCTGCTTCATTGTGAATGGGCTAGTTCCCATTAGACAAGAGGACCTTTCTGCCTCTGCATGTCAGATGGCCGTTTCTGTAATGGGAAATAGTTGCTTGAGTGTGAATGGGCTAGTTCCCATTAGACGAGGGGACCTTTCTGCCTCTGCAGCTCAGAGGGCCGTTTCTCTAATGGGAAATAGCTGCTTCAGTGTGAGTGGGCTAGTTCCCATTAGACGAGGGGACCTTTCTGCCTCTGCAGGTCGGAGGGCCGTTTCCCTAATGGGAAATAGCTGCTTCAGTGTGAGTGGGCTAGTTCCCATTAGACGAGAGGACCTTTCTGCCTCTTCAGGTCGGAGGGCCGTTTCTCTAATGGGAAATAGCTGCTTCAGTGTGAGTGGGCTAGTTCCCATTAGGCGAGAGGACCTTTCTGCCTCTGCAGGTCGGAGGGCCGTTTCTCTAATGGGAAATAGCTGCTTCAGTGTGAGTGGGCTAGTTCCCATTAGACGAGAGGACCTTTCTGCCTCTGCAGTTCAGAGGGCCGTTTGTCTAATGGGAAATGGCTGCTTCAGTGTGAGTGGGCTAGTTCCCATTAGACGAGAGGACCTTTCTACCTCTGCAGCTCGGAGGGCCGTTTCTCTAATGGGAAATAGCTGCTTCAGTGTGAATGGCCTAGTTCCCATTAGACGAGAGGACCTTTCTGCCTCTGCAGGTCAGAGGGCCGTTTCTCTAATGGGAAATAGCTGCTTCAGTGTGAGTGTGTCCTAATTTGAATCCTGTGGTTGCCTTCACCTCCCTCACTTCCACACCCTTCTCACCTGAACTGCTGGATTTGAGGTCCTCAGATTGAAGGTGGCGTCTGGTCTGATAGTCTTTCTCCTTCTTTAGTGGAATCTGCCTGCAACGGAAGGAAGCCACACTGAATGCTAGTGCAACAGCAGACCTGTGGCTCTGTTCCTGTGATCGGACTGAAAATTAGGGAAAAAGCCAAAAGGCAGAAAAAACCCTTATGTGGTGAAGAATGGGCTCCTCCTCCTCCAAGATGCTGGTTCCAGTGGAGTCCTGCAGTCACAGGCGGGAAGAGTCAACGGGAACCAGAGCAGGAAGGAGTGGCTGCAGTCCTGGACCCGAGCGAACAACACTGAGTCCCAAAACAAGTAAGTGGGAGAGAGGAAATGAACTAGTTCGCCGAGGGCGACAGAAGGGAGGAAGGGAGAAAGGAAATAAGGAGAGGGAGAGCGGGCGCTGCATTCCAGGGAACGGTGGTGCAGCCCCGGATGAAAGGCAGAAACAAAACAACAAAAGAGAAAAGCTCCGCGGAGAGGGCGAAGTGGAAAAAAGAAAACAGTGTACTGCAAAGAGAAGTTGCAGCAACAAGAGCACTAGCCTCAGACCCAAAAGAGGAAAGCGATTCCAAGGAGTTGCAGCGTGGAGTTCGCTGGGAGGAAGATGAATAAGTACCTCCCAGCATACGCCGTGCAGGGAACACTAGAGCGTTACCCTTAGGAACGAAGGAAGCGTGATGGAGCACCTACTGCCATATGCTGCGCCGCAATCGCCAACGTGGAAGTAACCGCCAATCACGGCGGCAGATGCCAGTATGCCCCCCTCCAGTGTGAAATACTCCTGGCTTGCTAGGGTGCAAGAGATGAAATCGAGCCAGAAGTCGGGGAGCATGCACCTGGGAAGCTGGTTCCCACGAGTCCTTCAGCTCTGGGTAACCCTTCCACGATATCAGATATTCAAGACAGCCCGGTAGAACCTAGAGTCACGTATGGCAGAGACTTCGTATTCATTACTTTCCCTTCTGTGAATCTTAGCCTGGCACGGAACGGGCCTTTGGTATGGGTCAGCATAGTAGGGCTTGAGAAAAGAGGAATGGTACATGTTCGTAGACAAAGAAGACAACTAGACTGACCATTCTTGTATTTAGATGCAGTGTGAAAGAGCGGCCATCTTGGTAGAGTAAACAATGTGAAAGATATGGTGAGGAAATTATTTTTCATGTTGCCTCCAACAGTAAAGTCAATTAGAACACTATCTTAACTATAACGCATACGATTTAGGCGGGAGTCTCCTGATTAAAATAATTATTTCCCCAATGAATTTCCAAGGGAAAATTGTATAGTCTCCCGATTTCTCTGACGAAATCTCCCTCCCTGGTGCCTCGGAATGTTGGTATGAATTAATGTTAAAATAAAATAAGTGAAAAAATAACACTTCACTGCACATAAACCATACATGCCAACATTGCAAGGCACCTGGGAGGGAGATTTCCCCAAGGAAATCGGGAGACATGCATTTTCCCATAGGAATGCATTAGGCCTACGGTTATTTAAGGCGGGAGACCGTGAAAAATAGCAATACTTTTCACTGAAAAATCGGGAGTCTCCCGCCTAAATCGGGAGGGTTGGCATGTATGCATAAACAGTGTAGCACCAAAGGCATACCTCTGAACTCACACGCTTTTGGCAGGTGTCACCCGCCTTGTAAACAGCTGACTCACCCGCCAAGCCCCCTGCACGTCCATTCGTTTCAATGGGCCTCTTACATGCCAAAAATCAAATTGTATGTTTTCACCCGCCTTTGTGACACAAATGGTTGAGAGCTATGCCTAGGTCTTCAGCTGCTTCAGCCATTTCATATCCAAGCTGGCCCAGCAGCAGAGCTTTACTGTTTCCCTTGGTTATGCCTGAGAAGGCCATCCACCTCTGTTTTTTCGTTTTGGATACTTGGACTTGCAGCTTTTTCTTTCCCATTGAAATTTAGGGATACTACACGTCCCAGAATCCCAAGCAAATCCAGGACTGGATGATCTTCTCACACATGGCCACGGGATACTTGAGAGCTCTGCATCATTGGTTGGGGCACGCTGCATGAGCTGGTTGGTCATCTAACCTCAACAATTACTTGGTTCCACCACAGAAACTATCTCACGGATGAAGCAATCCATGCTACTCCACCTTACTCACACGCTTTGGACGGGTGTCACCTGCCATAGGAATAGTTCAATCACCCGCCAGGTCACTTACATACATGCCAATATTCTCGACCACCTGGGAGGGAGATTTTGAAACAGAAAGCGGGAGACAGGAATTTTCTCAAAGGATTGCATTGGGGATTTAATTATTTTAGGCAGGAGTAAGTAAAACATAGCAATATTTTTCATCTAAAAATTGGCAGTCTCCCGCCTAAATCGGGAAGGTTGGCATGTAGGCACTTACGCGCCCATATAATTCAATGAGCTCTCATCCGCCCAAAAAAAAATTGTCTGCTTTCAACCACCCTGTGCCCTAAATGGTTGAGGTATGAGACTGTAAGGCGGACAGTGTGGAGTTCATGGTCCAATTTCATAGACATGGCAATCATACACCTCTACCGTCGCGATTTAGGCAGGAGACTTCTGATTTTTCAATTGAAAATATTACTATTTTTCCTTTTCTCTTGCCTAAAATAATTCTAATACCATTGCAAGTCTATGGGAAAATAAATGTTTTCCCGCTTTCCTTGACAAAATCTCCCTCCCAGCTGTTTCAGAATGTTGGCATGTATCATGGGAAATGCTGATTCTAAGAGGTTCCCTCTCCACCAGTTTGACAGATGTCACATTCATCCATAGCCAGCTTTCAAGCAATGATTAGGCACCTTGCAAAGTCTTGTGAGCTTTCAGACGACGAAGACAAATTTGTACACAATATTACAAGTGTGCCGATTGACCAGCTCTGAAAAAACATCCACCAGCAGCCCCGGATCTCACTTCTGAAGATTCTAGAGATAGTAGAAACCGTGAGCTGGCTGACACAAGAGCTTCTGTCATGGAACAAAACACTGGACTGACTGAGGGTCTGATTTTGAGTTCGGGATATAAGGAGTGTAGAAGGCAAAACTTATCCCCTACAGTTTCCAGCACCTCCATTCTGAGGTGGGTGGAAGAGTTGGGCAGATGTTGTGCTTTCCAGCACCAAAAGCTGCTAAAATCTATTGTGTGGGAAGCATGTGTAGCAGTACCACTGCAAGCATTTATCATAAGGCAGACACTTTTCTGATTTACAAAAGTGTCCTTAAGCGTTACGTAAATTAGAAAAGTGGTGACGCAGTCGGGGAAATTCCTTAATTATGAACACAAAACATGTGCAGTAGATGTTAATTGCATCTTACCGGTGCCGTATTTTAACTTTTTTTTTACATTTAAAACCAGGCCTTAGTAAGAAGAATGCAGACCCACTGCCTGCCTTGCATTTCTGATGGTAATCAGGGCCGTTGTCAGGCACATGCAAAAGCCGAGTCTTTCATTCCACTAAACCACATTTTTTCTTTTTCACGATATGGTGCTTTTACGAAAAGTATTGTTCCTGCTTGGAACAAAACATTTCTATTTGTACATGTACCTCTGAATCGGGCTCTGAAAAGGGGAGAGGGTCTCTCTCAAGATATGGAGCACAATAGACTATTTGTATGTTTCTATTTATTTGGGCGACTGTGTTGATGCTTTGACCAGGAGTGCTGTACATAAGGCTAATGGGCAGCAGCGGCAGTCTCTTTGCTGGGTGCCTTAACAGAGTTACTAATATTGTGAGGATAGTGATATGCAGGTGGTTGGGCTAAAGAGTGGAGTCATGGAAACGGGACAAATTACAACAATGTAGCATCCATACAATGCGCTGTATACTAGGCTTTAAGCCACCATTACATCTAGACATCAAGTTAGGAAAGGGCCGATAATTAAGGGGGAGGGGCAGTAAGGGAATGGCTAAAAGAAGCACCTTCTCTGGTTACCAGGTGGAACTTAAGCTTGGGCTCAAACATCTCAAACGGCTGGACTGCCATGTTGTCAAATAGAAGAGCATCGCATTGTTGCCGTCTTAGTGAGGAGAAGGAGCGGAAGCAGGAGGAAGCAAGGGGGGGCATGTGGGATAGAGGTTGTTGAGGGCTGGAGAATCACAGCAGAAGAGCCAGGTCACTGGGGAATAGGCCATCAATGAGGTCGAGGATATACCTGTTGTGCAAGGCTATGAGCCTCAGGGCCCGCAGTTCTTCCCTAATAGCACTGAAAGTTGATTCGGAAGAATACACAAAGAGCAGTAGTTTGTACCGGGTCACCTGGAGCCATTTTGCATTTGCTGCAGCTTGGAAACCAGGTACCATGAGGGACAAAAAGAACATCTTTGTACGAGGAAACCACCAATACTGTTCCGGGATGTCCATTAAAGCTTTTGAAGATGTCGCCGAAAGATAGTTGGACTGCTTGGTCTGTCGCAATAGTCCCTCCTTTCCATAATCAGACAAAGTCATTGATGTGTACATGTGTGATGATACAAGGGACGCAAAGGGGCACAGGGGACAAAAGGGGGCACAAATGTGGCTTTGAGCATCGGCAGGGCAAGGGATAAATGTTCCTCAGGAATAACAAGGACAGGCACATGTAACGTGGTGAAACTGCACACACCTTGCCAGGCTGGAGGTAACTGCCTGTAGGCGAACTGTCCAAAACACGTTGAGTTGCATAGCTGTACCTCCAGCCAGATCAGTGATACAAAGCATGTGGCTGCAGTTCCCATTTGTGCCAACAGGCACTGTGCCATCGAATCTATGTGATCACTGCGCCGTCCGTAATTTCGCCAACGAAAATGTCAACTCCAATTACGGCGCAGCGCAGTGATCAGATAGATCACTTTTGCCCGCATGCTCCGGCCCGCAATCCTTCAACCCGCATCCCCCCACGTACCTTTACTGTGGGGCACTTCTGTGTGCAGCGCCGACTGCCTTGTACCCCTACAGCGTCAGTTCCTCCCACTTACGTGGGGCAATACTGACGCTGCTGGGTCCATTTAAAAAGAAAAAGTATTTCTTATCCTCCGCTTATCGTAATGGTAAGTGAGGGACACCCCGACAACCCCTGACTCACGTTACTGTGACCACGGAGAGCGGGGACACCCCAGCAACCCCCGGCTCGCGTTACTGCGACCATGGAGAGCAGGCATCCCCGGCTCCGCCTGGGCGCAGTAATGGGAGTCGTGATATTATGTAGGGTGAAAGTCGCAGTAACTGCCTGGGTGCAGTAATGTGGACAATATTTTGTTATCATTCTGTGCCATCGCCCTTAAAACACAGAGAAACATGGGTAAGTGCCTGTATCTTAACAGATTTTCCTGGCTCCTTGAGCCATGTGAGATACTTTAAATATTTCTGCCACACATTTTCACATTATTGGTTTACACGATGCCACCCCTTCTTCTGAGAATCCCCTCATCCCTTCAGCTCTGCAACTCTTCACCCCTGCTCCCATCGGTTATTGATGATAATATAATAATAGCCCCTTTTAAACTCCACTGGACTCTTTGCGTACACCAAACATTCTTCTGCTCTTTACGATCTATAGCTGAACATTCTTCGTCAACAGGTAAATCGATGCTGTGACTGATTGCCTTCGAAACTACCCTCGTACTCTGCTGTTAAAACCATGTGCATATACTATTGGGTCTAAATTTACATTGTCCTCACTGTCCAGGAAATCAGCATCAACATTTCTTTGTGACCTCAATAATATATCATCAAATTGTAAAATTCTCGATACATTTAAACCCTTCACATTCATACTGTTTGCCATCTTTGAACATGATGACAAAAGAAACAAAAAATACATATAAACAATCATTCTAATATACATTATAAATCCAAAGTTTTCTTCTTCTTCTTGAAAACATTTAAATTCACCTCCACCCCTTTTCCACTGGAATGAGCTGCAAATCCTTAGGGCATACTCCTGCTCCTGTGCTAGTGAAGGGGCAGCGGTATCCCTTTGTACGTCATGGATATGGACCCAGCTCTTGCTGCCCTCCACCTTCACATCAGTCCGAGTTGTGAAAATCGCACAGTGAGGCCCATGCAAATGCCACTAATTCCAGCATCTCACGAAGGTATGGATAAAGATCCGAACCCCGGGGAACAATAGTTGCTTGTGCAGATCGTCTGATTCTTTGCCGCTTCCTCCTGTAGGCTATTGGTGAGATGACAAATCCTATGAAGATATCATCTGACACTTTTGGTTAAGGACCTAAGGTACTCCCTAAACTCCTCACCCAGGACCTCTGCAGTCTTATGTTCATCTGATGCTGTGAGTGCAGGTGAGAGCGGTGTGTGTAATCTACGCCCGTCATGATCTTGTGAGGGCTAAGGTGGTGCTCTTTCCCAGGCTGATTCATCAAATAAAACAAAACCAAAGGCAGGTGGTATCACCGCGGTTTACTTAAATCACTACACATTTTTGTCAGCCGGCTCTTAAGAACCCCATTTAAGAAAACATTGGCACTCCAAGGAAACATTGCCTTCCCACTCCAAGGAAACACTGCCTTCCCAATCCAAGGAAACCTTGGCTTACACGCTTAAATATTCTGACCATCTCAACCGATTGGGCTATGAGTGCACCATAATTGACTCAGTCTACGACAAAAGATATCTGCCGGCGGAGCAAAGTGTGGAACCCTTAGATGTTCCTGTCTATGGAAATTCTCTTCCTGTCATTCCCAGTTTGCCTCTCAATATTGGGGCCGGTGGTGGTCCATCAGGGAAGAGAACCACTGGGCATGGTTAGCCAACTTGACGACACTAAAGGGGATACGGAACCTTTAGCTCACTTTATAAGTTGGAACTCCTGTGGCCACTCCCATTTGTTTGAGGAGGGTGGTCTCCTGAATTTAATCAACTAGTATTCCGTGGTTGCTCTACAGAAGACTTGGCTGATGGAACCTCTTCATTTCAATGGATGGCATTTTATCCACAAATAGGCCACCCACGGACCATTAGGGCGCCCTAGGGGAGGTTTGCTCCTGGTTGCCAGAAATGCTTTGGGGCTAACGTAAATTCAGACGGGCTCCTGTAACATCCTGATGGCTGTGATTGATGCTCCTCTTGGAAGCACCTGCAGCCAAGTGGCTATCATTAATCTCTACAATCCTCCATATTGACCGCCCTATTCTTTGGTGCTGTTTGAGATTGAGACCTTGATCGATCATCTACCCTCCTCCTCGTGTATTATTTGCTGGGCTTTAACTCACGGATTCCATCCTCCCACTTTATGGTCAACTATGCGGTAAACGCCATGGCCACACCTGTGGAGGACAATCTTTTGACTCTCCATTGTAAAAGGGGTATGGAGTGGGTATCTTTATTATATTCTCGCGGCTTCTCCATGATCAATGGAGCTTTTCCGTCGGACTTTCCTCAGAAGTGTACTCGCTTCGGTCCAAAGTCCAGTTGTATCTTGGACAATGGGTTTTTGTTATCCGACCGTTGCTTGATCCTGGACATGGGCATTTATCCCCACTTAGAGAGTGACCATCTGCCTCTCGTGTTGACTTCTACCCTTACTGTGCACCATGCTGCCCCAGTGAACACTGGAGCCCTTGAGATTAACCCCACTTTAAATCGTATCTCCTGGACTGAGTATTGGATGGACGCGGCCTCTGAATATTTTCACCCTGCATTACTCCATTTTGTTGAGCAATGGGGGAGTGGTGCTATAGTACTTATAGAGGACTAGCCGTATATGGTATTGGAGGATTTTGGTTGAATGATGAAGGCCTCCGTTCTATCAGTCTTCACTAAGACCCAGTCAATTGAGAAGTGAACAGCCATCTTGTACTCATTGCATGCCATCCATACAACAGTGTTGTGGCTGACAAGTAGAAGGCCCTGTGCCT
Source organism: Ambystoma mexicanum (assembly GCF_040938575.1). Lineage (NCBI taxonomy): Eukaryota > Metazoa > Chordata > Amphibia > Caudata > Ambystomatidae > Ambystoma > Ambystoma mexicanum. Next base: position 675,222,408 of record NC_090929.1, on the reverse strand, counting down.
CGAACTGCGCCTTATTATGGGCGCAGTATCGGATCCCTCTGCGCATGCACTTCACTTGAAAAAAGCCAAGAGCACCTATTGCTTGTGGATCAAATTCCATTGGTACATCTCCCAATTACGCCCAATGGCAGAATTTCGTCCACTTGGCCTCCTCCAATAATCCGTGTGAATTTCGGAGAGCTATTGATGGGAATCGATCTGCTTGTGGACTTCTTGGGGTTCCTGCCAATGTATGGTTTGAGCATATTAAGAGCACCTTGGGCGGAGGAGTGGCAAGTGCCGCTGCTTGCTGTGTTCCTTTGGGCAGATGGCAGTATTGCCTCACTCATAACAATATGCATAAAATCATTCTGGGCAGCAAGTCTTCTAGGGCCCTAGGGCCTGATGGCATTTGTAGTAAGTTCATTAAGAAAGATGCTGATCAGTGGGCTGTTGCATTAGACTGTCTCTTCCGATGAATTGGCGATGCAGAGGTTATTCCATTTTCCTGGTCTGATAGCATTATTGTGCCTGTTTAGAAGAAGGGGGTCTGTGTCAACCCGGGTAACTAACGCCTCCTTGCAATGCTTGATGCATCCTCTAAAATCTTTGCCCGTATGCTTCTTGCCGAACTTTGGGCCCGGGCGGTGTCAGCCAATCTAATGAAGCCCAACCAAACTGGATTCCAAAAGGGACTTAGCACTATGACCAATTCCCCTGCCCTACAAACCGTTATTCAACAGGCCTGGCTTACCCAAAAGTGTACAGTCTACACAGCGTTTATTGATTATAGCACAGCGTTCGACTCTGTTAATCACAATAAACTGTGGTGCACACATGCTGCTTTGAACATCCCTGCAGGTTTATTAGCTATGATTATCCACCTCCATAGTGACACTCTGGTCAAAGTCTGGCTGGACCAACTGGGCAATACCTCTCCCTGGATCACCTCATCACGTGGATTTAAGCAAGGATGTAGTTTGGCTCCTCTTTTGTTCAACCTATATCTTGCCGATATGGGACGGCTTTGGTGAATCCCGTTTCGATACCCCCCAAGTTGGGTGATTGCCCCTTCCAATGGATGGGGTTCGCTGATGATATTATTTTGTGGGATTTAACCCCTTTTGGCCTCCAGGCTGCCTTGGAGGCCTTGACATGCTATTCTGATGCCTTGGAATTGGTGATCAACATCTCCAAAACCAAAATTAAGGTATTCCACCATTTTGTCCAAAAGCAGAACACCATACCATGGCACCTGAGGAGGAAAAACTCGAGATTGTTCAAGATTATAAATACCTGGGTGTCCTCTTTGATGGAGGCCTACATGGTAGTCGTCATCTAGATAACACCAGGTGAAGGTGGTCCTAAGCTTTCGGGGCCCTGGGAAAAATGGCTCGGTTGAGTGGAGGTTAGTCCCTAGGGATCTTGGTCAAATTATTTTTTGCAAAAATCAACCCCATGCTATTGTACGGTGGCATTTTTTGGCAGTCCAGCAACATGGAGGGAGTATACAAACTGGAATCCTTTTTACTTAAGAGGTTGCTCCTGCTTTCTACTCGCACTCCTGTCCAGACCATATTTGTGGAGTTTGGAATTTTTTCATGCATGGCAAGACTCCAGTTGTCCTCTTGAATCTCTTTTGGAAACTCGCCAATGCAGAGGTTGACACTCTAAACATTGCTATCTATCGTGCCTGTTGCTCCAAAATCCATCAAATGCAGGGTAGTGCCATCCATTCCTTGGTCACAGCTGGAAACAAATGGTTGGCTCTGGTCCCGGGCGCTACTCTGAGCTGCCCATTTCTTCAGTTCAAAGCTGCCATGAAAGTGGCAGCTTACAGTCATTTTCGTGAGCAATATATGTCGCAACTATCTTCTATGTCAAATAGTGGCTTATTCTTTGAATACATTTCTGCTCGCCCTGGGCCGTCTAACTACATTAACCAATTTGTGGGCAACACATTGGTCTGAAACTACCTTAAACTCAAAACTAATTTCGTGAAGAGTTTTGAAATCACGGGGCATGGTTAAATATCCCCAGACCTGCCAGGATGTGCCGCCTTTGTGGCACTGGTGCCCAGGAGTCTCTCCAGCATTTGTTAATCCATTGCAAATTCTTTTGTGGGCATAGGAGAGCGGCATGTGTGGCCGCGGGCATAAACCCTGAACCTATTGCTGAGGATATTTGAGCCTTATTCATGGAGGGAATCACAAGCCTTGTATTATCTTTTTCACCCTTCTTTGGAGGAGGATAGCTAGCATTATGGAGAGCAGGCAATAATGGACTTGGAAGGCGCTCTGTTTCTCCTTTTCCACTGATGGGGTTGGGCGAATGCACTGTATTTTATTAATTGATGTTAGTGCCTAAAGCTGTTGAAATATACTGCTATATGACACAGTAATGAAAAATAAAAAAAGAACCCCATTTATGCGTTCCATGATACCATTGACCTGTAGGTGGTATACTGAACACAACCTGTGCTTGATTCCCAAGAGAAAAGTGATTTCATAGAATAAGGTATTAAAAATGTGGGTTCCATTGTCAGACTTCAAGACCCCACTGTGGAAATACCTCCCTCATCAGAAACTTTGCTGCAGACTTAGCATCATGGTGTGTGCAGGGATCAACCTCAAGCCAGCGAGAGAAAGGGCAAACTACGACTATAAGGTACTGGTAATTGGTACATCTCACAGGCATATCGACAAAATCAATGTGGAGTTCCTGAAATGGTAAAGAGAGCCTAGGCAAAACTCCACTTACTGACCTCATGGAGTTTCCAGGATCGAATTCCCTGAAAACTGTGCAGTTTCCTACAAATCTACTTACCTGTTCCTGGAGGTTTGGTATAAACCATTCCTCTTGGAGCTCTGCTGCAATTTGTCCTCGAGAAGTGTGCAACGATAATGTAGTTACTGTAGAGCCACAAGAAGCAGTGCTACAGGCATTACTACCTTCCCTGTCAGCTTGTGTCTCCACATCAAATCCGTGGTACAGAAGGCACATCCTCTCTTTGCCCAAAGCTCCTGTTCCTCTTTAGGTGCTTTTCCTTGCATTTCTATGATTTGAAACAATGGGACTGAAGTTTATGGAGCTGGCAACTGTACCTGCTGGGAAACGGTTTCCATTTTTGGGGAATCTGTAAATCGCAAATATGCAGCTTCTCTTTTCTGCCTTGTCTGCGCATAATTTCCAAGTGCTATTGAGTTAGTACAATTAGTGTGCACAGCACACTTTACGATTCCTGCCCCTGTGGACAGGGTTAACATTTCGATTAGTCTGGAAAGCAGCACAGCATACTGGACAGGGGTCCCATCGGATCTCCTAAACTCTCATCTCTGCCACCTTGATTAACCTGAATTCACAGTGGAGGTTATATACGCAGAGTCAGAATAGTGACCGCCTTCCCCTTACTCATTTGTAGCGTGCAGATAAGCGCAACTAGTTCTGCTGCTTGTGCGGAATAATGCGAAGATAACCATTTCTTCAGTCTGATCTGGTATTCCCCATCCACAAGGCCCCCAATGACTGTACCCGTATGCTTCTCACCACTGTCCTGAATGATTGTCGAGGACCCATCAACAAAAAGTACCTCGCCTTCCTCCAAAGCATTCTCCTTAACGCTCGTCCTCTCTTCCTCTTCTCGCTCATTTGTCGCACAATCGTGGACAATGTCATGAGGTTTCAGAGTCTCGGCTACAAATGTTGAAGAATTGACTAAGTAACACTGCACGGGATGTATAGATGCATTCAATAGAATAACTTCATACCCTATAACTTTTTGCCTCCACCTTCCTTCCTCTACGTACTTTACCTGTCTATTTCCTTCTTCCTGCTCTTCACTTCTCTGCTGTCAGAACAGCAATATCTCTTGCTCCGCTAGCCTCAAAACCTCTTCCAATTTTTTCTGCTCCTTTGTCTCTACTACCATTTGGAGCCTATCCTCTATCCTGGCGGTAAAAGGCACAATCTCCCCTTTCTCCCTTATTCTCAACCCTTCGTCTACTCCTCTGTCTGTCAGCCTCTCTCTCGTTCCTCCACCATTAATCTCTCTTCTAACCTAGCAGTCAGGGGAGTGTTTCTCTTTCCCCTCTCCCCTCTCAACCTTTCTTCTACCCTAACCATTGAAGGAGCTATCCTTTCACTTTCCTCAATATCCCATTTCCTAGGAATTGAAGCTTATGCAGGTGTTACCTGTTTCCGTCTCGCAACCACTTGTGTGCCCACAGAGATAATGGAGGTTTGAACTCCGGGTCTGTATACCCTGTGGGCGATAAAGGATATAACCCATATGATGGCGCTGCGGAATGGATTCCTCCACCCTCCTTTTTCGGCACTCTATCGAAGACTTTAACATTATGGGCATTCCCGCCTGTCTCATACATCCTCCATAGCTCTAAGATGTTTAACCGCTTCTTTAACCCCTTAACTGCCATGGGTTTTCCACCCCCCGCACCCCTAGTGCCAAGGCCTTTTTAGGTGATTTCGGTATGTCGCCATTCAATCCCTTGTAACATTTTTGTTACATGAGATATCTCGGCTACATTTGGCCCCTTTTTCTCCCAAATGTAGGTGGTCGTAACACCATCAAGGAATCCTAGTTTGCTGTGGGGGGGAGGGGGGGTGTGAGAGAAAATAACCAAAAAAGGAGAAATGTTTTTTTGCTCCAGAAAATGACCATAAAATGATGTACAAACACAAGCCTATTGTTCTTTCCTTGAAAGAGCTAGGAACAAATGGTTTGCTGTGCTCAATTCATCATTTTCCGGGCTTTCGGGAACAGGTTGAGTGGAAACAAAAAAACATATTTTGATATGCTAACCAGTCGTTTTGTGAGAGGTAGGCGATTTCGGCCTTTGTTGTCCAATAGGACATGTGTGGACGGAATGGAATAGAAGAGTAGGAAAGCAGAATGGGAAGACAGAAAGGGATACATTTCTGACACGTAGACAAAAGTCCAAGTTTAGGAAGGGGTGATTTACGCAGGTCAGGCATCAACTATGTAGGGAAAAATTCCATAGTTTGGGGAAAAATCGGGACAAAGACAGAAAAAAAGGTATGTGGTAGACATGGTTGGCCCGGTAAGGCAATGATAAGTTCAAATAGGAATGATTCTCTAATTCGCCAACCTTAGAATTCTTAAAGTTAAAATGTTTTCAGTTAAGTCAATTGTTGAAATAACAGGCTGACACTGTATTTGGATTATTAATGAGCTTGTGCTCTATTTGAGGTTTTATTCTTAGTTCGCTGGTTTTACTTCACACCAGAATTCAAATAGAAATAAATCAATCCTTATGATATATCCAGTTCAATTATTTTCTCTTTGATTATTCTCTCAACACGTGTTTCCCCATTCTAGATTGAATGGTTCGTCAGAAGAGAAAGAGTAACTAAAGGAAAAAGTAAAAATGCAAACTCTGCCCCAAAGTACTACATGGCAAAGAAGATCTTCTATTACCTAATGTTATGTTATGTTATGTTATTTTGCACTTATATAGCGCCTTATATATCATTGGTATGGTCTGAAGGCGCTGGTAGGTTGAACGCCCTTGGGAACCGAACTTCTGGTCAGTAGAGAGAGTAGGGAGAGTCAACGGCACGTGTGCGCACCGGGTATGTGTGCAGCTGGTGCGGTATTCGTTAAATAGCTACTTCTTAGCGGTAGGTGTGGTGGTTGAGATCAGGGGTATGTGTTCGTTCTGGCAGGATTTATCCAGACCGACTGTGGCTGCGTTAGGCCTGAGGATAATGCCTTGCTGGGGGGTGTGTAACCAGCAGTGTTTACTTAGAGTGATGGGGAGTGAGCGGGAGGTGTTGGTATGAGAACAGTTATACCAAATGGTGTCATAGTATCTCTGTGTTCTAGTTGAGTGGTGGTGTAAAGAAGAGAGTAAGCGTGGGGTGTGATATGATGAGTTACATGCTCTTTCATACGTTCTCAGCATTCCAGACCATACTATGTACGTCGCGCAGTTCTATGCGCTCCAGTCCGTTCTATGGACTTTTATTAATTCCATGCGTCCCCGTCAGTGCTACACACTCCGGTCTGCTCGACGCACTCATGCATTCCAGGCCGCCCCGCACGCTCCTGACTGCCCCACGCATGCACTCCTGTCTGCTCTTCGCATGCACCCTGTCTGCGCCTGTACTTCGCATTCACTCACCATGCGCAGTCACCCACTCCCGACACTCACCAGCTCTCTGCACTCACCAGCTCTGCACACTCATCCGCTCTATGCACTCATGCTTTCCTCGCATTCAACATTAGTATGCACGCATCAGCCCCTTAGAATCATTTGTTAGTACGCAGTAATCCTGTTCTATAAATTCATTTGTTCTCATCCGCTCTCTAACCTCATCCGCTCTCTAGCCTCATCCGCTCTCTAAGCTCATCCGCTCTCTAACCTCATCCGCTCTCTAACCTCATACACTCTACACGCTCCCCCACTCTACATGCTCCCCCACTCTACACGCTCATACGTTTTGTGCAATCATCAGTTCTACATTCGCTTCTCTGTATTTATGCCCTCGTCCACCATACGCGCTCGTCTGATCTACATACCCAACCACTCTACCTGTTCATCCGCTTATCATGTTCATCCATTCTATACCTTCATCCGATCTACATACTCACTCGATTTACACACTCATTTGATCTATGTAGTCATCTGTTCCTCCACTCATGCATTCTTTTACTTAGTGCATTCAACTGTTTACACTCAACCACTCTACACACTCAGCCGCTGAACATGTTCATCCATTCTATACACTTATCCGATGTACTTACTCATTCGATTTACACACTTATTCAATCTATATAGTCATCTGTTCCTCCACTCATGCATTCTTCCACTTAGTGCATTCAACTGTTTACACTAAACCACTCTACACACTCGGCCGCTTAACATGCTCGTCCATTCTATACACTTATCCGATGTACTTACTCATTCAATTTACACACTTATTCAGTCTATATAGTCATCTGTTCTTCCACTCATGCATTCTTTCATTCAGTGCATTCATCTGTTCACATGCTTCATCCATTCTAACTATTTCATCGATGCTATTCACTTCGTTCCCTCCTCATGCATTATGTGCATTTTCAGCAGTTTACATCTCCTTACTGTTTCCATATGATTTATTCTTATTATCCACTTCACTGTTTTGATCTACTTTACTCGTTTAATTCTGTTTGAGTTTCCAGTTTATATTCGGGGTTATCAGCTGTCCATTTCTCGCCTCAGGTAGTTTGATGGGTTGGTGTCATTGCGATGCTGTTTGTCTGTTTGGGTTAGTTTGGTTACCGGTTGGTTTTAGGGGAAGAGCCAGGTTTTCAGCAGTTTACGGAAGGATGTTAAATCCTCAGTTTGGCGGATGTGGGGTGGGAGTGAGTTCCACAGGGTGGGGGCCAAGGCTGAGAATGATGATCCGCCTAATCTGACTGAGTTTGTCTTAGGTATGACTAGGAGGCTGGCTGAGCTTGATCTTAGGGTGCGTGGGGGGTGATAGGGTTTTAGTTTGTTTTGAAGATATTGAGGTCCGGTTTTATGTAGTGCTCGATGGGAGATGCATAAGGTTTTGAAAGTCACTCTTCGGGCTACTGGAAGCCAGTGCAGCATCTTAAGGGCTGGGGAGATGTGGTCTCTTGGGCCGAGCGCAAGCAGCAATTTCGCTTCCGCGCTTTGTGCCCTTTGGAGTTTATTCAGTTGGTATGCGTGGAGTCCGAGGTATAGGGGGTTTGCATAGTCCAGTCTTGACATAACGATTGATTGGACTGCGGAGAGTCTGTTAGGAAAGGAGAGGTATGGAAAGATGCGCCTAAGGGTTTTAAGGTGGGATTTTGAGACATTGTTGACTTGGCGCGAGAGTGTTAGGTCAGAGTCCAGGATGCATCCAAGATTTTTCACTGATTTGCAGGGGGTTGGTGAGCTGCCCATGGTGGGTGGCCAGGGTAGTGGTTGTGGAAGAAGCTCTGAGTTGCCACATACCATGATTTCAGTTTTGGAGGGGTTTAGCAAGAGGTGGCTTTGGGTCATCCAGAGTTCTATGTCGAAGAGGCAGGAGGCCAGGTCAGGTCGGGAGTTGGGATTTGAGTTCATTAGTTTTAGAATTAGTTGAGTGTCGTCGGCGTAGTTGTAACACAGGATGTTGCGTGAACAAATTATTGGAAGGAGGGTGATCAAGTCGAGATTGAACAGGAGTGCAGATAGGCATGCTCCTTGTGGGACTCCCGTGTCGACTGGTCGGGCTTGGGAGGTATAGGTGGAGAGTATCGTTATTTGGTACCTATCTTTGAGGAACAGAACTATCCATTTGAGAGCGGCTCCACGAATTCCTAGGGAGTGGAGGCGGTCTAGGAGGATTGAGTGATTGATCGTGTCAAAGGCGGCGGATAGGTCAAGTAGGATTAGTGACACGCATCCCGCGGAGTCTGCTGTCATTTTAAGGTCATCCCAGATTGAGGTTAGTGTGGTTTCGGTTCCGTGACGGGCTCTGAAACCTGACTGTGCAGGGTCTTGGAGATTGTTGGCTTCGACAAAGGCATTTAGTTGGGAGTCGACGGTTCGGTCAATGAGTTTTGCAAGGAATCTGGTGTTTGAGATGGGGCAGTAGTTTTTGGGCTCAAGAGGGTCGAGAGAAGGTTTTTTAATTAGTGGTTTCACATGAACCGTTTTGAATGCGTCCGGAAAGATACCAGAGGAAAAGGAGGCATTTATGATGGATCTTGCGTGTTCACCTGCGCAGGTGGAAGCAAACATTTCTTTGAGGGTTGTGGCCGGGCAAGGGTCCAGACGGTTTGCAGGCAGATAGAAGTTTGAGAAATTGCTCTGGTGATATTGGACTAAAGGATTTGAACGTTGGTTGCGTAGTGGTCGCAGGTGGGGGGTTGGCTGCTAAGGGGGGGAGTATTGCCTGGTGGATGTGAGAGAGCCAGTTTGGTGGCTAGAGTGTTTGTTCTTTTGAGAGCCGTGGTGTAAAAGTGGAGGGAGAGTGAGTCACACAGTGATTGTGAGGGGGTCGGGACGGTCGTGGTGCAAGCCAGTTTGGTGAACTCAGAGATGATTTTGTGGAGTTCCTTGCTTGGGTTTTTGCAGTTTACGATTCGGGAGTTGTAGTGGGCTTTTTTTGCTTTCCGGATTTCGGCCTTGTACTGATAGAGGTATCAGGCCAAGATGGCCCTGTTCTCCTTGGTTTTGTCTTTCTGCCATTTGCGTTCTAGGTATTTATATAGTTGTTTAGTGGTCTTCAACTCAGGAGTGAACCACCTGGGGAAAAGGCCACGGCGGGATGATGGTTTACAAGAGGGTGTGAACGGCATCAGTGATGCGTTGAGCCATGAGTCAAAGGCATCGGGGGTTAGTAGTTTAGTCAGCTGGCAGGTAGGTGGTGGAGATTGGAGGAGTGTGTTGGCTAGGTCCGGGACGATTATTAGTTTTTTCCAGCATTTGCGTAGATTTGATGGTTCAGATTCGAGTGCGGGAGTGGGGTCGGGTGAGTGAATGGCGAAAGAGAGAATGAAGTGATCGGACCAGATGATGGGGGTGGGGGGTTTTAAATGAATCTGGGTGTTGGAGCTAAAGATAGCATCAAGAGTGTGTCCTTTATAGTGAGTCGGGCCATTTATGTGGGGTTGGAAGTTAATTGCGTCTAAACCGTCAATCAGAGAGTGTGTCATAGGGTTGGTGGGGATGTCGAGCCAAATGTTGAAGTCTCCAAGAAGGGTGAGGTTGGGGTGGTTTAGTTGAAGGGTGGCGATTGAGTCGCAGAGGTTGTTTGCGAATTGTCTATCGTAGCCTCGGGGCTTGTAGAATATTAGGAAGCTGTGCAAGAGTGACGGGGAGAGGGATAGTTTAACGAGGAGTGATTCGCAGGAAGGAATGGAAGGTTGGTTGTCGATGATTGAGGCGTGGAAGAAAGACTTGTAGACGAATGCGACTCCCCCTCCTCTAGAGGGACGGTTCAGTGGGATGAGGGAGTAGTCGGGTGGGGAAGGCTTCACTGGCGATTGGTGCGAAATCGTCAGAAAACCAAGTTTCGGTGGTGAAAGCCAGGTCTGGATTGTCAGAGGTGAGGAGGTCAAAGATGGAGACTCTGTTTTTTGCTACGGATCGGGCATTAAATAGGATGCAGTTCACATCGGCAGGCGAGGTTGGTCTCCGGGCTGGGGCGGAAGGAGGTGGAGGCGGAGGGAGAGGAAGCTGGAGAGGGAGGGAGGGAGGGAGGAAGCTGGAGAGGGAAGGGGTGGGAGATGATTGGTGGGAAGAGTGGGCGGGAAGAAGGATTGGCGGGCTTCGGGCGGGATTGGGTGGCTGTGTGTGTTTGCATGATCGGGTTTAGCTCGGGGGATTTGAAGGTGGGGTGTGGGCGGTTAGGAGTTTCCATTACAGTTGATGAGAAGTCAAGGGAGAGGGGTTTCAGGAAAGGCGAAGCAACTTTTCTCAGAGAGGCTACTGGGCACACTTCTAAATTCAACTTTCTCAGAGAGGCTATTGAGCACAACTTCTAAATGCAATTGGGTACACTTCTAAATGCAACTTTTCTCAGAGAGGCTATTGGGCACAACTTCTAAATGCAACTTTTCTCAGAGAGGCTATTGGGCACAACTTCTAAATACACACATAGGCTATTGGGTACACTTCTAAATCCAACTTTTCTCAGAGAGGCTATTGGGCACACTTCAAATGCAACTTTTCTCACAGAGGCTATTGGGCACAACTTCTAAATGCAACTTTTCTCAGAGAGGCTATTGGGCACAACTTCCAAATACACACATAGGCTATTGGGTACACTTCTAAATGCAACCTTTCTCACAGAGGCTATTGGGCACGACTTCTAAATGCAACTTTTCTCAGAGAGGCTATTGGGCACAACTTCTAAATACACACATTGGCTATTGGGTACACTTCTAAATGCAACGTTTCTCAGAGAGGCTATTGGGCACACTTCTAAATGCAACTTTTCTCACATATGCTATTGGGTACACTTCTAAATGCAACTTTTCTCACAGAGGCTATTGGGCACAACTTCTAAATGCAACTTTTCTCAGAGAGGCTATTGGGCACAACTTCTAAATGCACACATAGGCTACTGGGAACACTTCTAAATTCAACTTTCCTCAGAGAGACTATTCGGGCACAACTTCTAAATACACACATAGGCTATTGGGAACACTTCTAGATTAAACATTTCTAGACAAACCACATGCATAAAACAGTTCATCAATTGCAATTCTAAACATGTGATATACGGGATAGTATGCAAATGTGATAAAATGTTCATTGGAAGCCCTATTAGAAAGCTAAAGACTCGAATCTTTGAACATATAAGAGCCATTCGTAATAAGGACCTCAGATACCCACTATCAGCACATACCATCACAGAAAACCAGAATTTTCAAATTGAGGATCTCAAAATACTTGGCAAGGAGGAAATAAAGAGCGCAGAGCAAGCATACATTTTTCGAAAGAGCACAGGCAGACCTTTTGAAGGGTATGTGACTTGCGCAGGTTACAAAAGTGTACAGTGTCTAAAGCAGCGACTAAATGCAGGTCACATTTGGGAAATTAAAGGGTTGTGTGACAAAGGGCAGCAGCAAATGTGTCAAAATGTTATGAAAACCATGCAAAAACAACAAATGTCATACCTTCCCGCGTTTCCACAGGTGTCCCGACGAAAACGGTACCTCACATGTGTGGGTGCACCTACCTGGGCGCAAAGGGAAAAGGCTAAAGCACTGGTAACTCCAAGTCTTTCGGCAGAGCAGATTTTGAGGAATTTTGCTCATGTGGACAACCTACAGATTTGGGACTAGGGTGTCAAAGCCACCAAGGAAAACAGGGAACCCCATGCATTTCCAAAAAGAGGACACACGTGGGAATCCACAGAGATCTGACTTGCGTGAATCGCCCCAGAATTTATTACCCACAACCTCTGTCAAAGTCTGAAATTTGGTGAAAACAAGCCACCAACACCACATGTCCTACCTTCCCACTATCCCACAGGTATCCCGACAAAAACGGTACCTCACATGTGTGGGTGCACCTACCTGGCCGCAAAGGGAAAAGGCTAAATCACTGGTAACCCCAAGTCTTTCGGCAGAGCAGATTTTGAGGAATTTTATTCTTGTGGACAACCTACAGATTTGGGCCTGGGGTGTTGCAGCCACCAAGAAAAACAGGGAACCCCATGCATTTCCAAAAAGATGACACCCGTGGGAATCCACAGAGGTGTGACTTGCGCAAATCGCCCCAGAATGTATTACCCACAACCCCCGGCAAAGTCTGAAATGTGGTGAAAAAAATCACAATTTTCGGACATTTCACTCTGCCCACCCACCGAAACACACCGCCAACCCCACATGTCCTACCTTCCCTCATTCCCACAGGTATCCCGACAACAATGGTACCTCACGTGTTGGTGCACCTACCTGGGTGCAAAGGGAAAAGACTAAACCACTGGTAACCCCAAGTCTCTCGGCAGAGCAGATTTTGAGAAATGTTGCTCTTGTGGGCTACCTACACATTTGGGCCTAGGGTGTCGAAGCCACTAAGGAAAACGGGGGACCCCATGCATTTCTGAAAAGAGGACACCCCTGGGAATCCACAGAGGTGTGACTTGCACAAATAGCCCCAGAATGTATTACCCGCAACCCTCGCCAAAGTCCGAAATGTGGAGAAAGAAAATCACAATTTTCAGACATTTCATTCTGCCCACCCACCGAAACACGCCGCCAACACCACATGTCCTACCTTCATACATTCCCACAGGTGTCCCAATAAAAATGGTACCTCACATGTGTGGGTGCACCTACCTGGGCACAAAGGGAAAAAGCTAAACCACTGGTAACCCCAAGTTTGAGGAATTTTGCTCATGTGGACAACCTACAGATTTGGGCCTACGGTGTCGAAGCCACCAAGGAAAACAGGGAACCCATGCATTTCTCAAAAGAGGACACCCGTGGGAATCCACAGAGGTCTGACTTGCACAATTTGCCCCAGAATCTATTACCCACAACCCCCGGCAAATTCCGAAATGTGGTGAAAAAAATCTAAATTTTCAGACATTTCATTCTGCCCACCCACCAAAACACGCCGCCAACACCACATTGCCAACCTTCCCGCATTCCCACAGGTGTTCCAACAAAAACAGTACCTCACATGTGTGGGTGCACCTACCTGGGCACAAAGGGAAAAGGCTAAACCACTGGTAACGTCAAGTCTTTCGGCAGAGCAAATATTGAGGAATTTTGCTCATGTGGACAACCTACAGATTTGGGCCTACGGTGTCGAAGCCACCAAGGAAAACAGGGAACCCCATGCATTTCTCAAAAGAGGACACCCGTGGGAATCCACAGAGGTCTGACTTGCACAATTTGCCCCAGAATCTATTACCCACAACCCCCGGCAAATTCCGAAATGTGATGAAAAAAATCTAAATTTTCGGATATTTCACTCTGCCCACCCTTCGAAACACGCCACCAACACCACATGTCCTACCTTCCCACGTTCCCACAAGTGTCCCTACAAAAACGGTACATCACATGTGTGGGTGCACTTACCTGGCCGCAAAGGAAAAAGGCTAAACGACTGGTAACCCCAAGTCTTTCAGCAGAGCAGATTTTGAGGAATTTTGTTCTTGTGGACAATCTACAGATTTGGGCCTGGGGTGTCGCAGCCACCAAGGAAAACAGGGAACCCCATGCATTTACAAAAAGAGGATACCCGTGGGAATCCACGAGGTGTGAACTGAGCGAATCGCCCCAGAATGTATTACCTACAACTCACGGCAAAGTCTGGAATTTGATGAAAAGAAATCACAATTTTCAGACATTTCACTCTGCCCACCCACCGAAACACATCGCCAACATCACATGTCCTACCTTCCTGCGTTCCCACAGGTGTCCCGACGAAAACGGTACATCACATGTGTGGATGCACTTACCTGGCCGCAAAGGGAAAAGGCTAAACCACTGGTAACTCCAAGTCTTTCGCCAGAGCAGATTTTGAGGAATTTTTCTCATGTGGACAACCTACAGATTTGGGCCTAGGGTGTCAAAGCCACCAAGGAAAACAGGGAACCCCATGCATTTCCAAAAAGAGGACACACGTGGGAATCCACAGAGATCTGACTTGCGTGAATCGCCCCAGAATTTATTACCCACAACCTCTGTCAAAGTCTGAAATTTGGTGAAAACAAGCCACCAACACCACATGTCCTACCTTCCCACTATCCCACAGGTATCCCAACAAAAACGGTACCTCACATGTGTGGGTGCACCTACCTGGCCGCAAAGGGAAAAGGCTAAATCACTGGTAACCCCAAGTCTTTCGGCAGAGCAGATTTTGAGGAATTTTGTTCTTGTGGACCACCTACAGATTTGGGCCGGGGGTGTCGCAGCCCCCAAGGAAAACAGGGAACCCCATGCATTTCCGAAAAGAGGACACCTGTGGGAATCCACAGAGGTGTGACTTGCGCGAATCGCCCCAGAATGTATTACCTACAACCCACAGCAAAGTCTGAAATTTGGCCAAAAAGAATCACACTATTTGGACATTTCACTCTGCCCCTGCCCACTCACCGAAACACACCGCCAACACCACATGTCCTACCTTCCTGCGTTCCCACAGGTGTCCCGACGAAAACGGTACCTCACATTTGTGGGTGCACCTACCTGCGCGTAAAGGGAAAAGGCTAAACCACTGGTAATCCCAAGTCTTTAGGCAGAGCAGATTTTGAGGAATTTTTCTATTGTGTACAACCTACAGATTTGGGCCTGGAGTGTCGTAGCCACAGGGATCCCCATGCATTTCCTAAAAGAGGTCACCCGTGGGAATCCACAGAGGACTGACTTGCATGAATCGCCCCAGAATTTATTACCCACAACTCCTGTCAATGTAAGAAATGTGGTGAAACAAATAACAAGTTTCGGACATTTCACTCTGCCCATCCACCGAAACACGCCGCCAACACCACATGTCCTACCTTCCTGCATTCCCACAGGTGTCCCAATGAAAACGGTACCTCACATGTGTGGGTGCACCTATCTGGGTACAAAGAGAAAAGGCTAAACCACTGGTAACCCCAAATCTTTCGGCAGAGCAAATTTTGAGGAATTTTGCTCATGTGGACAATCTACAGATTTGGGCCTAAGGTGTCAATGCCACCAAGAAAAACAGGGAACCCCATGCATTTTCTGAAAAGAGGACACCCCTGGGAATCCACAGAGGTCTGACTTCCACAATTCGTCCAAGAATCTATTACGCACAACCCCTGGCAAATTCCGAAATGTGGTGAAAAAATCTAAATTTTCTGACATTTAATTCGGCCCACCCACCGAAACACGCGGCCAACACCGCATGTCCTACCTTCCTGCGTTCCCACAGGTGTCCCGATGAAAATGATATATCACATGTGTGGGTGAACCTACCTGGGAGCAAAGGGAAAAGGCTAAACCACTGGTAACCCCAAGTCTTTCGCCAGAGCAGATTTTGAGGAATTTTTCTCTTGTGGACAACCTACAGATTTGGGCCTAGGGTGTCGAAGCCACCAAAGAATACAGGGAACCCCATGCATTTCCGAAACGAAGACACTGGTGGGAATCCACAGATGTGTGACTTGCCTGAATTGCCCCAGAATGTATTACCCACAACCCACGGCAAAGTCCGAAATGTGGTGAAAAAATTCACAATTTTCAGACATTTCACTCTGCCCACTCACCGAAACACCCCGCCAACACCACATGTCCTAACTTCCTGCATTCCCACAGGTGTCCCGACGAAAATGGTATCCCACATGTGTGGGTGCACCTACCTGGCGCAAAGGGAAAAGGCTAAACCACTGGTAACCTCAAGTCTTTCGGCAGAGCAGATTTTGAGGAATTTTTCTCTTGTGACAACCTACAGATTTGGGCCTGGGGTGTCGAAGCCACCAAGGAAAACAGGGAACCCCATGCATTTATGAAAAGAGGACACACGTGGGAATCCACAGAGGTGTGACTTGCACGAATCGTACCAGAATTTATTACCCACAGCCCCCGGCAAAGTCTGAAATGTGGTGAAAAAATCTCAATTTTCAGGACATTTCACTCTGCCCACCCACCAAAAGACACCGCCAACACCACATGTCCTACCTTCACACGTTCCCACAGGTGTCTCGACAGAAACGGTACCTCACATGTGTGGATCAACTACCGGAGAGCAAAGGGAAAAGGCTAAACCACTGGTAACCCCAAGTCTTTAGGCAGAGCAGATTTTGAGGAATTTTGCTATTGTGGACAACCTACAGATTTGGGCGTGGGGTGTCGCAGCCACCAAGGAAAACAGGAAACCCCATGCATTTCCTAAAAGAGGACACCCATGAGAATCCAGTTCAAATCATGCCGACCCGTTTCGGATTGCAATGAATCCATCTTCAGGGCAGGAGACGTTTTTGTTTCAGAATATTATCATGTTGTTTCCATAACGATCATGTATTAGCCTAAAGGATAATAAACACACTATTTTAGTTTACCTCTTCTAATGTGTAAATATTTGAGTGAGCCTTCAAAGCCCTTAAAGGTACTAACCTTATATCACTAGGCCAGAGGCCAGAATTCGTTCTGGAGTCCTACCTGTGTGGGGAGAAAATCGTGTCACTCTCTTCAGCGACACTAAAATATAATGTGTAAAAGCAGAACTGTAAATGGAGGGGAAGAATAAAGAGGACTTACCCGGTGGAGTTAACTACTCTAAGCGCTGGGTAGTGGATATGTAGACCTGGCGTTCTTGCCGTGTTATCTGGTGGAGATAAGAATTGTTAATCTGCGTGAAGATGTATCTCGTAAAATCACTAAGGAGAAACGTTGCGCGCAAAGGTGACAACAAATGCAATGGTAAAAATTATCAAGCGATTTCCCACAGGGACAACAGACCATTAATTGTAATAAGTGTCACTAGGATCACACGGGTATAATTAATATGCACCAGAGTATAGGTTGGGTGTTTAAAGAATACAGATAAAGAGTTACCTACACCAGCATGTTCGCGTTACTGCTTCTCCGAATACGGATCGGCAGTATGTATATAATAATGGGTACAGATTTGCAGCACCGTGCAGTGTGTAGAGATATAGCCGTAGTGTGGGACACAATTGCGTTAGCAACAAGTAAAAAGTACAAATAAGGCGACTACTATACCTACCTCAATGTACAAAGTGCGGGATCAGAGCCAGCCGTCTACATGACGCGTGGCCCGATCCCACACTGTGTATGTAGTTTCCATGGCAGTGGCACGCACATGCGCCCGTGCCACATCCTCTATCCACCATCTTGCTATGGGTATACGATGTATAGCACCTAAGCGGGTGCGTTGCTGGTTTCACATTTCTCAGGATTTTATGAATTAAGACCAAATTCATAATCCGAACGCCAGACACAGGCTGGCGGCCACTATATATGTATTGTGAAGTGAATATAAATAAACTGGAAAGTATTTCTATTGAGTTTAGTGTAGCATGAGGACTGTTAAAAGTTAGGAAATAACAGGTTTGGAAATAACAGGTAAGAAGTAGAAAGCAGGTTAGGTGCAAGCAGGAACCGGGGCAACATTGCAGAAGTCAAGCTGCAAAGCTGCAGGGTGCCCCATGTCTGTGCCTGGTGGGGGATAATGGTATGTTGGCCCAACGGCCACTCAGTACGCGGGTGATAGGCGTGTTGGGGTGTATGGTGGAATAAAGAGGAGAGGGACTCCCGGGGGAAGATACTATGTATCCATGTCCAAGATACTAACATGTAAGCCGCTGTTATTGGACTGCAAACCATGGTAGTCTGTGGAAAATCTCTACCCAGCACTAAATAGTATTTACTATGGTGAATGGGTCCAGAGCATAATCTCTGTATCGTGGGGAAACTCATATACATTAGCCAATTTCATATCAATTCAATCTTGCAGTGTCAAATCTCGCTCTTAGTATGTGGTTGCGCTGCATCTCTAATGATTAGTCCTCATAGGGGTACCTACTCACAATCTAATCAGATAGCTCGAAGTCACAATTCATACCCCCAGGGCTAAGAGAATCGAGTATATCAGTCCATAGAATCTC
Organism: Ambystoma mexicanum; assembly: GCF_040938575.1. Lineage (NCBI taxonomy): Eukaryota > Metazoa > Chordata > Amphibia > Caudata > Ambystomatidae > Ambystoma > Ambystoma mexicanum. The sequence goes on along the minus strand of NC_090929.1, from coordinate 675,204,354 downwards.
TCTTTGCAATAGTCTCTTATGGATATCTCCCCCTCTTTCACCCAATTTAATTTGCTCTAGGATGATACATTTGAGTTGGGCAACAGAGTGTCTCGCTTCTACAAAATGCATAGCTACAGGTGACTTCAGATTCTTAGAGCGTATAATCGACTTGTGCTCAGTCCATCTGGTGTTAGCTTTTCTCATTGTGATGCCCACATAATGCAAGCCACATGGGCATTTCAGGGACTATACCACATTAGATGAATCACAAGTACAGGAATGGTTTAACAAAATCGGTTTCCCTCAGTGGGGATGTGTGATACTATTGCCTGGCAGTATGTTGCTACAATGTTGACAATTATAGCAGGGTTCTGTGCCCTTATATTTGATCTTTCTTATCTGCTTTGCTGAGACCTAATCCCGAAAGACTTCATCTGACGCTTCCAGTACCGAACTTGAGATCACTCCGAACACAGTAGATGAAACACCTTCTACATCTGCGATTCAGAATTCCACGACTGAACTTCAGGTTTTTTTTAGAAAAAGACCAGTCAGACGCGGACAGAAGAAGAAATCTACAAAGGAAGAAACAACCCGGGAAAAAGACAAATTGGTTAACATCTCTTCGTATACATTATCCCGTCTGGAATTACAGGTCTTAAGAAAAGGCTTATCCTTTGTCCCCCAACATAATAGCAATCTGTTGAGGGAAAAGATTGACTTCTTTAAATTAATGAGAAAACTTAAGCTGAAAGACTTTTTTGAAACATTAGAGGAATTCAAGAAAATTCCCTTTACCGTGAAAGGACAAGGACATTTTACTTGCAGAGAATGACAGACTTTGAAGAATTTGCTCGACAACACTGATATCATCTTCAAGCCCGCTGTCAAGGGAGGAGCCTTAGTCCTGATGGATAAGAACAATTATCTTGCAGAAGTGGAACGTCAACTATCAGACTGAGAGACGTACAAGGAGATTGACTTCAATCCTACAGAGAGAGTGAGATCCCTTATTAATGAAACACTGAACGAAGCAGAAAGCAGAGGAGTGATTTTGGAGAAAACACAGAAATCTTTGGTGAAAACGCACCCGATCACCCCAGTGTTTTATATTCTCCCGAAGATACACAAGAGATTTGTGGGTCTACCCGGTCGCCCCATCATTGCAGCTACAGACAGCCTGTTGGAACCGCTTGCTAAATATTTGGACAACATCCTACAACCCCTCCTTTAGGATACTGATACTTTTTTTTTAAATTAATTTTGTTGGTTTATACAAACCTTTCAAATATTTTACCAACAACACTCAAAACATTCATCAATCCCCAACCTCCCTCCTCCGTAGATCCTCGTCTCTATTTTATTTTCACGTCCAATCCTTTCCAAGAAGACTTTCTATTACTTCCGCTCCCTTTTCGTCGAACTCCAGACTCAACTGATTTTCAATTATTGCTAGAAAGTGCGTCAAAGGAAACAACAGTTTCAAGTCTGTGCCGTTTAACATATGACCCCACCATACATCAGAACACAGGGACGAGTGAGCAAGTGCTTGAGTGATTCAAATTCATTTTCACAAAGTCTTCACCCAGGGTTTAATTGTTTGTTACATCTCCATGTACGAAGTTGCTCCTTAGTTTTGAACAAATTCATGCAAAATAACATGAATCGCGTACGTGCATTAGGGTCAGGAAACAAACAAATATAGCGTTATGCGGTGTTAAAAGCACGTGCTTGAGCAGGCACATCTATCATCAGTGCATCCATTGCTCTTTGGGCGCATGTTTGCTCCCAAACAAAACGCCAGATTTTCAGTTTTGCTGCGCTTGGATTTTCATGGAGCATATTGATCTTAATATCAAACTCCTCCAACAGACTTTCACATCTGTGGATCCACATAGATACAATGTTCTGCTTAGAAGACGATGCACTATGGAGAATTTCAAAGTGTGGGATGTTTTCACGAGCATGAGTTTTGCGAAACAAAGATAACAGGTTGCAGGAAATTCTTGCATGAATTGATATAAGCAATAGTTCATATTTTATACATGCTGTCATTGTCCCCTTTGGTAAGACCAGTACTTTCGACCAAAATTGGTTTTCCGAGAGGGCCATACTTCATGAGAACACCCCAACGCATTTTCGGACCCATAAATCAGAACTGGAATGACTTTTTGTTGGTAAAACAGCTGCAGCGGTTCAAGCGAGAATTTCCCAAATTTCTTTTTTACAATTAACGCCTGGTTTGCTAGTTGAGTACATTTCCTTTTTGTATTGACAATCCATGGGTCGTCATTAATGCAGGAGCTTATGTCCATTCCTAGATATTTCACACTTTGCGATATTGAAATTTTTTCTCCACCCAGTGATCAATTTACCTTCTTTGCGCTTTTTGAGGTACACCCCCTCAAGTTCTTTAGTACGAGAATCTCATGTTTTTTTGTGTTGATCGTAAGGCAGTTCTCGCTTACATAGCGCTGAATGGCATCAAGTTTCCTTTGCAAACCGATTGGTGTAACATCCATCAAGATTAAATCATCAGCGTATAGCAGCCAACTTAGAGGCAAGTTGTTTATTTTAGGTGGAAAGGAATTTACTGCATCTATGGATGTTCCTATGTCAGATATAAACAGACTAAATATGGCTGCTGCAAGGGGACATCCTTGTTTTACGCCATTATCAATCTTAATTGCAGTTGACAAGGTCCTAGTTTGATCTAACCGGATCTTGATGGAGGTCGCTGTGTTGAGCTCGCGAATAGCTGCTGATAAATCTTCGGGACACCGCCATTTTTGCATTTTAGCCCACAACATAGCCCGATCAACAGTGTCGAAGGCTCTTGAAAGTCAATGAAAGCCAAGTATACTGTTGTATTCGTTTTCAGAGCCTCCATTTTAATCATGTTGAGTAGCAATACATTTAAAGAGCAGCCCACTTGTTTGACAAAGCCAGACTGTCTTACATCTACGTGCGCTGTTTCTACTGCCCACTCTACCAGTTTTTGTTGCAGCATTGTTGCGTAGATTTTACCTATAGTTTTTTGGACTTGTTCTATCGCTTTTCTTAAGTATCGGCACACTGATTGCTGACTTCCATGATTTTGGAGACCAACCAAGCTTATTTATCCTCTCGAATAAGTCCATACAAATCTGAGCCCACAACTCGGGATACTGTTTGATGGCATAGCTTGTGAAGCCATCCGGGCCGGGGGCTCTTGAGTTTTTGGCTTTCGTAATTATTGCCACAATATCTTCCTTAGGAAAACGAGAGTGACCGTGGGGAGAAGCTTGGTGATTCCATGCTGACTTCGGTCATGGCACCTTTATATAAAGTGCCATAATAGGAAATCCACACTGCTTCGGACACCAGACACGTCTGAAGGGCTCTTTGTGGTCCCTGCATGTTGTTTATAAGGGCCCAAAAGTCCTTGGTGTTTTTATTCTTTAGTGATGTTAACATTACTTGAGCATCCTTTTGTATGGTCATATGCATGTGAGACTTTAACCAGTTTTTGTATCTTTGCTTCGCAGCCTTGGTTTCCAAATTTCGTGCCTCTGCTCCCAAAAGACAGGCCTGACGTATTGCATGTCTCAATACACTTTTTTGTCTTTGAATCTCCACATCAAACCAGTGTTTCCGCACAAAGTTAGAATTTTTCATCCCAGCATTTGTTTCCTTAAATTGTAACAAAAGCTGATTGTATTCCAGCGGCATGCCACTTTGACAGTAGTCAGTTGACAATTGGGCAACTTCGAACTCCTTTAGTCGTAATCTAACACTATTTGCTTCAACCATGATGTTGTGGTTCCACCTTAGGTGTAACTCTTCATCGACATTAATATTTCAACTATTAACATGTTATGATCGCTGCTGGTTTTGTTTGCAATCTTCAAGGATTTAATTTGAGGGTGTATATTCATAGACACAAAGAAGTAATCAATTGTTGAAGACGAGTCTGCTCGCTGCCATGTTGAGGCCGGTGGAATATCCCCAGATGTGTTCCCATTCAACATCTGAAGTTGTCTAACTTCCATCTCCTCCAAACATTCTTTCGCTAGGATCTTTTTATCCGCCGCCACAGGTTTGAAAAAGTCAATGTTTAAGTCCCCACAGATTATGATGTTTACCCCGTCCGTGGATTCTTGCAGCTGATCTAATATTGCTGAAATCTCCTCTATGAAATCCATTTTTCCTGCCCTTTGATGGTTCCAGTACAAATTCAGTATTGTTATTTCGTCAGCCGGCTCAGCTCCAGCAGTCAGCCTTGCAATCGTGGTTTCTTGAATAAATGGAGTGTGGTTGCATGACTTTAGAATCCTGAATCCAGAGTTCTTGTCGACCAATATCAACAGACCCGCTATTGGGCGGCCTTTCTCCAGTTTTATTACCGGATTCAGAGCCACTTCGTGTGTACTCGACAGGGGGGCAACGCTTAGCCAAGTGTCTTGCAAGCAGGCAACATGCAAGCCGTCCAACCACTTTAAGTTAAACAGATGCATGAAGCCTCGCGTATTCCAAGAGGCCACCAAGCACGCAAATGTGTTACTCTTTTCCTGGCATTATTGTTGAGAGTTCTTGTTGATTGATGTAGCTACCCAACACCAGTCTCCATTCCTGTCCGTTGTATTCGGACGACTCGTGCCAGTATCCAAGGAGTCGTCAACACCGAGGTCACCGTGTATAGTGATTCTTATTTCAGTTTTGTAGGCATCATGTGGACTCTCACCTTCCTCAGGATTTACGGCAACATTGTTCCTAGCCGCGTGTGAATTATCAAGAGTGTCACCCATGGACAGCCCCATTCCAGAACCTCTAGTATCGACCTCAAATCGTTGGAAAGCTGTCACACCGACCTTAGTTGGAAGCAAGTTAGCCTCTCCTTGCCGATCCTTTCGTCTGGTGTAGGTTGTCTTGAAATAGACTCCTCAAACTTGTAGACCACGAACCCCAGCGAAAATAAGGCTACATTTGCCTCGAGAATTGTGGTAGCTATTAGTGACGAGGATAGATGAAGAATCACCTTGTCATTTTGTTTTTCGTTGGGGAACTCCACCATCTTTAAGTCGTTTGAGGTGATCGCAAGCAAGCTTGGGATGTGATCAAACAGCCTGATGATGTTAGCCCGGTTAAGAATCAGTTTGTCTTTTGAGCCAAGACGTTCAATCATTATCTTAAAACCTAACGTCTTCTCGCGCTCCTTTCTAGTATAGTTGCCCTTGCTAGAATGTGGTCTATGCCCCAAGGCTGGTTGATCACATAGTTGGTTTCTGCCCACGTTCTTCTGAGTATACTGAGGATTAAGCGATTTACCCTCGTGTAGAACGTTTTTTAGATTGGTACATAGTTTCAGCCTCTTTTCGTGCATTGTCATAAATGGAGGACTTGTCAGAGCACAGGAGTCGGTTACCAGTCTCTCCGAATCTTTGACAAAACAGCAGGTTCTCACTCTTTTTGTCCCATCAGTCGGCGGTGGAGGGACCATCGCTGTTTGCCATTTAGTCTTTTCCACCACCACTTTCGTGAATTCCTCATTCTTATCAGAGTGTGCAGTTAAATTGGCCACAGGAGCGAGTACCGGCAAAGTGATCTCCGGCGTGATACTCACGCATTTTGCTGGCATAGCTATTTCCATTGTGGCCTCGTGCTCAATATCGTTGTATGTAGACATGTTTAAGAGCTCGGCTGATATATCATTGACTGTAGGCTCCAGAACCACTGTATCCTGCTTGGGATCCACTTTTTTTATCACAACCGATTGATTCAAACTTTTGTTGTTCGACGAAGGAGCCAATCCGGATTTGGTGCAGTCTTTGGTCACGATTTGCACCAATTTTATGTTCCTTAAGAACTTCTTTGCTCCTATGTTTTTGCTGTTTTTTCGGCCAGGCAGATTTTTCGTTTTCTTGACAGATTTCATGTTTTTTGCTTGTGCTTCCGGCAGACTCGAAGGCGTCGTAGACCCCCCAATAAAGATATGAAAGACGTTTGGTTTCTCTACCACCTGGGACGCCGGTGCCGTGATTTTCTCCGTTTTTGTATGTGGCAGCATGTTAGAAGCCATTGCAGTTTGATCATCGATGCACTTTTGCCTCTTAAGAGCTCTCGCCTGCTCGAAGGCAGTGTTAAATGAGATCTCAGCAATTTCATCGCACTCAGATTAGGCTCCAGGCACTTGACGTTGAGCCTTTGGAGATGTAGTAACCGACTTTAGGTGCGGCACACAGGCAGGCTCATCGATCCCATCCGCCATGGCGGCTGTACCTCGACCGTGCTGATCAGTGGTTAGGTTGCCATTCCCTAAAGCAGGTACTTCGACAGCACTAGACTCTCCCAAGATGACTTCACTAGTAGAGTGTGTCGTCAGCTTTGAACACTCGAGTGGAGGCAGGATTGTTTCTTTTACTGCATCTCTCATAGTGACAAGTGTGTTTCGTTCCGGAAGCCTTGCTGCACCTCTACCATCCTGTTTGAAAAGTGAAAGAGCTTCACTTGCCACTTCCGCAAACAGTTTTTTGTCGATGGAATTGTTTGTCCTTTGGTCGCACAACGCTTTACACGAGGCATCTATCCTATTCATTCCGTCATTGCAGTTGACAAACGATTGGCTATACGATTGTTCTAGATGGCACACCTTGGTGTTCATTAGAGCCATCAAGATTGTCAGGTCTTTCGTTGACTCATTTAGATTTTCATATAATTTCATGAAGGGGGCCAGGGAGATCGCCATGGAGGAGATTATCATGGCTTGTAACTCACCTGACATCACACACAACTTTGCCTCTGGTTCAGGAGCCTGACTTCCTCGCTTCCTCGCACTTCTGTGCCTGAGCACCCTTCCACGCCTTATCTTTAGAAATGGTCGCTCTATGAATGAGGAATCAGAAAGATCACCCGTATCAGATCCAACATCGCTGGAGCAGAGACGGTTCTGCCTGCACTCGTTCCTCGCATTCACATCCGCTTGTTTTGAGTGAGTTGCTCTTTTCTGAGAGTTCAACTGGTTAAACGATATATCATGCGTGGAGGACCCGCTCTCACCGTTACTCCACGGCTTCCTTCTTTTATAGCTTACGTTGGACCATATATCTTCATTAGGGTCAGTCAATTGAGCATTGTGGCGTTTCACCTGTATTATTTGGAGGTGATCGAGTTGCTGAAATGCATTTTTCTGTGATTTGTTAGTACATGCTTTATTCATAGAGATCAAACTGTTTTGCACCTTATTGGCGACCTCTCAGAATCACGGCATTCATTGCACTTTAAGGCTTGACTAGGCCCCCTAACTTGCAATGACGTAGAGGACGCTGACAAGATTGCAAACTCTCCAGGCGTAGCTCGAGGGATACAAAAAACCTCGTCACTGCACTCTGGCTCCAACGGTACATCCAAAGAGCCTGACCGTGAGCTCACACACAAAGCCTCGCGCGAGAGGTCATCCCTACAAGTCTCGGCACTTGCAACGCTCGTCAGCACGCATCCGACAGCACTTGGCTGTCCGTCTGAGAGCGCCAGCATCACGGCAAAGTCATTTACTTTACAGATGACACAGGCAGCTATACTACGGCTGTCCACGCAGGGCAGTCCCCCCCACGCCCACCCACCGTCCAGAGCGCTACCGCTCCATCCGACGGCAACGAACACCGGACAGGGGGTGGCCACCCAAGGCTAAGACCAACCCCCGCCACAGCTCCGCCCCCCTCGCCAACACACTCCAGCTCCGTACGCGGCGAGAGCAGCAGACCGCAGCCATCGGCCGCCGGACTCGATAAGGCAGCGTACTCAGGTTCGTCAGTGTGTTTGTTTAGGTGCGACTTTATATTAGTCTCAGTGTTAACGGGTGTGGCATCAATTTGCTGCGAGGATTGTTTGCTGTTTTTAACAGTGGGTGAGTCCGCCTTAAGTGCGGCGCATGTGTCCGATCCGGCACAATGTCTCAATGAATCAGGCTGATGATCGCTAGCAATACGATTAGGGAGCCCCATTGTGGTTTTCAAAATGCTAACGCTAAGCTCTTCTGTTGTAGAACTGCATGAAAAGAAGCGACTTACTTTGCGCGGGCTGACACGTTGATCAAGGCCTCGCCCTTCAGTTCCTTCAGGACACTCTCGTTTTCTCTGGGCCCTCGTCCTCAGGTCAGGCGTCACCTGTGCAGACATCACCGTAGATCCACTGATGTCCCGTGGCCAGTCGCCACTCGCCAAACAGCCTAACAGGCAGTCAATTCAGCCCTTTCTCCACAGGACTAACGCTGCAAGGGCGCGCAAGGCAGCCTTTTAAGGTCAGCTGGTGTACAACCTTAAAGGCACACGCACCTCGTTCTCCACAGCACAGGAACAGGAGAGTTTTCAGAATACACTCGCCACAGCCTAACAGGCAGTAAATTCAGCCCTTTCTCCACAGGGCTTACTGATACTTATATAAAAGACACAACACATTTCCTGCAGAAACTCAAAGAAACTCAGTTTGTTGAAGGCAGAGACACCCTTTTCACAATGGACGTGACTTCTCTGTACACCAACATTGTACATGGAGCCGGCCTAGAAGCAGTCGAATGGCCACTACTCAGATCAGACAACTGCCGAGGAGACAGACTTTTCGTCTTGACACTACTGAAACTCGTCCTAATGAATAACCTTTTTAAATTTCAAGGGAGACATTTTCTACAACTCTCAGGAACCAGTATGGGAGCCGCCATGGCCCACACGTATGCCAACACATACATGCACTATCTCGAAACTGCACATGTACTAACCTCACCCAGATGGATGCATCACCTGGCTATCTTTGTAAGACGACATATTCGGCATCTGTACAGGACCTGAAGATGAACTTCAAGAATTCTTCAGCATGATGAATGAGATGCACCCCAGGATTAAGTTTACCACCCAAATCAGCAAAACGGTGATTAACTTCCTAGATGTGGAAATGTATAACAAAGGACATGATCTGGCGACTAGGATCTTTACTAACCCTACAGACAGGAAAGGTTTTCTGCTAGCTACCAGTTTTCACCCACGCCGGACTATCAACAGTGTACCACTGAGCCAGTTTCTCAGATATAGAAGAAACATCTCAGAGAGGGAGGAGTACGAACAACAATCGTTATCCTTCCAATGAAAATTCCATGAAAGAGGTTATGATCCTACACTTATTGCAAATATTGCTGGTAAAGTGGAAGCTGTAGACAGAGAATCTCTACTGATACCAAAACAACAAAAGAAGGGTTAATCCAGAAGATTATACAGAGGAACTGGCCAATGCTTCAAAAGGACCCTCAACTCCAGCCACTCTTTCAGCAACCACCCTTTTTTGCCTACAGAAATAGCAAAGCATTAGGCAACAGTCTCATAAGAGCGGAGGTCCCAGCAACGCAGACAAGAAAGATCAAATATAAGGGCACATAACCCTGCTAAAATTGTCAACAGTGTAGCAACACACTGCCAGGCAATATCATCACACTTCCCCACTCAGGGAAACTGATTTTGTTAAACCATTCCTGTACTTGTGATTCATCTAATGTGGTATATGCCCTGAAATGCCCATGTGGCTTGTATTATGTGGGCATCACAATGAGAAAAGCTAAGACCAGATGGACTGAGCACAAGTCGAATATACGAACTAAGAATCTGAAGTCACCTGTAGCTATGCATTTTGTAGAAGCGAGACGCTCTGTTGCCCAACTCAAATGTATCATCCTAGAGCAAATTAAATTGGGTGAAAGAAGGGGAGATATCCATAAGAGACTATTGCAAAGAGAGATTGTATTGCTTGATATACTCGATTCTCTTAGCCCTAGGGGTATGAATTGTGACTTCGATCTCATGTGTTTTGTTTAAGAACTGTGTTAAGCAATTTCTCTGATTGAAGTTATGCCTCTGACCTATTATGCTATGCATGATATCAGTATTCAATCATTATACTCTATCTGATTAGATTGTGAGTAGGTACCCCTACGAGGACTAAACATTAGTGATACAGCGCGACCACATACTAAGAGCGGGTTTTGACACTGCAAGATTGAATTGATATGACATTGGCTAATGTAGATGAGTTTCCTACGATACAGAGATTATGCTCTGGACCCGTTCACTATAGTAAATACTATTTAGTGCTGGGTAGAGATTTTCCACAGACTACCATGGTTTGCAGTTCAATAATAGCGGCTTACACGTCTTGGACATGGATACATAGTATCTTCCCCCAGGAGTCGCTCTCCTCTTTATTCCACCATACACCCCAACACGCCTATCACCCAGGTACTGAATGGCCGTTGGGCCAACCTACCATTACCCCCCCACCAGGCACAGGCATGGGGCATCCCGCAGATTGACCTCTACAATGTTGCCCCGGTTCCTGCTTGCACCTAACCTGCGTTCTACTTCTTACCTGTTATTTCCAAACCTGTTATTTCCTCACTTTTAACAGTCCTCATGCTACACTAAACTCAATAGAAATACTTGCCAGTTTATTTATATTCACTTCACAATACATATATACTGGCCGCCGGCATGTGTCTGGCGTTCAGATTATGAATTTGGTCTTAATTCATAAAATCCTGAGAAACGTGAAACCAGCAATACACCAGCTTAGGTGCTATACATCCTTTACTCATACCAAGGTGGCGGATAGAGGACGTGGCACCGTCGTGCATGCGCGCTGCTGCCATGGAAACTACACAGTGTGGGATCCGGCCCGTGTTGTGTAGACGGCTGGCTCCGATCCCGCACTGTGTACAATGAAGTAGGTATAGTAGTCACCTTATTTGTACCTTTTACTTGTAGCTAAAGCGATTGTGTCCCACACTATGGCTATATCTCTACACATTGCATGGTGCTGCAAATCTGTACCCATTATTATAAACATACCGCTGATCCGTATTCGGAGAAGAAGTAACACGAACATGCTGGTGTACGTAACTCTTTATCTGCCCACGGCTGGGGACATAACCTCCAACCGTCCTGGAGTTCTTGCTGGCCTGTGTTACAGCTTTTCCCCACCAGGGAGTCCCGGCAGTGTGCCAATACCTCCCCGAAGGAAAAAGCTGTAACGCAGCCCAGCCAGAACTCCAGGACGGTTGGAGGTGATGTCCCCGGACGTGGGCATCCATTTCCCATGTACTTCTACCATCCCCAAGCACAGCGGCAGTGCCAGGGAGTCCCGGCAGGGTCACCTTCCCTCCCCTCCCCAGGGGCAAATTCTGTAACGCAACCCAACCAGCGCTGCAGGATGGGTGGGGTGATGTCTCTGGCCTTGGGTTGCTGTCTCCTATGTGGTTTGACCGTCCCCAAGCCCAGCAGAGGTTCCAGGGAGCCCCGGCAGGGGCCCAACCTTTCCCAGAAGGAGAAGCTGTAACTCAGGCCGGCCAGAGCTCCAGGAAAGTCGGGGGTAATGTCCCTGGCCTTGTGTGGCTGACTCAAATGTGGTTTGACCATCCCCGAGCCCAGCAGCGGTTCCAGGGAGCCCCGGCAGGGTCCCCGACCTTTCCCAGCGGGAGAAGCTGTAACGCAACCCATCCAGAGCTGTGGGGTCGGTAGGGGGTCATGTCCCTGGCCTTGGGCCGGCTGATTTCCATGTGGGTTGAACCTCCCCAAGCCCAGCGGTGGTTCCCGGGAGGCCCGGGACATTCCCCGTCCTAGGGAGAAGCTGTAACGCAGGCCAGTCAGAATACCAGGATGGTTGGGGATCACATACCTGGCCTTTGGCACCCGTCTCCCATGTGGATTGACCATCCGCATGGGCAGCGGCAGTCCCAGGGAGGCCGTACAGGATCCCCATTCCTCCCCAGAGGTGACATCTGTAACGCAGCACAACCAGAGGTGCAGCCTGGGCTTGCGGACGGTCAACCCACATGGGAGACAGCTGGTCCCAGGGAAACACCAATTTTACACTTGCATGGGGGACAATTTGTGGCCTGACGTAGCCCACCAAAATACCTCCCCATATGGCCCACTACCGCCCACACCACCAACAATCCAGCCCCAGTTCCACCCACCCCACTGGATGATGAGCCCTAACCGTAGAATAATAAGAAACAGTACTCACATAACATTGCAGCTGCTCGCGTAGAAAAAGCTGTAAACAAAATAAAAAACATTCATTACCTATGGTCACCCCAGCAAAAACAAATCATAACTACTACTCTCTGATCACTGCCCCCCTTTCAAGCCATCCCTGGTGTTCTACTGACCCTCAACCCCAGTAAAAACACATTTGCCCCTTCCTAGGGGCAGATCTGCCCCCAAGGAGGGCTACATGAGAGCCCCCCCATCCATTTGGCATGGGGAGGGAGCAGACCACCCCCTTTACATTATGTAAGTCGCTGGTGGTTTAGGGTGCCCCCACCAACAACATAGATTTTATTTTGTGCCCCTACCCTACAGGCAGATGGCCACATTACTGTGCCCATCTGCCCCCAGAGTGGGCAAAATATACTGCCCCATGCTTTGGTGGGGCATGTACCAAGATTTCTGGTGGCCCTCTCCCCCACCCCAAATGGATGGGGGGCATCTCATGTAGCCCTCCCTGGGGCAAACAGGGGCAGAAATCCGCCCCCATGGAGGGCTACATGAGGTGCTAGGGTTGGGGGAGGGCCACCCCCCTTTCAATCCTGAAGAATGCTGGTGGTCAAGTGGGCCCCCTGGGGCCCTCCACCCCCACCCAAATGCTGGGTTGGGGGTGGAGGGGCCCCAATTTTTTTTCTTTCTCCAGGGGGCCCAAAACGTGTGGCCCCATGCTTGGTGGGGGGCCTGCACCAACATTTCCGGTGGCCCTCTCCCCCCACTTCAAATGGATGGGGGGCATCTCATGTAGCCCTCTCTGGGGGCAGATAGGGGCAGAAATATGCCCCCAGGGAGGGCTACATGAGGTGCTCCCCCATCCACCTGGTGTGGGGGGAGAGGACCACCCCCCTTTCATAACACAAAAAATCCTGGTGCTCTAGTTGCCCCAAACCCCCCCAAAATGAAACGTTTATAATTGTATTTTTGTTTTTGTTTGTGCCCCTTCGCTAGGGGCAGATGGGCACACATCTGCCCCCAGGGCAGCTCAAACCTGCAGCCCCATGCTTTGGGGGGCCTTTCTGGTGGCCATCTCCCCCACCGCAAATGGATGGGGGCATCTCATGTAGCCCTCCTTGGGGGCAGATGCCCCTTCCTAGGGGCATAAATCTGCCTCCAGGGAGGGCTTCATGAGATGCCCCCCATCCACTAAGGTGGGGGGAGAGGGCCACCCCCCTTTTATAAATAAAAAAGCCTGGTGGTCTAGTGGGCCCACCTGTATTTATTTATCTTTAAAAAAAAAAGAAGTTCCCCCCATCCATAGGGGCAGATGGGCCAATACATGTTGCCCCATCCTCTGGGAGCTGGGGGGGGAGAGGGCCGCTTACATTGTAAGCAGCCCCCTCCCCCTCCACTTTACAGATCCCTGGTGGTCTAGTGGGCATTGCTGGGCGCGTATTTTGTGTAACCCCTTTCCAACGACTCCTCCCTCGATCTGAACGGCACAATAGTGCCACATATTGAGGGAGATAAAGGTGGAAACTCACCTTTTATTTTCACTGCAGTAGCAGAAATGGCTGCCGCGGGTCAGCACGCATTACGTGTGCTGACGTGAAACTGGCAGAAATCCAACCCCCGGGCCGTGAGGAAGAACCTCCTCCTCACATAGCCCAAGGGTTTTATTTCAGTTTTGTGCGATCCAAACCGAAAAGGACGAGCTTTCTCATGCTTGGCACTACAAACATAATGTCAAGGACACGATACCTCGTCCTTGGCATTTAAGAGGTTAACATCGAACCCTTTTGCCTTACAACTAAAAATGTAAGCAGGCTTTCCAATATCCCCTTATCATACGTCTCCTCAGTAGGCCAGGAATAAAGCATTCTACCCTAAGCTTTCCACAGCCATTTCTGATGGTACTTTAAAATCTTCACCTTATAGCCAGGAAGTATCTGACACAAATGATTCATCAGAGTCTCCATACTCCAACCCAATTTACCCAAAATGATTTCCCAAAAAATAACACTTAAATGGAACCTGTGGCACAAAGTTTCCACCGAAAGAGCCCCTCTTTTTTCCCCTTCCCGGTTTCTTAATCTTCCCCCACAATCACTCACCTTAGTCGTTTTCACCGTAATCACCCGCTTAGCTATTCACTTTAATTATACCTCTCACTCTTACACAAAAGAAAGCATCTTTATCCAAAAAAACACACGCTGGCCAATATCTACAAGATATCTCCTTCACTCGAGCATAGAAGGAGCGCAGTGTTTTCCACTACAACACCGCTGCTCTCACTCTCTTTATTACTAGCACGGTATTCTCGAATACAATACGATCTTTTCCTGACTACAGGAAGATTCCCTTTACTACTTAGACTAACCAAGAAAAGCGAGGCGAGGGCTTCACATGCACAGTCAATACAAAATGAAGGGATCCAAGGGTGTACTCACGGAAGATATCTACGGGTGGACTTAATAAAGGATGCCACCTCGCCCCTTGGTGAGGGCTCCAGCCAACCTGACAAGCAAACTAAAGGGTATCAGGACAGCACTCACAGCGATACCACCTCACATCTCTGAAATAACAAACTAGGTAAAAATATATACAAAGGACTTACAACATAAACAGTTCACTCACTCCTTTTAAGAATTCACCCTTGCAATCACCGTATCCTCGGCTAACTCCACACATGCACTCCGATTCTACCCTTACCAAACCCCTAAAATTAAAGAAACAACCCACTTTTCCCCCTATTTCCTCCTTGCTTTACCCATCCCTAAAAGTGAACCCACGTGAACCCAAAGTTTTCCGAAGTAGTGCTCCTTCAACTCTCCCTACACAGCTGGACCATGGTACACACTGCCGGGGAACAGACAGGCCTTTAACCAATATGGCACCTGTAAACCTCTCTTTTTTTCACTGTGCACGGAAGGCTGGGACCCATAGAGAAGCGCTGCAGTCGAGTTGTGCGGACAGGAAACCCCCAACGTCTGGAGAATGGCCTCCTGTCTAGCTCGCCAAATATGGGGGTGGGCCTCTAATCACCTTACCCCAAAGGTGGCCCACCACTTAAGAAGCAATTGCATTTTTGTATGTAAATCAATTTTATTTTACAATCGGCTGGGAGGGGCTAGATGATTCTATAGGGTCAAACCAACCAGAGCCTCTCTGTACCACACAAGTTAACACACTATATACATTTTTGCAACAGTTAAAACACTCCCAAATATTTTATTACAAGCCACCCCCCACATCTGATTGGTCAAAACCTATTCAAAAGAAATCCAATCTTTCTCCAATTCCCCTGTTCTCATTATGTCCCAACTCTGGAGTATCTCGCAACTCCTTCCTAGCCACGGATGCTAAATGCAGTTGACCCCTCCCAACTTGGTTGGCACGGGCTCCTGATTCTAGTATCACAGGTAACCTTGAGGCAGCCAATGGGGGGAAGAGGGTTAGGGAGAAGTTGTGGATAGGTAGGGGGTGTTTAGGGTAACTAGGAAAAAGTTTAGGGTTCTTGAATTGGATAGGTATGGGGGTAAAGGGAAAAATCATGCCCATAATGGAACACAGTCATGTAACGTGAAAAGACCTCCTACACCTACTCCTTTCAGCAGTACAATGCCCTTCTTAATTAGGATATTGCCACTAGAACCTGTATCACACACCTTTCATTCCTAATCTTAATTCTGTGTCATCAGAATAACCTCCTGATAACAGCTATAGCACACAACATGAAGAGGAACATAAAGCAGGAAAACATCATAAACATTTGCATATAGTAATTAGCACCCCCACTGGTCCTCCTGATACCCCTTGCCTTACCACCTGGCAGAGGCGATTTCCATCGGTTGCGCTTAGGGCTTGTAATCTGAATTGAACATACTTTTCCCCCTTTTAGGAGTTGAAAAGAGCAAGCAGCTACGAAAAGTACATAGCGTCCCTCACACTTCAGTTCACACACAGAATGTTCAGAATCTAAATTCCGCTTTCCGTGGCTTGCACATATTAGAGTGCATGAAGTAGTGCTACAGCGTAGTGCACTTGGCAGCAAACTAACATCCAGTGCCTCTGCGCTACGCGGCCTGCACTAATTAGCGTTCATAAAAAGCTTAGCGGTGAGACGCTCATAACATAGGGTTAATTCACAGTCTTCCCCAGAGCTCTTCACCCCCTCCCAGGTTACCCACGTGCACTTAACTGAGGCCTGGGGGGGAGCCCGATGACACCTCCGCAGGCAATCCAACTTTCGCATTGAGCGGTCACACCGCTATCTCTGTCAGGCTGGTTCGCAGCCCTTTGAGGGACTGATGCAAGGCCGAGCCTCCACCAACTCGTCCATCGTGTCCTGCACCCTTCCTCACCATCGGGGCCCGGGTCCAAAGCGCTGTGCAACCTGCTCTCCTCCGGCCCATGCCTGCAACTCCAACAATCACTGATAAGCAGCACGGGCCGGTGAGAAGTTTAAATAACACGCAAGGGCATGTGCATGCGCACAACCTCTGATACCCCATGCCCTCAGAGGAAATGTAGTCTTCTGGCTTTTCCAGCCCAGAGATGGGCCAGCCGTGCTCCCAAACAGCCCTTTTTCCTCACATTGGTCACTCTTATTTTAAAACTAGCATCTACAGCGCATGTGTACAATGCACCCCCTTCTAGGATTTGTCTGTGGTAGGTCATAACATCATCACACAGTTACACATTCACATACAAACATAATTCATTATAAGTCCCAGCTGGCCTGAGACCTCCTAATCCCAGACGTAATTGGACATGGTTTGCAAGAGTACTTCAAACAATATGAAGAGGGGAAGAATAAACAGGTTCCCTTTGAACTGGCAATAACCATCCCATCCACCCCGACTGGCTGGCGTCATTGGAAAATTCTAATCTAAACGACTACCAATTCAACATGCATGGCCTCCAGTTACATCCTGAGAAATCAATCGAAACCCATGAAGAATCAGTCATCTCTGCCCCCACACGTCCCTTTACTCTTGCTGGTCAAAAACAAATGGCCGAATCCCCCTGAACAATAAATAACAAGCTCCCATTCACTTAAGAGCTTAGATTTTCCTTCCGCGATACTGGCAAGCCCTAAAAACCCTGTGCCGGCTTGCTGGCTAACCATCTGCTTAATGTCGCAGTTTACTCATTACCTTTCCTTCGGCCTACAATCCCTGCAAAACCAGTTTTTCCCAGTCATTCAGAATTCACCTCGAAAACCCCTGATTGCAGAGTTTAACCAATTTATGAAAAGAGCAGACTGCAGATACATTGGTAAATTCCCCATGTACATATATCAGTGTGTCCTCTTTACAGTGGTTTCTTCATAACAAATCTCCTTTCTCGCATGCGCATTTTGAAGCTCCTCGTTGGCCAGCTTCCAGGCGCTTTGTGACATTCCATACCCAGATAGTATTTATTTTTAATTGGTGATTTGGACATTTAATCTTGCTGCGCACATGCAAATCTTAAATGTATCAACTTGAACACAAAGTAACATTTAAAGTTACACATATCTGTGAAAAACCTGAAGGTGTTTCACAATTCAGTCCCTGGGGATCCCTTATTCAGGTGGCAAGGGAAGGGCCATCGCTATTGGATCCGGCCCCTGGGGGTGGACAAGCGAGGGAGGATCACCTGGGTAAAGGATCCTTTGGAGTGGGAAGGAGACACCGGAGGTGAGACATGGTATCCCCCATTCCTGACAGTTATTTACCCCATATTCCCTATACCTTTTTGGAATACTACAACTCCCATTACCCCCTCCTTTCCTTATCAGCCCAACTACTGAGACTAGGAAGAGAAAGACTGAGCCTAGGAAGATTACCACTAGTAACATGTACTGGCCTTGTCCCACTAATAAGGTCAGGCAGGGTCAGGCACTCGGTCACAATCACACACACCTGAAACTCATGGACTGCTTTTCAGACTGTAAAAGGTGGAGCACAGGAAGACACGGAGAGCGAGACAGGGGCCAAGAAGGAAGGTACACTGGATGGCGAGACGGAGGAGCAACTGAGAGAGCTGCCGAGAACCAGGCCTGGGAGAATGGGACACTGAGATGCTAACAAGCTGCGAGCTGAGGCAGGAGAAAGCATGAAGAGGGAGCTGCATCTCCAAGAGGCCAGGAAAGTTCTGGGAAGGGAGCAGAGGGGCCGGTTAGTCCCTTTGCTTCATGCGCCAGCAAACTGCTTGTTTCCTCCCCAGGGCCGTGAGGCTGCCCGTCAGTGTCTGCAGGGCAGGTGGGCAAGACCCTGACCTCGATGAGTTGAAAGCAGAAGGACGCGCGAAAGCAATCACAGCCAGTGAGTTCAAAGGAAGGCAGAGCCCGGTTTGCGATACACGCAATTGTGGAAAGCTACAGTGTTACACGCAAGGCTACGTGTTGAAGGATAAAGTCATTGAACTGAAAGCTTGAATGTATTTAGCCGGCTAGGGAGCAGATGAGAAACAAAGTAATGTAGCGGTGCCGTGTGAGAAGACACATTGTTAAATGCTTCTTGAAAGATAACAGAACAATGAATAATGAAAGCAAAATGTGTTGAAAGAAATTGAAGGGAAGGGCACGAGGGAAAGAGAGCGTGCAGAGATCCCGAAAGGCTAATGTGAAATTGAATGGATATTTTGGTGAAACGAGGAACAGAGTGGCCATGGGCCCATCCTAATGAACTAGAGGGCCCGTTCTGCGAAACCAAATGCAAGAGGCACGGATATTAAGAAACCAACCCTATTGTCGGAGTGGTCAAGCATAGGGGTGGGAATACTGTGCGGTTGCAAAGGTCTCTGGCAAGGTGATAATAATAAAGAACGTGCTGTCAGAGTGGACACGCATGGGGGTGTTAATAGTATGCTGTTGCGAATGTCTCTGACAGGTGAACATTGTGAGAGAGAAGTACAAAGGTTGGGGAAGGGAGTATTCCCCGAGCTCTATGAAGTGAAGCTGTTTAGCTGGAATGGGTTTCAGCAAAGTTTAAGTATTTGAAAACAGGCAAGGGCCACCTGTGAAAGTAACTGAGAAGGAACTTTGTGAATATCTGTTTATTTGACAAGTGTGAAAACCGGGTGAGGGGAGCCTGAGAGAATCCAATGAAGAGAACTGCGATGCATATTGAACTGTCATTGAATAAACAGATTTATGAGAAACCTTTCAACTGTGCATACTACCCACCTTGAAGGAACTCTGTAAGAACCCCATTCAACTGAACTTCGGTAAGGGAGTGGTGAACCACTTTAATTGACATTCTGATATTTATTTGATACACTCTTTCATTCATTTTCCCACACTTAGTTATTGTGATACATGAGGGCAAGTATAGGTTTCTGGCACAGACCTTTTCCTTTGTTTGACTGACTGACTTGGACCATTTTATTTTACTTTGATGGTCGAGACTACTCCCCATTATAGAATTGGGACCAGCTAGGAAGTCTCCAACCCCCAGTCAAACTTAATAACAGTGTTGAAACTTGTATCTTTGTGTCCGTGTCATTACTTGTGATACCATGCCTGCCTCACATATCCCATTCTCCTTAACTATATGCTGGATACATATAAAATTGCAACATCGCCCCAACTTTGCCGCTCCCCCAGTCACAAATATGGTGCGCACAACGTGAACCCCTCTTCCTTCTTGGGACCTTTCCTGACCACCCCAACATGTGCTACCGTGGTAAGGAGACACAGGGGGTGCATTGGATGTTATTTCTCCTTCGAGTTGAATAGTTCCTGTCATGCCCATCAGTGTCTGCTTCAGGTTGCGGTGCTTCCACTGCATCTGAAGCGCACAGGGATTTTTTATTTCCTCCAGCATGGCCCTCATCCTGTTAGCGTTGTTGTGCGCAAGGAACACTTATATAGTAGTTCATCATTCACAATCTACTTCTATTAACCCTGGAATGTTAGTGCTTATTACTAAGTTGTGTTTCTCTCTGCATGGTGTGGCTATACTTTGTAATTTGCACACTTATCCTATAGCCCTGTCAGTGCCGCTAATGGCAAGGTCCCAAGATGGGTCACTGTCTTTTGCACTATTGTTCACCTAAATCTTTACCAGCACTGTTATTCATGGTCAGGTGTCACCTGTGGAATCCTGGCTACTTCTGGATAAGCACCAGGTGTACTTGTACTATAAAATGTATCGAACAACATGGAAGAGGATCAGGTTTTGGGAGCCAAACCACAGGCTGTTGGGCAGAGGCGTAGACAGGGTAGGGTCTGAGGGGTAAGACCCACTCAAAATCTATGAATGCCCACACAGCAGCACTGTGTGGACATTTACAGATATTTTTGTCAGTGCAATGGGCCCAACTACATTAGCTTCAGGCCCCATTTGCTAGACAATCTTGGCTACGTCTCTGCTGTTGGGACACACGGTCTGGTATTGCCTCCAACCTTTTTGGTTTCTCCCGGTTCACCAAGCATGAAGTGCGACTTGTGCAGAGAACTGTTTGCGACCTTCTTTGATGCAAAGAATGGGGATACATTTTACCACTCAACTGCACTAGCTCCAAGGCTGTGAGGTTCATCAGGAATCTTCCTGATGGAAACATTGAGGCAGGAAAAGTTGTCTACACAGTGAATTTAACAGTGAATTTACAGTGTTTTCAGGTAAAGGTTAATGCAGTGATGAAGAGCTTTAACTTCTACTCAAGGAAACAGCAAGCCAGAGTGTCTAATGAGCACTACCTAGGAACACTAAGGAGTCTAGCCTCACGCTGTGACTTTGACATTATATCCTGAGGGCAAGTATCACAGGATCAGTTTGTGACATGCCTACAACAGGAAAATCAGAGAAAGATCAGAAGGTGTTTGCACCTTTTTGGCAATGTGCTTTTGGAAGCAAAGGCTACTGTCAACAATGAAGTCCATTATTGGCTGCGTTTGACAGCTGTGGGGTGAATCCTTCCAGGTGCATGTTGCCCAGCCTTTGCTGCACACGTTGTTGTTTGCAGGGGGGACCAATGAAGACGAATTCACTCTTGGTGGGATTCAGCTTGAGGTAGGCATATGACATGGTGACCAGGCATTCGAGTAGACAAGCAAAGTCCTGGAGGCCACTGATCTTAAGGTACAGCTGAGTGTCATCAGAGTACTGATGAATGGCTATGTTGGGGTAATTTAGGAGCATTCCCAATGGTTACATGTACAGATTGAAGGTGATTGGTGAGAGGATGGAACCTTGCAGGACCCCACATATGATTGGGAGTCTGTTGGATAGGAATGAGCCCAACTGTACAGCCTAGTGTCTGCTGGACAGGTAGCATGCAAATCATGTTAGGAAGGTTCTGCAGAAGCCCATCATGTTAATGAGGAGGTTGAGGAGTGTTAAGGAGGAAATCATCAGTGTAAGCGGTAGGTTTAGGGGAAGCAAGTCTGTCCATGAGGAACTTAGGAGAGAGAAGGGAAACGTTGGTCCCGGAGGGTAGCAGCCAGGGAGGGGCACTGGATAGCAGTGGATGAGGTGTGGATGAGACATCTGACCTTATCAATCTTGTTAATTTAGAAGGTATTGATTCTGTCACATTTCTTTTGTGAAGCAATAACTTCAGGGGAAGTGTGGGTTTGCTGCAGTGCTTACTTCGAATAAGGCTTTGCTCCTGTTAGAGGCTGTCTCATTGGTGGAGGTGTAGTAAGCCAACTTAGTCTCAGAGACCTTGTATCCACGTTGGATGTCCAGGAATGTAAGGGATGAGAGAATCAATGGGCTGCTGTCCTTTCACTACTGCTTTTCAAGAGATCTGATTGAGCGTTTGTTGGCAGAGAGCTCGGGTGTGTACCAGGGTGCAGATGGTTTGATTTCGGCACAACTAGACATCTCGGGAGGATAGCTCTGGGGCAACGTGCTCATCATGGAAGCAAGACAAGGCAGAGTAACACAGGCTCGATCCCCGGGTCTGCGCTTAGAAACCTCTGGGTATTAAGCATGTTATAAATGACCCACTACAATTACAAATTACAATTACAAAGGGCGAGTGGGTGTTCACAACTTCTTTGGTGAAGTGATTGAATGTATTTAGAAGGGCTGGGGCATGCCCTGTGACGGAAAACATTGCAAAGGTGGACTCTAATGTGTCTAGTGGGAACTTCTTGAAGGAGCAGTGCTCAATCACAGGGCATTTAGCCTGGTCTTGGTGGGACAGCTGTGCATGTGATATGGGAAGGGGGATTGCAGCATGGTCAGGCCAGTCGAGGGGGAGCAGTGTTGAGCATGAGAGGAGTGGGGAAGAGGTGAAGATGTAGTTAAGTATTTGACCTTTAACATGCATGGTGGTGAATATGGTCTATTGATCAGGAAAATTAGAGAACCATGTCTGTGTTTGCTGGATGGGAGTCAGGGGAATTGAAGTCACTGAGGAGGATGCTATTAGAATAGGAAACCTTTGCTGAGGAGAGATTGGTGAGATCATTGATGAAGTTAACCCTCCCCTGGGGTGGCCTAAATAAGGTGGAATGTATATTAAGTCATTGTTTGAGATGGGTAACCGGCATGAGAAGGATTTGAAGGAGCTCTGTGTGGGGGTGGAGATTTCAGTGCAATGCCAATCAATTTTATGGATGACTGCCAGCCACTTCCAGTTTTCCATGTGGTCAGTATGTTGGATACTGTAGCCATGAGGTAAGAGGATGACAAAGATGTAGGGGGGGCATGTAAACCATGTTTCAGTACAAATAGGGCATCAAGATCACTATTGGTTTCAAGGGCAGCAATGCCGCTTGCATGTGCAAATGCTGAACAAGCATTCATAACAGGGCGGATACAAATAGTAGGCCTGTGTTGCAAGAGTATACAGTGAATACTGATGAAGTTCGCCATAGCCGAAGAAAGTGATGCTGGTGGCAAGATAAAGTATGTAGAGAGCATCCGCAAATACAAGGGGCGACCAACCTAGCAAAGTTCTATGCAGTGGTAAAAGGAGTACCCATTGTGGGGTGGGATCAGCAAGGAGAGGTGGGCATGAAACTCCATCCTCGCGAAAAAGAGCACGTTTTGAGTTTGTAGGAGATTTAAGTACCCCCATGTTTTTTCTAAGAATTGGTCACATTAAAGGAGTTTTTCCACAGAACAGTTCTGCATGCTGGGGCCATACCACGTAAGCACAAATACGTTTTAGTGTCTGACTATCAGCCACTCCCAAACCTGCCAGAGGTACTTATACTCCTTTGAGATGCAAGGGTTTTCAGAACTCTGGATATGACTAGAGAATACCACATGATGGATTGTTCAGCTTCAGACACATGCCTTTTGCCTGGCAATGCCCATGTCACTGTTTTAATGTATCAAGTTTAAATTCATTAAATTAACTGGAGGAGCTGTCGTCTCCTAAGACGTTATAGCACATTGTGAGCGAGATTGAACTTAATGCTATTTTAGACACAACCTTGAAAATCCTTTGCACAATTTCTCAAACTAGAAAAATGCATATTTGTGTGCCTTAGCTGTAATTTCCTTGATTACTTCTCTTCCCTTTTTTTGCTTAACTTCACCTTAAATTCAGGGAGACTTGTCATCAGGTGAGCTGAATAACGCTTGTGCCAAAGCATTCCATGTCCTTATGTCCTCGGAGCATTCCCTCCTACCCATTTGGATGACCTCATACCACACAGCTGCTTCTGCCATGGACCACCTCCTTAGATCTTCCCACCACTTATTAATGCTTGGACCTTTTTGTGATTTCCATCCATTGTGATCCTTCTTTTTGCCAGGACCCAGGCCCGGTCTATTAGTCTATCTTTTGGTTTAGTGGTTTTAGGGCACGCAAATATGTTAAGAAGATAAGCCTATGGTGTCCATGTACATCCAGTTATGCCCACACTTCTCAGTCTAAGTTCAATTCCTTGCCAAAACACTTGTGCTACTGGACAGCTCCAGAACATATGCTCCATTCTCGCCCTGCTTGCTCTACATCGTGGGGATTCCCTGTCCTCTACGCCTGGGAAATGTGATAAGCGGTGTGGTGTCATGTATGCTCTGTGTAATATATAAGATTGGGTCAATTTTAATCTAGCATTTCTTGAAACCATTTTTGGGTACACCAATGACCTGGTCCATTCCCCTTCCGTCAATTCCCTGCCCACATCAACTTCCCTCTGGTTATATCCTTCGATATAGCCTCCAGTAGTCCCTGATATAGCATGCACACTTCATGTCCCCCTTCTGACACATCATATAGCAGTTAAACTACTTTATTTTCATCCTGGGAGCCTGGGAGGCCTGTTCATTTATTGCGTATTTCATATAGGATTTTGGAATACATCAGGAACTGTCCCTCGTGCACCCTGAAGCCTTCCATTACTTCTTGGAATGTGAGAAAACTTTCTGATTCAAGCAGCTCTCCCACCAGTATTATCCCCTTACTTTCCTGGCACGTAATGATCTGCTCTAAATTGGTGGTGTTTCCTCTCAGTGGCATTTGGGGTGAGAAGGGCTCTGCCATTTTCAATATTGCCCTAGTTCTAGCCCAGATCTTCATGCCTAACTGCAATAGATCCGGTGGATCACTGACCCCGTCGTTTCTTGACCATAATGCTTCCTTCAGCACGTAGGGAGTGGTTCCTGCCCCTAACAGGGTGTGTTCCACATTTTCCACATCTGCTAGCCACTTTGCCACCTGCTGTAGCTGTCCTGTCAAGTAAGAGAGCTCAACATTTGTAAGCCGCATACCTCCATCTACATACTCCCTATGCAAAGTATCTAGAGATACTCTGTGTCTACCCTTTCCCCATATAAACCCTCCAATCATGGGCTTCAGCTCTCTGAAGAGCCGCAGTATAAGGTATAGAACATTTACAAAGTAATATAGTAGACGGGCAAGGGCCACCATCTTTACAAGTGCTATCTTTCCTCTTACTGAAAGGGGTAATTGTTCCCAAAACTTTGAGTTTCCCAGCCTGGTTCTCGCTCGTAGCGTGTATCGCTGATGGGTTTCTGTGGTGTTATGGTAGATGTCAACTCCCAGGAACCTAAATGTTTTGACCTGCCATTGTAGACCCAAGCATGGAAGTCTCAATACATCTACACCTGTCCAGCCCCCCAGTGGGAAAATACAAGACTTCTCCTTGATAATTGAAATTCCATATAACTCTGCAAAGTTCGTCAGTTCCTCTAGATACGATTCTAAGGTATCTTCTAGTCTACGCACATATAGTAACATGTCATCTGCGTATAATGACAAAACACGGTGTACCTGCTCCACCTGTAACCCAATGTCCTTGAATTCCTTCCTTAGAAACACTGCAAGAGGTTCCCGAGCCCAAATATATAACATAGAGCACAGCAGGCACCCATGTTTAGTGCCTCTCTGCAAGGGAAACGGCTGCGGTATGAATTTGCCTGTTCTTACTCATGCCATTAGTTTTCGAGTAGCACACCTGGATCCATTTCATAGACTTCTCGTCTATCCCAAAGCTTCTTAGGAAGGCAAACAGCCATTCCCACATGACCGAATCGAAAGCTTTGATGGCGTCTAATGCTACTACTGTATTCCCTTGTATACTTGTCAATCTCGTGGCTTGTCAATGATTTTGTGTAATCTTCTCAGGTTTTCTTTCGTCGCCCTACCATGAGGAACGTAGCGTCCCGATTCATTAAAGATATAGGACGGTATGATTTGCATTGCTTACCAGCCTTTCCAGGCTTCACGATTGGGATCATAATGGACTCCTCCATACTTTGAGGTAGTTTTCCTGCCTCATACGCCTGTTCAAAAGTGTGTAGTAGTTTCGGTGTAAGCCTGTCTACAAATTCCTTACAAAGTTCTGCCGGTAAGCCATCCTCCCAGGAGCTTTTCCCATGGGCAGCATGAGTATAGCTTCTCGCACCTTCTCCAGCGTGAACGCCGCCTCTAACATTCCTTGTCGCTCCGTACTTAAGGTGGGTAGGTCTATGTCAGATAATGTCTCCTCTATCTCTTGCATCTTTGTGTCTCCTGAGTCCTCGTACAGGTGTCTATAAAATGTCCGGAATGTCTCATTTCATTCTTTCTGTGACCTCCATACTTCCCCACACTCATCTGTATCTCAAGAATGCCCTCTCGGTTATCTTCTCCTCTGCAACGCCACACAAACATTCTCCCTGGCTTGTCTCCTTGCCCATGAATCTTTTCTGTACATTTCGCATAGCTATACTTCCCCAACCTCTCCCATTGTGCTATGCATTCTTGTCTAAGCTCAATAAGCGTCCCTTCCCTCTCAGTATTTTCCCCTTTTGTGCCCTCTATCTGCGTAATTGCTGCTTCTGTACCCGCTAACCCCCGCTCCAGCTCCTTTCGCAACCCTTCTGCTTTAGCGATGGCCGGCCCTCTTATCACTACCTTAAAGGCATCCCAAAGGGTTTGTCCTCCTTCTACGCTGCCCTCATTAAATTCAAAATATTCCTTATTTGTTGTTCCATATCCTCCCAAAAGGGTCCATCCCTCAGGGTCTCAGCCCAGAGCTTCCATGTGGGTATCAGGGCTGGTTGAGTGCTAATGATCCAGTCTACCATCAGAAGTGAGTGGTCTGAAAGCATTCTACCCTCATATGAGGCCCCCACAAATTCCCCTAGTTTATATATTCCTGTGAGGAAGTAGTCAATACGTGTATATTTCTTATGTATCCCCGAGTAAAATGAGAATTCTGCCTTAGGACCTTGTAGCCACCTCCATATGTCCTGTAGCTCTCGGTCTCTCATGAGCTCTATATATCTAACCCTTGATTGATCGTACAATTGAAGTCCCCTCCCCAAATCCAGGCCATTCCCTTAAAGGGGGCTAACCTCAGATATATAGCGCAGAAGAATGTATCAGCATTCTGATTACGTGCATATGTGTTGATCAAGCAAACCTCTTTTTTATCCAGAAACCCGTGCACTACCACCATTCTCCCTTCATTGTGCATAT
Source organism: Ambystoma mexicanum (assembly GCF_040938575.1). Taxonomy (NCBI): domain Eukaryota; kingdom Metazoa; phylum Chordata; class Amphibia; order Caudata; family Ambystomatidae; genus Ambystoma; species Ambystoma mexicanum. The sequence goes on along the minus strand of NC_090929.1, from coordinate 675,177,496 downwards.
AGACTCCCACCTTCCGAAGGGGTACTGTCGGGGGCCATCCAGATGAGCACCCCTCTTGCATAATTAGAGTATACCGAACCAAAACCCTTCCCTCCGCACTTCTGTATCACTTTCGCCTGCCTTTCAGCCGTAAAGTGTATTTCTTGGAGTAATGCTATCTGAAATCTTTTTCTGTGTAGGTACATTGCGACTTGGATTCTTTTTACATCATTATTTAGGCCTCTTACCCTCCAGGATGAGATTTTTACCACCTCAGCCATTTGTCTTTTTTCTTTCCTTTCTCCCTCTCCTCTTCATATCGGGAAGGCTGAGCTCATATTCTTCCGGTCAACTACCTGCTGTTCATACTTCCTGAGAGCTAAACCGTGTTGTAACTAAGAAGAACCTACCCCTTACAAAAAAACAAAACCGTAAACCAACTGCCCATCAGAAAGTTCCTTTAGAGGCTCAGCCACCATTTATTCCTCCTCTTGAAGGTCCTGGTGGTCGGGTACTTCTCAGTACCCTAAAGTGGGCTAGTCCCATGGTTCACAGTCTATGGGGTAGTCCAGCCTCATATCGCCCTCCCTACCTCCCCCTAACTTTTATGCCAATAAACTGTCCGTGCACCCAAAGTCATATTTATACTTTGCGCCAGCTTCTCTTTCATCGGCACATTTGGTATCTCCACTTTCTTCCGGTATTTGCGTCATGCCCTGGAGCAAATGGCGTGTTTGGGATCGCTGGAAAGGGGGCCGCCATTGATTGTTCCAGCACGTTTTTTCTCCTACGTTCTTTGCCGGTCTCGTTTTTATCTTCGCGTCCACCACCGGTAGTTTATTACCAGCCACTTTCCGGTTGACGGACACGTTGCAACTTTCAAGGCTTTCTCCTGTGTTGCTGCGCTCCGTATCATTTCTCCTTGCAAATTTTCCGCCTGCTTACCTGTCTTTCTGCTGCCTTCTTGTTTACTCCGCTACATTTTCATCACTCCTTCGCCACAGTTTGGCTCCTCCCTCTCTTTCTGTCCTCCAGTCTCCTTGCTCTTCGCTTGTCTTTCTCCTTCTGCCTTACCTGCGCCAGTGCGCCTGTACGCCTCCTATTACTGCTCTCCCTCTTTCTTTACTTCTGCTTCTTCTGAGTGTTTGGCCGGTGCCTATTTGTGCCATTCTGTGAGCCTTCTCGGCCTCAGAGTCTTTGATCCAACTTACCTTCCAGTGGGTAATGTTCAGTCTTCTGCTATCTATCCTTGTGGTTGTTTTTTTTGTGCCTCTGGCTTTTTCCCCATTTTCCCGACAGTCACGGGGGATCGATCACAGCTCACTATACCAGTGGCACTGTGGCATCCTTCCGTGGCTGTCCTTATCTTCACAAAAAAAAGGAGAAACCCAGCCTGAAAGGAAGGAAGAAGATAGACCCCAAGTCTAAAACTAAAGGTGAGGAGGAAGGGGATGGAGGGGAGACAGAGTTTTCTTCAGAAGAAGAGGATATTACCGATCCATGTGATAATCTGGTTGGAATCCATCCATATATTCACCTCCTCTGGGGCGTTGAAAAACAGGGACCTACCTTTATATAATACTTTCAATCTTGCAGGGTACAGGAGCATGTACTTTATGCCCTTTCGTCGCAGTCTTTCTTTTGTTGGGATGAATAGGCTTCTTTTTCTTTGAACCTGCAAGGTATAGTCTGGGTTGATCGATAGAGAAGCCGATCCTTGTTGAATGCTCCCTCCTGTTCAGGAAAAAGACAAGATCCTTTCTTTATCAGGGAAGTTCAAGATTTGAGCAATGATCGGACGAGGTGAGGCTCTGGGGGGTCTTCTCACCAGCGCACTGTGTGCCCTCTACACGGTGAACCCTTACAATAACGTCCCCGGGCATATCTCTTGAAGGAGCATATTTTGCACATATTCGGTGGTGTCTTTACCCTCCTCTCCCTCTAGCAGCCCTAAAATTCAGATATTGTTCCTTCTTGCCCTTCCCTCAGCATCTTCAGCGCGGTCTTGTAGCAGTCGCACCCTGACCTTTAAATCCTGTACTATCCCGTGCAGTTCCTTTGCTTTGAAGCGACTGAGACTTCTACTTTCCTTTCTTTTTCACTCACTCTGCCTGCGAGGTTTTGCAGGTATTGCTGCAGAACTCCAACATGACTTCTCACTTCACCTATGCAGGTCTCGATGGACATTCTCAAGGCTGCTATCGTCTCCAATACTGTGTTGTTTGGAGACTCCTGGGTATCTTCTGCTGGCTGGTCATCACTATATCTTGGTAGTTGCTTTGGTACCCCATTCTTAGTGAACCCATCTAGTTTCATCTGCTTTGGATGAGCGGGCCCCTTCTTTCTCCTTTTATTGTGGTGTGTCCGCTATTCTATCAGCATGTTTTCGTTGTCCCCAGGCTTATGCAGGAGCTCCCCGAAGGATGATATGATCACTGACCCGGAGGCCCTCTCACGTTTTTTCTCTAGGGGACTGCGCCTCCTCCTCATTGTAGTTTCCGTGCGGCCCAGGGACTCAGCAACTCAGCTATCCCTCTGTGTTTTCAAAGGTATCTTACTTGAAGAAGCAGCGGGGCCAGTCCTGGGTTTTTATGTGTTACCTGGCAGATATAACTGCAGCTCTACGCTGTATCCTCAGTGTCTTCTCCCCTTCCTACTTTGCACTTACTGTAGGGGGTGTTTGAAGTCTCAATGCAGCGTAGCCCTGCGTCTGCTCTTTGGACAGCGTTCGTGTCACTTACTGTGTCCCTGACTCTTCCATACTGGCTCCTGTACTGGGACTCCTCTCGACCCCTTTCCCTCTGCGTGGGTTCTCTGCTATCACCAGTTTCAGGGTTGGTTTAGTATCAGGGCGCCGAAGTCTTCTTAGCCTCCTGTCCCCTTTTCGTCTCAGATGCACGGGTCTTGGGTTGTGGAGCACACTGTGCTGTTGTGCTTTCCCCTATATAATATATATATATGTCTCCTGCTTGCCTGCGGTGCTTTGAATCAGGTGGTTCTCATATGACTCACCTTCTGTCTTTTTTCCCCTTTGCTTGATGATCGTGGAGTCAAACTTCTGCAAACCTGTCGGGAGGTCTTTCTCTTCTTTTCAAGACGATCAGCCCTACTTCTCTACTTTTACGTAGTCACGCCCGCCATTTTGGATTCTAGGGCCGGGGATGCCTTGCCGCCCGTGCTTTCTTCCGCAGGCTATCTTATCTTCTCTTTTGGATCTGTGGAGTTTGTCTGCCGTACAACGTTGCCACTGGGCTAATGTCAAAGGTTTATTTTGAAGCGTCCAGGTGCACAGAGAATATCTTTTTAAGGGATCATCTGGGGAGCTCAGGAGGAACGCGTTCTCTTCACATTGTCGCTGGCCATGCCCCCAGCCCTGTATAATATAATAATAATTGATTATTTATAACGCGCTTAATACCGAAGATGTTTCTAAGCCAGGGATTTGAACCTGTGTTGCTCTGTGTCGTCTTGCTTCCAAGACAAGCGATTTGTCACTGAGCTATACTACACATGCTGGGCCAATTCAGCAAAGAGAAATTAAGGACTGTGACCTAAGCCTTGTTAACCCAGATCAATCTGAATGGAACGACCCTATCATAGACAGGGAAATATTGTTCTACATGTGGGCAGTAGATGTACCTGTGAGGTCAGAGGCTCATTATAAGTACAGACTGCAAAACCGCTAAATAATGTATTATTGGGTTGGGTAGAGATCTTTCTGCAAGACTCCTGAGGTTAGTTTCAAAACTGCAGCAGCACTAATTCTATGTTAAATACCGACCCGGAAAGGCAAATGTTGGTGCAGATTTTTTGTTTTTTTTGCCTGTAGGAGATAGTGTCAAGCAATGACATGCATAGGTTGACAATTGACAATGTGCTTTGACGAGGATAGCATGGATTACCAGGGTTTCGATGCTAGTGAGTGGGACAAGGCCCGAGCCATTGACAATGTGCTGCAATTGCTCAAAATGTATTGCCTAGAGCGTTGGCCAAAGCAGCATACGCTCAACAGGAGGAACCTTCAGGCATTTATCAAGGTCTGAGATGAGCTCAGGAGCAAACCCATTGTGTATGATGAAAAAAGTGTATCCCCTCTGCGTGTCAAGTAGAAAGAGGGGGAGCTGTATGAGAGCGTTGTGTGGAAAGATGAGGAAAGTAGTGAACCTCTGGTGACAGGTAATGAATCAAACCCACTGCTGTTGTTGCAAGTGATTGGTTGAGCGGAAGAGGGCCTGTGAAAGGACAACTTTAGTTCTCAAATCCAATGAAGATGAGAGCAAGAGTGGAAAGTCATGTTTGCCTGGCAGATGGGAGTAAGTTGATCCTGAGTCATATTTCTCGCTGCCCTCCTGCTCCCTCTTTGAAGGAACAGTTCCTGAATCTCCTTCATTTGAACATCAAGACAGGGTTTCTCCATTTCTGCATTCCCTTCCTTGTGTGGTATCCTGCGACTCAAGTGATAGGACTGAACAAGAATTGATTACCAGGCGCTTGTTGAGAACGTTCACGAGACTTTATTGCTCAAAATATAAGGTCCATATTTTGCATTGATACCCCCTTTCCTTTTGCTCTGCTCTTTAAGGAGAAAGATGTACTATGCCCTTCTATGTCTCTCACCTTTTGAAATACAGCTCTCACGTTTTTGTACAACAATGCGTGCTTGTGCATGCTATTAAATGTATTCTATTGACACTCATCTCGCAGAGTTTGATGTCAGTTATACTGCCATTGCTTTGCTGATATGCAGGCATGCATCCATTTGTGTCTCAATAAACTTACCACATGTTTACCTTCGTCGTATGGCCTCTTTTCTTCAGTGGACGTCAATTAGAGCTAGCTACAAGTACCAACTGCTACCCCTGGGAATCTCCTCCTTAGTAACCTTGACAATGACTCTGCGACCTGCGTACTGGCCGACACACTTATATGTCAAAGATTGATTTATTGATCAATCAAGAAGCATTGCCTGCCTGAAATAAACCATGTTGGGTTTGGAACTTTAAATGTGGTCCGTCCCATTCACCTTTCCAAAACGATGACTCACTGTAATTCCTGAAGGAGTAAATGCTTTGTCTAAGAAAAAGGATGACGGAACTGGAAAGGACACTGACAGCCCCAGAACCGACAGGGAAGCTCCCGCAATGACAGACCGGTGACACCGGATAGACTGAAACACAGGTGACACCCATTGAGACGGAGTCAACTATCCCAGCCAATCCCATCTCCACCGCACCTTAGTTGTTAACAGGTACCAAAGTATCAATTGAATTGCAGAGACACTGGCAATCACCACACTAGCTGAGTGGTGGACATTGGCAGGTGCACTGGCCACAAGAGCAGGAAAGGAGGACAGGTGGGGTTGTGATGGAGGCTGGTTGAGGTGGGGGCCAGATGTGAAAGGGAACTTAGTGCAAGATGGGCCCAGATCAGGACCGAGAAGCATCAGGAGAGACTTTGCAAGCCCAGCGCCTCAATTCAGGATAGAGATGCCAACTAACCAATCCTACTAACAATTTCCACCTCTGAACACACCTCTCAAACTCCAAACCAAACACAACCACAAACCTACAGCACAACAAACCGCACAAACTTCACTACATTGCAACAACAAAACAAAAACACACATAGACTTCCCCAACAGTACACGACGACTATCGGCCGCAAATACCCAAGGCCCGGCCAACGGACCCACTGGGCTGTGGCCGTCAACAGCACATCACTGCTCTCTTGCACTTTTCCTGCTTCCTCCCACTAACTCACCCTCCCTTCCTCTTTCAGAGCCGCCAGTGCGCCAGGGGACCACTCCGGTGGTGATAGTGCGCGGTACAAATGTCCTTTAACATTAACATTCACATTGGCAAAAGGAAACTAAACGTTCTCCACAACAGCACTTGCCATGGCATCTTTAGAACTATTATGGAGTGGGCTACGTGTGTGTGTACGTGTGCGTGTGTGCGTGCACGCTAACATCTCTGTGTTTGCATTTTGCTTAAGTGTGATGTGTAATGTTTTAAGTGCGACACTTTGTAGAAAACGTATCTCTATGGAAATTCAAATTATTTTCATGCAGTATGTAGGAAGGGATGGATGTATCTTAGTGAGATGCTACTAGTAACTGTGCTCATTGGCATGCCACCACAATATATACGTGTGTTACCCACTAGGTTTTGATGAAGATTTCTTTTATATTTTCAGACTGACTTAGAATATGGTTGTGTGCCTCACGTATCCACTTGATTACCGAGAAACTGGTTCTGAAAGAACACAATACAGAAATCTTAGTATACTGGTTGAAAACTAAAAATTCATTGGAAGGACATCTGCTCATCTGGGTGCATTGGAGATAGTGAAACTGTTACCTGGGCACTACCCTTTCTTCTCCACTTGACCAACATGTGCGATCCTGTGCAAATCACTTCACCTCGTTGGACCTCATTTTCCTTAACTTCTCAAATTCAAAGATTCAGAGAGGAATTCAGCTCAATTTACACTATAAAGAAACATTGGGAACAACAAAATGAGTTAGGCTTTTTTCAGGCACTGCCATAATGCTACCGGGCCAGAGGAAAGCAATAGCTGGCAAATGGTGTTAGTACCTGGGCATATTGTGGCATTGCCTGGCAAATGCCTTTACAAGTACCAAATTGTTGTCTTCAGCAATACTTTTTTTTAACAGGAACAGGTTGCTTGTATATCAAGTGACTAAAGGAACTCTTAGTTTAAGATATTTTCGCAATCGGGGAAGGGCGCTCAGCCAATCAGGTGGCTGGAACAGTAGGCGACAATACAAAATCCCTGCCCACTGTCCCAGCCAACCGAGTCCCTTCCTTCGGAGGTACCCTTTTTTTTTCTTTCAATGCGGGGAGGCACAGGGAGCCTCTTCCTGTTTCCCCCATACCCTAAAATGACCCGATTCCCCTCCCCACCCCCTCCACTTACCTGCAGGACCAGTGAATTGCACCCCAGTTCCGGCGCTTCTCCTGTCTGTCAGCATCCATTTTCCATTTGGTGGCAGCCATCTTTTTCTTTCAATTTTTCTTCGGGAGATCGGCTGCGCAAGCTGTGCGAATCCGCTGATTAAAAATTGTGAAAGCGATTTGCAACCAGGATGAACCACGGGGTGTGAATAGCTTTCATACCCTGCCAATCGGACAGACATGGCTCGGGCTGGCGGGCCGTTAAAGGCCATGTCCTTCCTCCTGGCAGGGTATGAAAGTTATATTTGTTATACCGTGAGCTCGTTTACAGATGAAATTAAGCCCTTACCTTTATGAATACTAAGTAGAAAGAACATATGCATCCTCTTAAAAGCACATAACTAATTCAGAGATCCAGTGGTTGGGGAGGGGATGGCAGAGGGGTGTAGTTTTGGATATGAGGGGCAAGTAGTGGGTGTGAATGGTCATATGGAGTAGCCAGGCCATGGCTGTTCAATGGGTGGTAAAAATCTAAACAACACCCACAGGGTGTGCGTCCCTCCAAACATCACATTTCTCAGAAGCCGTCCACATGCGTCCACAACCCAGCACATTTTAAAATACCTGTTGCCATTTTTTTCTTGGGTTGGTTTCCCCAAGGAAATTCTAACGGATCAGGGGTTCAATTTCATGAGTAAGCTCAAGAGTGAAGTTAAGGAATTACTACACATTACCACCTTAAGAACCTCAGTTTACCACCCCCAAACAGACGGATTGGTAGAGAGATTTAATAAGACCCTCAAAATGATTCTGAGAAAATAATAGACAAGGATGAGAAGGACTCAGATCATATGATCCCGTGGGCCCTATTTGCAGTGAGAAAGACCCCTGAGGCATCCACTGGTTTTTCCCCTTTTGAGTTACTCTATGGCAGTCAGCCAAGAGATGTCTTAGACATACTCTGGGAGACGTGGGAAGAAAGAGAAGAGGTGCCAATCCCCCTCTCACAGACAGCTACCCGAGATCACATGAAACTCACACTCATATGGAGAAAGCTCAGACCCAACAAAAATGTACTTTTGACAAGAAGGTAAATCTAAGATCATTTTCAGTAGGACAGAAAGTGTTAGTCCTCTTGCCCACCACGTAAATCTCCTGAAAGAGTGGAAAGAAAATACTTCTGCTGCTACCTCCTCTATATTGTCTTGTCTGGTACACGAGGAGATTGACAACTCTGAACTTATTCCCCAAGAACTATCTAAACATAAGCAAGAGGATTGTACGACCTTATTAATGCATTCCCCAATGTATTTTGTGAAAAAACGAGGGAGAGTACATGGTACTTGCCACTATATCAGAACTCCAAAGGGGAAAGTGGTCCATTTGAAGCCATACAGACTCCCGGAAGCCCGAAAGCAGATAGTGATTGATGAGGTTAAAAAAATGTTAAAGGCAAACATCATCAAGCCCTCTTCGAGTCCATGGTCCTCTCCTATTGTGTTGGTGACTAAACTGGATCACTTCTGGAGGTTTCGCATAGACTTTAGGCAGGTCAATGCCATCTCCGCCTTCAATGCCTGTTCTATGCCACGTATCTATAAACTTGGAAATGATACATTCTTGTCAACTCTAGATTTAACCAAGGAATATTGGCAGGTCCCTGTGCATGGACCTGATAAGGACAATCTATAAAAACTAAAGCAACCTGGTACAGTCTTGATCACCCAGGTAATGAGTAAACTATGACAGAAACATAGATCAAGACTTAAAGTGGTAAACAGAACTGATTACATGGACATTTAATCACACCAGTATACAATACATGGTTTTATTTAATCTACAAATACATGAACACACTTTAACAGTGTATAACATAAAATATTCCAAATCATTAGTGCTTACCGCATTCATTCCGCAAATACATACATCTCAGTTCATTCGTCACACCCATTCGCAACCACACTACAATAGAAATGAATACAGCGATATGAACTAGCCCTTTTTAAATACATAAGGACTTCATACCGACAAATCAATTGACACATTTCCTTACACCTCCTTAACCCCTGGTTAGTCCTGGTAATGTGGAATCCCTGCCCCATCTTGTTACATGGGTCAAGCCTCCTCTGCTATCTCTATCCACATCTCACGGCTTATGTAAAGATCAAGTTGTTCCATTCAACCAAAATGTTGAGTCCTTGGTTAACTGTGTTGAGGCAATAAATCCATCTCTGCTCAGTTATATGAAGTTCAGCAGCAATGTCACCACCCTGTGGATGCATTTTCTGAGCTTATAAAATGAACCAGTGCAGGTCTTTATCTGTGTGACCCATCTTGGAGTAGTGCTCCACCAACGGTTTATCACAGACATTATTTCTGATACACAATCTGTGCTGAAATATGCTTTGTTTTATGGGGCCGATCGTCTTGCCCACATACATTAGGTTGCAGGGAAACAATGATATAGACTGCATTCTTCGTTTGACAATTGGTATGATTTCTAAGTTCCCATTTGATGTGGCCTTGTTCAAACACATGTTTCATTTCGGTGAATTGGCATGCAACGCACTTGCCACATTTGTAATGGCCCCTGACCGGGGGAAGACCCCACATGTTCCGAACAGACTGATCTTCTTTGGTGTCCACATAAGTATGCACCAGTTTTTGCCTGAGACTAAAGGTTTTCTTAAAGTCAACCATTGGTTTCTGTACTAGAGTGCCTTGTTGTTTCACCAGGTGCCAGTTTTTATTGACAATCTTCTTAATGGAATTAGTAATAAGGCTGAACGTGGTGACAGAAATCAGCCTTTCTGTCTTGGATTTGGCTTGCGATGTAAGACAAACCTCTCGGTTCGTATTCGCTGCCCTTTTGTAGTTGTTCTTGCCCATTTTACGTGGATATCCTCTATCCAGTAGCCTGGTCTTAAGTTGATCTGCATGTATTACAAATTCATTTTTGTCTGAGCAATTCCTTCTGATGCGAAGAAACTGTCCATAAGGAAGATTCATTGTTAAACCAACCGGAGGAAACTAGTAAAGAGAAGAAGACTATTACGGTCTGTGGGCTTTCTACATAGGGTAGTATGCAATCCTCCCTCTTTTTTTGAAAATCTTGAGATCCACGAAATTAATGAATGTATAGCTCCAGTCGATTGTGAACTTGATGTTGAGGTCACACGTATTCAACCATCTATGGAATTCGATGAGTGATTCTATTGTTCCCCTCCACAGCATGAAAACATCATCTACATATCTTTTCCATGTAATGATGGGGTTACCAAAATGATTGCTTGCCCTTGACACTGAGGTCTCTTCAAAATTGGACATGTATAAATTTGCTACACCAGGGGAAAAGGTGGCCCACATGCTAACCCCTCTTTGTTGTTTGTACAATTGCTTCTAAAACCAGAAAAAAATGAGATGATGGCCACACGCGCACATTCTAAAATGAACCCTGTTGGCGATGTGTCTGGAGCTTCACATTTGTCGAAGTATCCCTTCTAATACTAACAAACTCTCCATTTGGTGAATGGAATTATATACAGCTTCCACGTCCATGGTGACCAGGATGTCTAATGGTTCCATGGTAATGTCTTGGATGAAGTTAATTATGTCACTTGAATCTTTCACGTATGACGGGGTCTTGACTACAAACGGTTTCAGGACATACTCAGTGTTCACTGACAAAGGTTCAAGTAGCGAATCAATGGCTGAAACAATTGGCCTCCCAAGGGGTTTGCTGTTGTTCTTGTTAAGTTTCAGGATGGTGTAAAATGGTGTGATTTATTCCATACAAGAATTGACAAAGTGGAGACAAAATGTGAATGTTAATGGTAGCTTTTTGGGTTCTTTATAGATATCCATGAATACAGAAGGTTGAAAACAGTGGGGCACAGTATGGCGCCCACATTTGTCCTCATGAAGGCTGGAACATTGAAGAGCCAGAATGTAGGGCTTGCATAATTCAGCTGACACTCGTGTCAACGACTATTTGGTTGTTTATCAATATACTCACTGTTGTAAAAATGAGGTGTAAAGAAATGTGTCCATTGATTTGTCAGTACAAAGTCCTTATGTATTGAAAGGACTAGTTTATTATCGCTGTATTCATTTTTATTGTGAGTGTGGTTTTGAATGGGTGTGCCGAATGAACTGAGATTTATGTATTCGTGGAATAAATGCAGTAAGCACTAGTGATTTGGAATTTTTTTATGTTATGCACTGTTAAAGTGTGTTCATGTATTTGTAGAAGAAATAAAACCATGTCTTGTACAATGATGTGATTATAAGTCAATGTAATCCATTCTGTTTACCACTTTAAGTCTTGATCTATGTTTCTGTCATAGTATACAAGATAAGGAAAAGACAGCTTTCACTGCGCCAATAGGACTATTCCAATTCAAAGTCCTCCCTTTTGGATTGCATGGGGCGCAAGCAACTTTCCAACGACTCGTGGACAGGATATTACAGCTTTATTCCTATTTCTGTGGGGCCTGTATTGACGACATAGTCATTTATAGTAAAACTTGGGAAGACCATCTTTTCCATCTTTCTACTGTTATGAGAGCCCTCTGAGAAGCCGGCTTAACTGTTAATCCATCAAAATGTAAGCTAGCTCAGTCAGCAGTGAAATACCTAGGCTTCTTTGTAGGGAATGGCAGTGTCCAGCCCCAGCAAGAAAAAGTGAAGGCTGTCCTATATGCTCCCACACCCAAGACCAAGAGAAACCTCAGGGCATTCCTAGGACTGATTGGATATTATGGTAAGTTAATCCTAAATGTTTCAGATAGAACAGCCAGAATGACAGACAAACTAAGAAATGCAGAACCCCAGAAAATGTGGTGGACTGATGAGGACCATGCTTGTTACAATAACCTGAAACAAACCTTATGCCAAAATCCAATATTAAAAGTAGTAGACTTCTCAAAGGAATTCTTAATACAGACAGATGCCTCCTTCACAGGGTTAGGAGCAGTATTATCGCAAATAGACAATGGATTAGAACACCCCATCCTATTCACTAGTTGTAAACTCTTCCCCCATGAGAAGAACTACTCTGTGATGGAATTGGAAGCCCTTGCCATCAAATAGGCAGTTGTCCATCTTAGGTACTACCTTCTAGGGAGAGTATTCACACATCACTGACCACTCACCTTGGTATGGATAAGTCAATGAAAGGATTCAAACCCTCGAGTCATTCAATGGTTCTTAGACCTACAACCCTACTGTTTCAATGTGGAAACAGATGCATATGTGAGAAACCAAAGGGTGTCCCACTTACTAGTCCCTGTGGATCTCTCTCTCAGGTGGCCAGGGCATGGCCATCGCCTTTGGATCCGAACCATGGGGGTGGACCAGTGCGGGAGGATCACCTGGGTGAGGGGGTTTCGGGGTGTGGGGGTGAGGTGACCAATGGTGAGACGCAGTATTCCCCCCTTTCCAGTACCCATGACCCATCCTATTTTATAGGATTCTCCGATGTCCCACCCCCCCTTTTCTACACAAACACTGGGCCAAGGAAGAGGACGACTGAGAATAAAGAGGCTAATCCTTACACATCTCATTGGACATGCCCCGCTAATCGGGTGAGGCAAAGTTAGGCCCGCGACTTTAATCACCTACATCTGATACCCATTAGCTCTCGCCACATGGATAAAAGGCGGAACATAGAGACACACTCTGAGCAAGGCGGAACACGAGAAGGAGCAGAACGTCTGGGGCAAAGGCGAACGTACTGGAGCAGAGCGACCGACAGAGGGACGAGAGCAAATAGTAGAGAAACCCAGGAGTTACCTGCAGGGGGTCGTTGCCTCCAAAGAGCCATCAGAGAAGGCCAAATCCCAGACAAGAAGACTGCATTGTGTTTCAAGGGCACCAGCAACCCTCCTGTCTGAACGACAGAGTTGGGGAGGCGAGGCCAAGCCTGTGGTACTAACCTTGACTCGTGAATGAAAACCGTAAAGATAAGAAAGGAACGCACACAGCTGGTGAGTTGGCGAGCGACATGAAAGACCAGTGTGTGTTAAGAGAAGATTGAAGTTGCAACAGTATATCTCACAATTGAAGGCAGCACACGTGTGGATGAGACGCAAAGGAAGGCAGACCTTTGGTGAACTACTCAGTCCAAGAGATACTGGGGCGAATAACACAAGAGTGTGAGCTGAAGGGAAAGTCAAAGTGGTCCTGCAGAGGTCTATAGTAAAAGCCTTGCACATTCGAAAGTCTTTGACATCAGGAAAAGGTCAGAGCCCGACTGAGGGAGACCAGAAGTGTGATAAGTTAGGGAAAGGGAAACTCAAAAGAAGGTGAATTAAGTTTGGGTAAGGGAACCCCTGCAAGTGCTGTGATTGAAAGGTCTAAAAAGCATGCACCACTGGTTGTGGGAGTATTTAGTCATAGTTGGAAGAGCTGGGAGGTATGGGCTAGTCTAAGAAAAATGGGAGTGAACACCGTGCACACCTAATTAGAGATGAGTCTTGGTTTATAGATTGCTAGTAAAGAAATGTAAAGATTTTGTATTATAAAGAGTTCTAGGTGCAGGGGAGAAAGTCTCAGCCTTGGCATCTAGGCTGGGGGAAAGTAAACAAAGAAAAGGTTCCCTATTAGGAAACCCACGTCCTCTGCACACTATCTATGGCATAAGCCTTGGAGTACTTGCCTATTATCTGCCTTCATACATCAATACAGACAGCTATGCCTGGTATCTATTAGAGATATGTAAATACTGTTTGTATATATTAGCAAAACATGCAATTCATAGGTACATAAATATTCAATGTGACAGTAGAGAATTAGATTAAAAATGATTTATTTTTCAAGTAGCCCAACGCGTTTCGAGTTAATTCCACTCTTCATCAGGGGCAAATATTGATTTCAACAAATTTCTACAAAAAAGAGAACATTAAAGAAATGCTTTTAGTACATTCATCTCGTGTTGTGTGAAATTCTTACAGATGTTAGAACAGTATCATTGATGTCGTCCTTCTGAGGGTCCTTGTCTAATCATCTAATAAGTACATTCACATTTTGAGCTACTGAACAATTCAAATGAAGAGATCAATTTCTGACATATTTAAATGACTGTTGCATTTAACTGACTGCGTATCATAAAACAGAAATGGTGGTCATATAAGTCATGAGTTAATCATTTCACTGCTGGCATTCCCAATGGCTAATCTGGCTGGTACAACAATACCACTGTCTAACTTAGGTAAATCCTCCTACTCTATTTCAAATGTTAATCATCCTATTTTCTTTCAAATGTGTGCTTACTTAAAATGTAGGCTGTATCAAACGGCTTACAAAAGTACTATCCCATTATTCAGAAAAACGGTTAGTGCCAGCTAAAAAGAGGAGTACTGCCTCTCTTACATAATAATCTGCCCAAGCTATATTGCCGGAACAGTGGTGACTTTATGAGGGTATCCTAGCTGTGTCTCCTATGGTTTAAGTCTCTGATCCGGTCCGTTGTTTCGGGTATACTTAACAGTGGGATGGGAGCATTCAGGAGCTGAGTTGGCAGCATCTGGTAGACAAAACGCCTATCAAAAGTCTGTACTAGGTGATTCACTAAAAGATATGTATAAAGTTGAAATTCTTACCCATAGGGGAACATCCCAATCATATCTGTGTGGAGTTCCTATGGTTAGTGTAGATGTCCTCAGCGTCGTAATGTAACTTACATCCCTAGAAAAGATAACTGTTTATAATACTATGTCTAATCTAGTGGGAACAGGTAGGGTGAAATAAAGAAAGGTGGGTCTTACCATGTAAGATATCCCAACACTTGCAAAAGATAGAGCTGTAAGGCGCAGACTCTGCAGGGGATTTCGATTTGCTAAACGGGGTGGCCCATGTAGGTGCCGGAATTTCTCTAACCAGATCAGTAAGATCTGTAAAGAAAATTGCATATTTTAAGAAAGCTCGTAGCGTGACGGGCAATACTAAGGAAAACTCCTGCTACAAGGAACTTACTTGGTATTGAATAATGCCATAGCTTGGTCTTAGGAAGACGGGAACTTCATACGGTAGCTGTAGCGAAAATGCTGCGGCTGCCATTTTGTGGGTATTATGGGTAATGTATCTTGGGAAGTGTATGACGTCACTACATTTCTTTAAAGTTCCCTTTTTTGTACAAATTTGTTGAATTCAATATTTGCCCCTGATGAAGAGTGGAATTAACTCGAAATGCATTGGGCTACTTGAAAAATAAATCATTTTTAATCTAATTCTCTACTGTCACATTGAATATTTATGTACCTATGAATTGCATGTTTTGCTAATATATACACACAGTATTTACATATCTCTAATAGATACCAGGCATAGCTATCTGTATTGATGTATGAAGGCAGATAATAGGCTTCTAAATACTCCAAGGCTTACGCCATAGATAGTGTGCAGGGGGAGTGGGTTATCTAATAGGGAACCTTTTCTTTGTTTAGGTATGGGCTAGTCTTCTAGTAAATTTAAAAGCGTGCACCCCTGGTTGTTTGAGTAACTAGTCCTAGATGAATTAATAGTTTGTGTATGTCCCGCATAGATTTAGGATTATTTTGGAATTGGGTTAGCGTGTGTTTAAATTGTAGAGGAATGGATTAGTTATGGGACATTTGAGCTAGAGCTGTGCCCAGGGATGGCATCCGGGCCTTTCTATTTTTTCAGTTAAAATGGGCCCTGAGCTTCAGGGGCGCTGCCCGAGCAGATGCCCCATGTTGGCACCCTTATGACGCAGCAACATAGTGAATTAATTTAAGACATTAAACGTGGGCTTTGCATTTTGCAGGTTGCAGGCTACCTTTGCGGGTGCTCTCAGGCCATCACCTCGCCAGCCTTCTTGCTGGAACGAATGTACCAAACAAGTCCCGCACAGACGGCCGGACTGTCTATGTGGACCAGCGGGTGGTAGGGATTTCAGTGAGCAAATTTCTATCCAGCAATGTTCTTATCAACCCGTTGGCTGTTTTCTTCAGTTTCATCTACAGTAGCACTCTGCTATCAAACAGTGATTAACAGCTTTTGAGTGAACATTTAGGGCCTGATTATGAGCTTCATGAAAAATAAAGAAAGTGTCATTATGTGATGAAATGACACTTTCCTTGATTGCTCCATATTCAGTGTCTATATACGCATAGGCACGAAATATGGAGCAAATACGAAAAGTGAGGCTCCCTCACAAATGAACCTTTCTTATTTTACATGGAGCTCGCAAAAAGGCGCTGAGTGTTTCAGCTCCCTGCTGGCTGCTTGTCCTGTGACAATCTGCAGCTATTAACTCCTAGCTACATTCTTTTGATTCCATCATAATTTAAGCATCCCATAAGCGCCTTGGGCTGTTTTTCCCGGCTGCAGGCAGGGGGCCCCAACCATGTTGAAATGGGTCCCCATCAGCCCTGACCTGAGTTCAGCCGGCCCTGTATGTAACCATACCTTTCCATACTCACACGCTTTTGGCGGGTGACACCCACCATTTAAGCAGCTCTTTCACTCGCCAAGCCCATTACACGCCCTAAAAGGTGAATAGGCTTTCACCCGCCAATAACAAAATCGGGTGTTTTCACCCATCCAGAAGCCACAAAAGGTTGAGAGCTATGTATCTTAAGACCAGGGCCTGTTGGTATGCAGGGCGCTTACAATGGACATCAACATACATTTTAAATCTAGTTCCCTTTCTGTGGTATACTTGAAGTACACTGAAATGACCAGGGGTTCTCCCTTGATGCACCAGGCTGGAGACCACAGGTAAGTAACTTGTGAGTTTATTCTGTTGAGTTGTACACCAGTAGTATAAGTGTAGGTATACTGACACACAGACACTGGCCCATCCATGCACCAAGCCAGCTTCCACCAACTACCCTTGATAACACTCACTCACTCAACCAGCCACCAGCATTCCAAGCCGGGGTCAAGCCCTAAAAATTAAAGTGGGGGAACTCAAGAAACACAATGGGATGTGACGTTGTCAGG
The DNA here is from genome assembly GCF_040938575.1 of Ambystoma mexicanum. NCBI lineage: Eukaryota > Metazoa > Chordata > Amphibia > Caudata > Ambystomatidae > Ambystoma > Ambystoma mexicanum. The sequence goes on along the minus strand of NC_090929.1, from coordinate 675,160,634 downwards.
AGTTAGCATATCAATGTAATTAAATTGACTTTGAATAACCACCCACATTGCACAGGACGAATGGCATTTGTCTTTCATAAAATCAACACACACACAAAACCAAGAGAGGATATATTCTTCTAGTAGTGTTTTCGAAAACGTTAAAAGGTGTGCATGTTTTAAACTCCAAGAACCAATAAAAATGCTTTCCCTGGAACTTGCTGTTGTGGCCTAAATAGATGACAGGACGCTGTAGGGTTTCTAACAGTCTTTATTGACTGGCAACAAGTGGAGAGGTTCTAAGGCGGCCTGGTGGCGCGGGGCGCTTACTCACTGTTCAATGCGACCAAGTCCTGTGCTTCCCCAGTTGCTTCACTGTGGATGGGTTGTGCTCACCGGTGGCACGCTGTAAACTCCTAGGGCCCCCATGAAGCCTCCAGTGGCTGTGGTGTTATGCCCTAGGAGCTGTGGTGAGAGTTCTGCAACTCACTCTCCTTCTCATGTAGTCAGGAGCAGTGCTCCTGCACGACCGCTTCAGCTGGCAGGGTCGCCAACTCTGAAGCGGGAACGTTTTCCCGCGGAGCGTGGGCTCGCGAGATCACGCTCCCGCGATCACGTGATGTCCCCACACACCTCCTCTGCTGGAAAAAAGAATGGGAGGTCACTCCATGATGAAGTCCGCATATTTCCTGGGTTTCCTTCTCTCTCTCTGGGGCCTGCCAGGATCCGGGTATGGAGTGGGATCGATGAAGTGTCCTTGGGAGGGTGCTGGTGATTCGGGTTCTCTTTGTCCAGCTCCTTGCTGTGATCCCCTGGGTGTAGTTGGGAGAAGGGAGCTTGCGAAGTCGTTGTGATGGTGCGGCTCTATGATGTCTCCACTTGGGAGGTGATGGTTCTCGTATGGCTCTTGGCAGACTTGATCTCCTCCAGTGTCTCCTGGCGAGTGTACAGTGTCTTCTTTCCTGCGGTACATGGCTACCCTCTCTAGATTCCATCTCCTGCCATCGCTGGTGCAGATGTGGTTTGTCCCTCTCTCCATGACTTCTATGGGACTGCTGTATCTGGAGCCTGTGGAGGTGTCCTTGTGGGGAAGTCGTATCTTCACCAGATCCCCTTTGTTGACTTGTGTGTGTCGAGCAGCTCGGCGCAAATCCCCCTGTGCTTTCATTGCTTCTTTGTTGCGCTGCATGCGGCACGTTACGTCAACCATGTCAACGTCTTCGTCGGCCCTCACTTGCTGAAGCCATGGTGGTACCAGTGAGGATGCCGCCCTTCTCCCCCTCAGCAGATGGAACGGTGAAACACCTGTGACGGCATTGGGGGTGAGACGGTGGGCCGCTACAGCTTCTTTGACCATCTTGTATGGGTCTAGGCCCGAGGCGTGAGCCAGTTGCAGCGCCCCTTTGATGAAGCGGTTGGCCCGCTCGACTAGGCCATTTGCCTGCGGGTGATATAGGCTTGCTTTTCGCTGTTTGATGTTGTTGAGCTTGAGAAATTTTTCCATTTCTCTGGAGAATAGTTGGACTCAGTTGTCCGTGACGAGTTCTTCGGGCAGGCCCTCCTGCTGGAATATGGCGGTGAGTGTTTCAATGACTGTTCCCGTGGTGATGTCCGGGGTGAAGTCAGCTTCCACCCATTTGGAAAAATAGTCGACCAAGACTATCCCGTATCTGTGCTCTGGGGGCATGTTGTCCAGCGGCCCTATGAAATCCAGCCCCAGTTTTCGCCACACCCCTTTGGGGACTTCGGTGGGCAGCATGGGGGCTTGCCTCACGGCTAGGCGCTTGTCGCTGTTGGAGCATTCGTGGCACCTATCGACCATCTGCCGAACGTCCTGGTCCATACCTGGCCACCAGTATGCGTCGCGTATCCTTCTTCTGGTCATGTTGCACCCTAAATGGCCCGAGTGTGCTCTGCACAGTATGACTTTGCGGATTCCGCTGGGTGGGATGATTTGATCACCTCTGAGAATGAGACCGTTCATGGCGGTGATTTCCTCGTTCACCTTCCAGTAGGGACGAAGCCCTTCGGGGATCGCTCTCTCGTTGGGCCATCCATTTCGAACCCAGGTGCTTACGTGCCTTAGAGCGTAGTCCTGCTCGAACTCTTCCTGCCAGTGGCGCTCGCTCATTTCCATGTACTCGACGTTCCTCAGGTCGCCGATGGACGCAACGACACATTCGTCTTCCAGGAATGTGGTGCCGGGGGCGCTTTGGTTGTGGAGCCTGGACATGCAGTCCGCTTGTGCGTTTTTCCAGCCCGCAATGTGTTGTATCTCATAGGTATATTCTTGGAGCTTCGCGGCGATCCTGGCCAGTCTGGGGGTGGCCGTCTTGGTGCCGCCCGGGCTCAGCATGTGAATTAGGGGCTTGTGATCGGTGATCAACTTGAATCTTGTCCCCCATACGTATGATCTGAAGTAGTCGACGGCCCAAGCGCATGCCAACATCTCTTTCTCTACCGTAGAGTAATTCTTCTCGGATGAGGATAATGCCTTGGATGCAAATGCCACAATGTTCTCCGTGTCGCCCTTTTTCTGGGTCAAGGTGGCCCCTAGGCCGTATGCGCTGGCGTCAGTGGTGATGTAGGTGTCCCATTCAGGGTTGTATGGTTTAAGGCACGGCGCGTGTAGAATCCTATTCTTGATTTCGCCGAAAGCCTCATCTTGTTCTGGGCCCCAAGAGTACGCTGCCCCCTTCTTCAGGAGCTCCCTCATGGGAGACGTGGTCTCAGAGAACCTGGGGACGAATTTGGCATAGTACTCAGCTAGGCCTAAGAATGAGCGTAGTTCCTCTTTGGACATCGGCGCCAGTGCCTCAGTAATGGCCTCCATGAGGTTCCTCTTGGGGCTTACCCAGTGGTCGAAGTGAGCGGGAGCGGTCGGGAGCGGTGCTCCTATACTTTTTTTAATTCCCTTGTACAGCTCCTATACTTTTATTTTAAAAATAAACCGTTCCGGAATGGTTTTCTTTTAAAATAAAAGTGTAGAAAGAAGTTGAAACCTTCACTTTCAGTGCACTGCACTGAAAGTTCCCTTAAACATCAGGTGCAAGTGTTTGGGGGGGTGTATTGTGTGTGGAAGGGGTTGTGGCAATGTGGTTTGTGGGGAGCAGGGACAGGCCAGCATGGAACATAGCTCCACTACTTCTATTCATACACTTCGACCACTGGGCTTACCCCATCACTCGAGATGCAGTACCCAAGATACTCTACTTTGTTCACCTCGAAGACACACTTTTCATGGCGTAGGTGAATGCCTTCCTCCTGAAGTCTGCTTAGGACTGACTTGAGTGCCTTGTCATGGGTCTCGTTGTCCTTGGCGTATACCAGAATGTCGTCTTGGAAGAATGAGACATTGGTGAGGCCTTTCAGTAGGGAGTTCATCATCCTCTGGAATGCGGATGCTGCGGACGATAACCCGAAAGGCATGCAGGTGTATTGGAAGGTGCCAAAAGGAGTGATGAACGCCGTCAGGGGGCGGGAGGACTTGTGTAGGGGAATCTGGTGATAGGCATCACGCATGTCCAGCTTCGAGAAAATGGCCGCCTCTTTCATCATGAGGACGATCTCATTGATGCTGGGGAGTGGGAAGCTATCCGTGATCACCTCCAAGTTCAGGCTTCTCAGGTCGATACAGATCCTGAGGTTGTTGCTGGACTTTTTCTTTACTAGTACTACCGGACTCAGCCACTCCGAGGATTCCACGGTTTCAATGGTTCCTTCTTCGACCATCTTCCACAAGTGGGTGTCCAAAGCTGGTCTTGCGGTGGCAGGTACTGCCCTTATTTTGTGCTTGACTGGCGTGGCGTTGGGTTTCAGCCGAATTTTGTGGACAAAGTTTTCACTTTTCCCGGTTTCTCGGAAAACAGGCTTGGAAAGATCTCCTTGTAGTTTTGCGCTGCTCCTGATGAGATCATGAGCACCTGTTCCGGAGTGCTGGGATCTAGTTTCATGCTGAGTTTGTGTTGGTCATCCCACCCCAGCACGGCTGGACCTTTGGGAGAAAAATACACTTTGGTGGTGGTAGACCTCCCCTTGAAATCGATACGGGCCTTGATGTAGCCCAACAGGTCGACCGTTGCCCCTCCAAACACGGTGGGTTTTTGCCTGGTTGATCTAATCTCCACTTTTTCTTGTCCCATCATCTCCTTGTACGTGTTGATGGGCAGAATGGTGAGGTCGGATCCCGAATCAGCCATGACGCGCGTTTCCATTCCGTCCACTTTAATGGTGCAGTGGGGCTTTTCTCTTCTGGCATGGGGGGCATTGACCATGACAACCATGGGTCTGTCCTGCAGTTCATCCTCATCGGTTGAGGTGCAGTCACCGTCAACACGGGACACAGTTTTCTCCCGCCACATGCATGCTGGAGCCATGTGGCCAATGAGTCCGCACTTGGAGCACTCCTTATTCCTGGAGGGACAGTCGCGGTCGTTCGCCATGTGCTTGAGGCTGGCGCATCTGTAGCATTTCGGTGCCTCCTTTTTCCTGGGACTTTTGTCTTTGGGGCCGTCGCGGGATTGCTTGTCTCTGTGACCTCTCCATTGTAGCGCCGCCATTTCGGGCACGGGCAGGTGACTTCCCGCCTCCTTGCGTCTGCTGGAGGTTTCTTCCTCCGCCCTGGCAATCTGGATGGCTTTATCGAGGGTGACCTCCTTTTCTTGGATGAGCTTGTCCTGTACTTTCCTAGAGTTGCTGTGGACAACGAGCATGTCGCAGATGACCTGTTCTGCATTTTCTCCGAAGGCGCAAAGAGAAGCGAGTTCCCTCATCCTGGTGATGTAGTCATCCACGGGTTCGCTCCCTTCCAGTTTGCGAGTGTAGAATCTCAACCTGTGCAGTACAATGTTCTCCTTGTTGGTGAACCTCTTCATGATGCGACGAGTGGCTTCTTTGTAAACGTCGTCGTCTTCGGCGTCATCGTCGGCCGCAGGTATTTCTTTAAGGCCGGCAAAGATACGCTGACCTTCAACCCCTAGCGCATTCAACAGCATCGCCCTCTTCCTGATGGGGGCATATCGCGTGCCGCCCACCGCTTCCAAGTAGGTGGAAAAAAGGGGTTCCCATTGCATCCACGGAATCGCCGGTGTCCCTGGCAAGGGGAGAAACGCAGGGGGTGGTGTGGCGCCTTGCATGGTGGGTCCGTGGGACTTCAGGTATCCCCGTCGCCAGTTATGTTGTGGCCTAAATAGATGACAGGACGCTGTAGGGTTTCTAACAGTCTTTATTGACTGGCAACAAGTGGAGAGGTTCTAAGGCGGCCTGGTGGCGCGGGGCGCTTACTCACTGTTCAATGCGACCAAGTCCTGTGCTTCCCCAGTTGCTTCACTGTGGATGGGTTGTGCTCACCGGTGGCACGCTGTAAACTCCTAGGGCCCCCATGAAGCCTCCAGTGGCTGTGGTGTTATGCCCTAGGAGCTGCGGTGAGAGCTCTGCAACTCACTCTCCTTCTCATGTAGTCAGGAGCAGTGCTCCTGCACGACCGCTTCAGCTGGCAGGGTCGCCAACTCTGAAGCGGGAACGTTTTCCCGCGGAGCGTGGGCTCGCAAGATCCCGTCTCGCGAGATCTCGCGAGAACACGCTCCCGCGATCACGTGATGTCCCCACACTTGCATTACCGAAATATATTTCACCTTTAGTTGTTTGTTATTTTTCCTCAGGTTATATATTGCAGTGGTGAAGTGTCCAGCCTACAAACCTGACGACTGCGGTTCCACTGAGGTCGGCTTTATTTAATAAATTCAAAGAGGACTTTTAATGTTTCTCATTTTACCTGGGGGACAGTCCACCCTCTGAAAAAAGTGTGTGAACTCCGTCCATCCGCCTGTGCCCACAACTTGAGCCCTGATTCCAAGCCACATTCCGTGCCCCAGCTTCCTAAGACGAAATGTGCATGTGCAGCACATTACAACAGACACGCGTGTTTGTCCAAATAGGCAAACTGGCATATGTTCCCTTGCTATTTCTTTCATTTTTTTCAATGCGTTATTTACTTATGATTTATATTTTATGTGTATTATATTACCTATTGTATAGTATCCGCACATATAGTTATATACCTATTTTGAATAGTTGTATTGCCCTTTTCAGCATACATTCCCCTCTTGTATCGTGTCTGGGCTTCCCTTCCCCCTATCTTAGTTCCCTTTGTTCATTACCTGGAACCGCTCTAAGAAGCTTTTGCGCGCGCAACCAAATTACACTGTCTTGCTTTGGGATCACCCGGAGGGCAGCACTGTGAATGTCGAGCAACCGAGCATGCGCAGATAGCCGGAAGCAGCTCCCCTCCCCACTTGGTAGAGTGGAAACGGAGCCTTCGAGTATGCTTAGGCACTCGGAAGCTGTCAGATCGCCCAACAGTAAAGTCTTGGAGCGTGCGCTGGGCTGAGCATGCGCTGTGCAGTCTAGGCGCCGGGAGCTGTCCGTTCAGCACCACGCGCTTCCGCCGGTGATCTGTGGGACCTGTCGTTGCCTGGGGTAGTGCTTCCACGCCTAACCCTTCTGCGGGTGCAGGTAAGCCCCGTGCACCTCGGGTGTTTGCGGCACTATTCTACTGCTGTCGGGGCGGGGGTCTAGCCATGGCCAGAGCATGGGACTGAGGGAGGGGCAGCCTTTTACTGCGGTCTGAAGACTACACTTTGGGATGCTTGCTGGGCACAATGGGGCGCCCATAGCCAACCTAAACCCAGAGCCAGGCTCAGCACCAGCCGCACAGCCATGATTAGCCAACCCAGAAACAGTTCCTGGTGGCCACATTATAATATTACGTGCACGTTGCCCGGCTCGACCAGATTCACAGCCAAGCATGAGCCATTTGGGGCTCACACATCCAGGCTCAGGCAGCACGGAGCCGACCCCCGGCCAGCCCTCAGCCACACCCAGCCCCCAACCCAAAACCATACCAGGCACCAGTTACACAGACGCCGCAGCGTCTTCCCTTCACCACCATCCACATCTCAAAGCCAGGCTAACAAATATTCCCCACCTCCCCTCCAATCAGAGATCTCCAGTCACCACGCACGGCTGCCGGTTGGTAACACTAAAACAACAGCAGGCTGCAATTTCGGGACCCGTCGCCCAAAGACACCTTTCAACTCAGTTCTGAGTTAGGCTAAACTAGGCCTACATTGGCAGGAGTTAGGCACGTCCTTCCCATAACAAAGCTCAGCCAGCCCGCTGCCAGCCGCAGCTAGTTCCTGCCATGCCCCCCCGCAAGGCGCAGTGGAACGTGGGGCCGAACACATCATCAATGCATGCCTTGTAACTGCAGTGATGCAGGAACCACAGTTACGCTTTCCTTTAGAGGGAATGGCTAGCGATGGCAGCTAAATGAACTCGGCAACACAGGGTGTCTAGGCTTCAGTTGAAAATGTCCCACATAACGGTGCGATGGTTGTATCTCAACTATGTTGGAAAAGCCCCCCGATTCTTTAATTTCAAGGGCGTGTCTAGTGATGTGCGTGCCTACCTGGGGTTATCTAAGGCTTCCACCTTTCGTCTATAAACTGTGCAGTTGAGGAACCACGTGACCTTTCTCCTTAAAAGGCATGTACGGTTATGTATGTGTGTGTTTAGCTTATTGTGCAATGACAAAAATACCGTTTTAGTTAATGTCTGCCCGCTCTTACCTACATGTTATCCTGTGTTGACCACCTGTGTAGTAGATCCTTGGCACTGGATAGTGAAACTCGTTTACGCTCCCAGGGAACCCAGGATGAACATGCATGAGAACAATGTATATGTTATGATATGTTATAAAACTTTGATGTTATGCCAATCACCGCGATAGCGGAATTACAATATCTGTACCTTGTCCAAGAAAATGTCGTATTGTGTCCTCGCCCTGGGTAACAAGACTGTGGTCTGTGGAAGAAAAAGAAAGAAAACGGGGCAAAAAGTGGGGGCTGGACAAACAGGAATATGGCAGGGGCACACAGAACTAACACACTGAGAAGATGGGAATGGGATGGGGGGATCTGGGATTGTGATAGAGGGAATTTGATTGTATAAGTAGGGATGCGTGTGTAATTGTAGGTCATTCAATCCGCTGCACATTGTTTGCGTGTCTGTTTGTCATTTTGAAAACTAGTTTGTGTTTTACTTATTGAAGAGTCAAGAGGCTCATGTGTGTCACCAGAACTGTAATCCCTGCCGTACACCCCTTCTTCCATCGCTTTAAAGGGCCAGTCTAGTCGTATTCTTGTGCTGAAGCGAAACTATCCAGGAACCACTTTAGTGCTTTATTGAAAGGGCCCAGTGTTGTGCTGTCAATATTGTAAGTTGTGCAGTGCCTGGTCCTCGTTCAGCTTCTCTCTTGAAGGGCCTTTCTGAAGATGTCAATTTTTATTGTTTACCAACACTGCAAAGAAGTGCCCATCCCTTTAACAGCTCCATGTTGTGATAATCCATAAAGAAATATCTAAACTGTACTATGGATTACCCACATCCCTACTTAGACTTAAAGGGTGTGCCTAATGAGGTTCATGTGCTCTAGTTAAATTGTGCAACAGAGACCACCTTTGTCCTTCATTTTAAAGAGCCTTTCTAATATTATTACTATTTGTCTCCCATCATGGTGGAGGTGTGTGACACTACCACCTTTAGGTATCCACGTGCATAGGCACTAATAAACAACGAATAAAGAAAGAACAGTGGGGATCCTACGATCCAGTGACTGTGTATGTTTCCCTATGCTATTCAACCAACGACCTGTCTCCTTGCCTGCTTTTAAAGGGGCACTGTAGTGGGGTACAAGTTTAAACTCCAATGCACCATCTGCTGCCGTGCTTTGCTATCAAAAACTGAAGCAGGGAGGTAAGCGTTTTGATTGTACACTCTGAAGAGAACAGAGTTACAGGTTTTGGGTCAGAAGTGATTATTCAACGTGAATTCATCCTTTGAAACCTTTGACGGCCATAACTCAGCCGTGATGATGAGAAGAGCTTAAAAGCATTGATGAGATATGTACTAGTATAGCGGGCGGTAATTGGTTATCCGTTCACCTGGAGCACAGTGTGGAGTGGATTGGTCCCCGAGGAAGATCACAACAGGGATAAGTCGTTGAAACTTGCGGGGGCCCCCATTGGAGCTATTAACACAATTTTTAGTGTTGACTCCCAGATGCCCTGACGTATATGTCATTTCAAACATATGCCATTTACTCTTCTGCGACTGTTGCACACTAGTTGGCCTATGGTTCAGTTGTGTATGCATAGGGTGGGAATGTGCCATCTGTTGATTGCACCTACACCACTATGGATATACACACCACATGTTGAGCTTTTTATGCATAGCACTGGCACTTTCAGATGTTTACAATGTTTCTATGATGACCCATGTCTTATGTAGTTCTCTATATATTAACAATTAGCTATGATGTATTAGATCAGTTATGCTATTATGAATGAATTAAAGACTATTGTCGTTTTTGCACATTTGGGCCGGACACATTGAACATATGAGGAATTTGGTTCCCTGTGGATAGTTGCATTGACACTGTGTGAGTAGATATTGCCAACCTATAAAGAGTGTGTGTTGAATATTGTGCTTTACTATCAAAGGCTTGTCTTCATACCTTCTTTTGGTATCTGGTCTTTCCATCTAATGCCATTGCATCACATGTTTTCCATCTAAAAACTTTGCATCTAAGGCATTTCATTGGGGGGGTAAAGGTTTAATTTTTGTTTAGGTGCATTATAAAGGGTAAAAAACAAGGGTTTGGGGGACCCCCCAACAAAACAAAAAAATCAATTAGATGCAAAGTTTTTAGATGGAAAAAAATCGATGGAATGGCATTAGATGCAATGGCATTAGATGGAAAGACCATAAAAGGGTTAATTTTTGTTTAGGTGCATTATAAAGGGTAAAAAACAAGGGTTTGGGGGACCCCCCAACAAAACAAAAAAATCAATTAGATGCAAAGTTTTTAGATGGAAAAAAATCGATGGAATGGCATTAGATGCAATGGCATTAGATGGAAAGACCATAAACCCTTCTTTTATGTATCTAAAGTATGCACTGCTGGCATCACCGGCAGCTCTCTCCTAAAAGGTCCTGCCTGATGGTATTTATGTTTTCAGCTGTACAGGGCAATCCAAGAGCCCCTTAAAAGCAGTGCAGAGATGCTCATGTTTTGGAGAAATCTATATTCTTCTTTTTAAAGAGTGTGTCTCACGAGGCTAAGAAGCTTTAGCGACTTGCTGCTGCGTTAAGTTAAATGCTATGTTTGTGGATGATCTTTTTTCAGATACATTCCAACGTCTGCGCTGCACAGTGATAGGCATTTCTAGTGATGGTCGTGTTTTGGCTGGACTGCGATGTAGCCTCATCCCCACGTTTTCTAGTTACTTTATTGGTGGCCATGTTACTTACGTTAAACGGTGCCTTGTGGTAACCACCTATTGGCTTACTTTTAATGGTCCTGTCTTGTAGGGCTGGGCGATGTATCGAGTTTTGGAGATACATATGATATCAATATATTTTCAAAATTGTTATAGGATGATACCATATCTTTAACAACGATATATATATACATATACTACCATTTTTTATTTTACATTGTGATATTTACACAGCTGTGTGCATTCTCAAACAGGAAGAGGAACCCTGCATTTGCACTTTATTTTGATCACTGTCTTATAAATAAAGGTGTTTGGGATATCTCACATGTAGTTGTCGGCTTATAACTGAGCATTTAACCCACATAAACAATATTGAGATATATATTGTATGTCGCCATTCAGCCCAGAAATATTACAATATGACTTTTAGTACATATCGCCTAGCTCTACTGTCTAGTTATGGCAAGGCTTTGGCTAAGCTGTGCTATCAAGGAACCACCTCCATTCTTACCTTTCGATGTCTGTATTTTAGCTGATCTGCCTAATACTGTAACCACCATCATGTTACATTTTCAGGAGCCTGTCTAGTAATGTTCATGTGTTCTAGTGAAACTGCACTGTGCAGGGACCACGGTTTGGCTTCTCCTTTCTCTTGTTGCAGGTCTACAGCCTGCTGCTCTCCAGATGTTTTGGACTATGACCCCATGATCCCTCTCTATTGACTGTGGTGATTAGGGCCTGTGGGAGTTGCAGTCCAAAACATAAGTAGAGGCAAAGGTTCCAGACCCCTGAAAACTGTCTTAAGTAATAAAGGGGACCCACTCAAGCTGTCTACTTAAAGGTCCCATCTACTAATGTCATTGTGTTTGTAGTAAACCGTGCAATCCAGGAATTACGTCTGGGCCTTCTCGTAAAAGGTCTGTCTAGCAAAACTCAATCTGTAACAATTCTGTGCAGTGCAAGAACTGTAGATAAGCCCTTTCTTATGAAAACCGAGCCTTAAGACAAACTAAAATGCAGTGACTGACACCCTCCCTGTGTACCTGGAAAGGTATTTCTAGAGCAGGGGTGCACAACTGATTTATCCTGGAGGGACGAATGTACCACACAAGTCTCGCACAGACGGCCGGACTGTCTATGTAGACGAGCGGGTGGTAGGGATTTCAGTGAGCAAATTTGAGTTAAAAAAAATACAACTATGGGCTGTGAGGTGTAATTTTGATTTATTACTCTATTAATTGTAAGCTGTTACGATCCATTCTCTTGTAATGTCAATACCACTTTCATCTATTTGTACTATCGGACTGAAATCATACATTAATTAGAAGGAAAACTGCTTGTATCAGGCTGCAAAGACAAAAACGGACTTTAGTCCAGGCAAAACTTCACCATTAAATAATGTCCTGCAGGGCCGTTTCTGGCCGGTGGAGTCTATGTTGGGCACCATTGATCTAGAGAGTCGATGGATTGGATTGGGTCATTTGACCGACAGCAGAAATTTCTGCCTGGACACTTTGCTCAAATGCCAGCACATCCAGCAGATCATGCATTTTCATGATGGAGGTTTAGCAGAAGAGGTCATTTGTGTTTCGACTTCAGACCAAGCACAGTACATATCATCAGCAGAATCTGAAATTTATATGCGAAATACGTTCAACGTGCTTTGCCGGAAAGGGGTATCTGGTGGGTAATTACTGCAGGCTGATTAATAGTGTGGTCGGGGTTCGAGGAAGCTGATGGATGGGGGTAGAACAGGATTTTTCCAAGTCTCTTCCCAGGGCTCCAGATATGATTTGGAAGTTGGAGTATTTTACTCCCTATTTTTTTAAAGTTGGGAGTAAAATGATTTTTTAGGGAGTAAAAATGTAAGTCCAGTTCCCAATGATAGTATTCCATAAGCAAGTACAAATATGTTTTAACTGAAAAACAGAAATGTTTTTGTAATATTTATTTCTTTGCTTCTAGGTATTCATGCACATTAAAAGGTACATGTTTACTTCTTACAATGAGGCAGTTAAAATGGCAGTTTCTTCCTGTGGTACTACCTGCACTACTGGTCCAAACATATCCATGGAGTTGTGAGGGAGAAAGCAGGGGCGCAAGATTCTGCATGTCTTTTTCCTATTTTTTGTTGGGGGTATTTTTACTCCCTGTTTTTATTTTTTGGGCGTATTTGCCCATTTATAGGGAGTAAAAGTGCCCAATACACCCCTTATCTGTAGGGCTGTCTCCTCCCCATGTAGATGGGTTAAATGCAAACTATAAAAACCTAACTATAACAGCAAAGAAAGGCTATCCAGCTCATAATTAGGGGACAGAATGGTCACATTTCAATGTTCCCCATTCCTTTTCACGCTGATCAATTTTAGTTAATAGGTGTACTGTGTGAATCATCTCTTCTTTTATACTTCATGTTTTAGCTGAGCTGTGCCACGCAGGGGCCACTGCCAGATTGCTTCATAAAGGGTCTGACTGGACTAACCTTATAGCCACCTCCGCTAATTGGGTAGCACGTAGTTTAAGATAGATTTTACACAATGCCTTTCTGAGCACAGTGGGCCTGTACAATTCTCAAAGCTCTTGATCCTCACCTTTTTTAGGGAATATACAAATATTGGCGGGACACAATGATTGAGGGTCTTCCTCCGTTAGGGCAATATGTTTGACAAGATTTCAGTACACGTCACAAAGACGATTGTAGACCCGTTTATAAGATTAGAATCCCTTTGTCTCTAGCGCCAAAGATTGGACAGCCTTATGCATTTCTTGTAAGCAAGCTATAGTCTTTCTTAAGACCCCTCTCTGTATTTGACAAAGTCAAGAGTATTTCATATCACACATGCAGAAAAACAACGGTGTGATCTTTAATTATTCACATTTCTTTTTAATATGAATTGTTTGTCCTAACTGAATTTTTCATCCTATTTTAATTGTCCTCTGCACCGGTTCCCCAATGTTTGAATTGGTTGTTCTACTCTGTTGCCCTACTGAATTTTGCTTCTTCACAATGGGTGAATTATTTAATGTAGTTCAATTGTTTCCCCCTTGTATTTTTCTCCTTACCATCCTAGATTTATTGTTTGCCCACGGTATAAATTGTGTACCAGAACAATACCACTCTCTTCTTCATGCCTAAATACATTATACGCAGACTAACTATGCCACTCACACACAGCAATTTAAAATCCCTCTCTATAGACATCAAACAAAAGAACTCTACACCTCTACAACCAACGTACACACTGCTGCCCTGGCCAATGAACCCAGGTACGTAGGACACACAAGGATCCGATCTGGACACACATACCTCTATGCACCCGACTGAGGCCACCTAGAAACTGACACGCATACACTTCTTGGGTACTTCCAAACTGCAAGCATCAACACAGGACGAAATCCGTCTTGCATGTTCTCGGTCACCCTACCAACCTAACCTACCCACCTCTCTTCCAGATTTGCAAAAGTGCCTGGAGACCAAGCAAATATCAGACGTGCACTGTATAAATCAAGTAACTTAGCATAATATAACACAACATAGTAATATAGTCACGTGTTTTCTCTTAATCACGCATTGACGTAAACAGTTGCATGATATTGCGTAAAGGGAAGTTTCTGGGATGATGTTCATAGTTTTAGTTTGATAGGTAAAGTCAGATACATCTCTGTGTTTCTATAAAACACTGGTCCTGTTGATGGGTGATATTTTATAATGCTAAATAGTGATACAGTCATTTCTCCAATCCTTCCCTGTACTCAGCATGTGGCACTGGAAGAGCACGTTCTGCTCTCAGTCCCCCTGTCAGTCCTTGTGCCGGGGAGCTTTGTAATAGTGCAACCCTGTTGACGCAAAGGAGCTGGGCAACTCCAGTCTCTCTTCTTGGTGGTTTGACTCGTGGTCTGATAATGTTACCTTCTATACGTTATGAGAACAACAAAGAACTCTATTTCTTGACCCATGGAAACAATTAGAAAGTGTCCTTCCCTGGAAAGTCCCAGCAATGGTTCCATGTAATAATGTCCCTGCAGAAATGTCGCCTGGCAACAAAGTCGCCAAAAAATTGCCGTTTTTTGCAGGGACTTTATTACATTGAACATGCAGGGGACACCCCTGCTACTCCCGCTCCTCTTGGCCCCATATATATGGTCACCATATATAATGTCGCCACAACCTTTTCCTGGCGACATTATGTTTAGCGCCCATATATACGGGCAAAATATTACTGGATAACCCAGCAATAACTGGGAATCAGATGACATGGGAATGCTATCTGTGTGCATTTTCTCCCCTCTGTATTTTCGGGTGTTTGTTCTAACAAAGTGAGCAAACTCCAGATGAAATTGGCTCGTGACAGCCGAGTTGCAGGTGGGTGGAAATGTATTTGGGGTGAAAATACTTCTTCAGCTGCAGTCAAAGGTGATTAAGTAAAGTTCAATCATGCGCCCTCCTTGATTCTGCCCTGCGTAATTTGGTGGTTCGGTTCCTTGCACTTTTTTTCCTTCTTGCAGCCACCTGGAGGGTTTCTTGTTTTTGGCTTGATGCTCTGTATGCAGTGCTCCAGATAAGAATTTAAGGTGGGAGTATTTTACTCCCTAATTTAACATTTGTAGAGTAAATGTTATATCAAGGGGGTAAAATTGCATTTTCTCCTTCACAAGAGAGTAACAAGTACGAGATATCCAGCAGAGGCACGGAGAAGCTGCTCTAGTCTAAATAAGTGGGCAGTCACTAAAGGAGTGCAAGCTAGCCAGTGAGGGAGGGAGACTTTGGTTCAGTGGAGGGTGTCTTGTTAGGGAACACCAGGACTGGAAATTCAGTGAAGACTCTTGAATATTTTCAGTGGAGGAGCATTAATATCTCCCTGGACTTAGCCTGAGTGACTGAGCTGAGTGAGGGAGCCCTAAATAATTTAGGAGGGTCAAATGGTGCCCCCAAGAACCTTTTTACAATAATGGGGTGAAATGGTGCATTTTATAGTGTCATTTTTGAGAAAATCAGTAAAAGGCAATACAGTTCACATTTGGTTCTCTAGGGTAACACATCAAAAGGCCTACTGCCAGGCCTTCAGCCGTACACAGGAGCATTTTACAACACTGTCATGATGTATGTTTCCAAAATATAAGCCTGCGTTGCCACTATAAATGACTTTCATAAAACAGCCCCGACATTCATACTGTAAATCACTTTGAGGTTGGCTCCACAATTTGTGCCCCCAAAGCCACTGTAAATCACTTCAATAAAACTGCACTCACAATGTGTGCCAACATTCATACTGTAAATCTATTTCCAGTGTAGCCCACAATATTGGAGAGCATCACCACTTTTACTCACCTTCATGAAGCTGCGTCCACAAAATATGCCAGCATAGGCACAATAAATCACTTTAATATAGCTAAGCCCCAGACTTATGCCAAGATTCATGTTGTAAATCACTCTGTTGCACCCACAACTTATGTCAGCATTGCCACTGTAAGTCACTTTCATGAAGCTGCTCCCACAATGTATGCTGGCATAGCCACAGAAAATCACTTTCATGATGTTGTGTAGACATTTTATGCTAACTTTGCCATTGGAAATAACTGTAATGAGGTGGGTGTCGCTAATCAAATGCATTCATGCATTGCACACACACACACATGCATGCACACTTGCACAAACTCTTGTGTATGTACAGACCCACTCATATGCGCTCACACTCATTCACACACACACACACACACACACACACACACACACACACACACACACACACACTAATATTGCATAATATTTGAAATAAATACTCATACAACCACATTTTCTGCTCACCTTTAAACATGGCAATCTACTGCTTTAGCGTTTTATGTTGCCCGTAGCAGGAATCAAAAGCCTGGCAGAGAGCAGAAGGAACACTTGTGATCTGGCTGGGACTCTCCCCTTGGTTGCCAATGTCATGGGCCTCAATACCGGCACCGCCTTGGTGGAAAGGGGAATTACCGCCCTATTCCAAGGTTGGCGGGGCGGTAATTCCCCCTTCCCCCATTGCCCTTCCCCATTCCCATTTTTGTCCCATAGGGCTCTATGGGAATGGGGAAGGCGCTAATTACGGTGCCGCAAATTGTAGTAAGGCGGTAAGGGTTAACGGTCACCTGTACCATTACCAGTGACCGTTAACCCTTACCGCCTTCCGTGTAATGAGGCCCCATGTCTATACTGCAGCGTGCGGTGTCGGTATGCAACCATACTGTGCGCATTTATTTTATTAGGATGTGGCAAGTGCCCCACAAAGTTACTAAGCGCGAACCAATGGGAGGCACAGAACACCCCACAAAATGGAGGAGGGGCCCCAGGGGTACGGTCGCCATCCTAGCTCTTCCAGTGAAGTTCATTTCTTTCCCTTACCTCTCCTTCACAGCATGTCTAATGTTGTTAATATTTTCAGCTAAATTGTTCAATTATAACCCCCTTTTCGCCCATGGTTATGGTGTCTCTCCAAGGTTCCAGCCAAAGCCCCCCTGAGAATCTTTGTTGTCGCACCATCCACATCATGCACTCCTTGGATGTACTGTATTACATGTTTAGTGCACAGCGCCTGTGTGTTCAGACAAGAAACCCTGAGGAAATCCCACAGTCCATGAGTAACCCCCCACTATATATGTTTAATCACTCACATCCACTTTTACTTATTTACACAGACAATGTATGCAAGTGATTCTGGCCTTCTATATGTAAACTTCAGTTCTCAAATCATTTGACTTCGTTTATGCATGGTAGCTTCAAGTGGCATTATTAATCACAGGAATATGTTGTCAAACGCTAAACATGTGCAATGTCACTGATGTACATTTCAAATGAGCGTATCAACACATTTTGGTGAGCAGTCTGCTCTTACTCTCAGATTTTCCTTCTGTAGATCAGATGAGAGCAACTGAGGTAACAAATTATTCAAGTGGCAGAGTGGACATCCTACCAGACTCCTTATTCTCGGGGGCAGGCTGGAACTCATATCGTATTGGCGACTTGTGGGATATTATATATACTTCAATACAGTAGGTTATTAGTTGGTCATGCCGATATTTTGTAGGACATCCTCTTTCTAAAGCAGAGTAGCTACTTTAATTCAAATATAGACCTCTAAAGCCTTATTTGGAAGGGTGAAGCAGACTGTAGCTGACCCTATTTACAGCGTCCCTGTTCCTGTATTTGAATAGTTTGGAAGAGATCTCAGGATATATGTATAGGCCTTACCCCCTTCTCCTGAGGACAGTTAGGCAGTAGTTGCCAATTAAGTCTCTGTTGTTATCCTCTATACTAATTGTCAACAGTGGATACATCTATTCAGGAGACAGGAATGCTGATTAAAGTTTGACCATCATCTATGTCCGGTAGTGTTGCCAGCGAAGGCCTAGGACTCTGTATTTATTGGGGGGTATTGAATGCATTGCTTCCTCCAGTAGTGCAAACAAGTGCCATTGCTCTCAAAGATCTTTTACTTTTGTTTCCATTTTCATGTTACTCCATTTCTTCTGAATGTTAGTTTTTATTTCTTTTCTTTTTATGTTCTACCTGTACCTTCTTGCGTTTATGGGTGGAATCTCTCTTTTCCTCCAGTACTTTCCTATCATCACTTCCCTACCCTGTTTCTTTGTCCACATTTTTCTTTTTTGTTTACTGCAATACATTTTTGGTGTTCATGGAGCTTTTCCCACATTTATGTCTCTGTACAGAATCTTCAATTTAGATGGGTAAAGCATTTGTATTTCACTTTCCTTTCACTAAAGGCTAAATTGTGTGGGAGGGATGAAATCTGAGAAAATATAAAGTTTGGCATCATCCTGTACCTCACCTAGTTCTCAAACTGCCTTGTGCTCCCTATAGATACAACTATGCTTGAAAGGAAAGACCTTCCATGTTGTTCCTTGCACGCCTAGGGCTCAGAGAACAGTGAGCCCTGTTTACGCTTTTACTAGGAAGCATTAAGAGAAGTTGGGCTTGCTTAGGATCTTTGGTAACAGTGTTTTTGAAAGAGCGCAGAGATTTAGGGAGGCAAGGATTCTGATGTTGTTGCTTCTTGACTTACACTCCAGTTCCTCAATCTTCCTGTGCATGACAGAAAGTTCTCTTTGATGGTATGAACTAATTTTCCACTCTTTGGACCACATCCCCAGTCATGCCAGTGGATTGTTACGCCTCACCAATGCAATCACATACACATAGCTGTTATATCTTGTGATTCCGGCGGTCAACATATCCATCTTTTGATCCGTGCCTTGCATAGCCCCTCTAATTTCCAGGATCAAGACACACAGGTGTTTTATTTGAATTTTCATACAGGACCTTAAACTCTTAGGCCAGATAATAATTTCAGCTGTGCATATTGTTTTTGTGTGCAAGTGTCCTGCTTAGCTTGCCTCTTTTCAGTGACCAGCGTAGCCAAGACACACCCAGCAATAAGTAGCTTTCTGCAGGGTACATGATCCAGAGGATGATTTCAAAAGCATGGCATCACAGCTTGGGGTGAAAGAGACCATCTCCCAAAATTCCATCATAGTGGGGGTCCTCTGTTCAGCTGGGACTCAGCTGCAATCAGATCATGATGTGACAGGATTTAAGATACATTCAGCATTCATTCATTTTAAGATTGGATGTCTGCATGCTTGCTGTTAGTGTTTGTGCAGTTCACACCTAGGTCTTCTCCTATCAGTGCGGAGTTCCAAGCGCCACCAGTGTTAGGATAAAGTAAAAGGGTGAGCCGCCCCTTGACCTCATAATGAGCTTCCTCATTCGAGTAGGGGCACCCCAGGTGAGGGTTTGTGGAGTGAGGTACTGCTCATCAGGGCGATGCCGCAACAAGTTGGCCCATCACAAGTGTGGCTGCACCAAGCCCAGCAAAGCAATAAGGCCTCTGGTGATCAACCAGCGTTGGCATTATTGCAAAAAAAAAATTTCTGGACTTTGATTTGTCCTCTTTGAGTCTCAGCTCAGCAGTGGTGTGGTACGTTTGGAAAATAAATTAAAAAGTTGTTTGAAAACAGTGTAGTGGTGTCAGGATCCTTTTTGGTTTTCCATTTGTGTTCTCGGTACGATCCCCTCTACCCTTAATCACCCCAAGTCTCTGAGTCATATGTGGTAGCTATGAAGGCATTTTTCTAGGACGCGCACACCTGCGTCTCTACACAGGATTGTTGGAGCCTGACTCAGAGCTTTGTGATTATACAGCGGTGTTGATCTCTGCCCGGTAGTGCCCCGTTAATTGAGGTTCTTGTCCAGGGCTTTTATGTGAAATGTACTAACCATGTCTGATCAATTCATCCTAAAAAGAACAAGGATAATACCACTACTACTACATTAAAAGCGTCTTATTTTTTTTCCGCCAAGCCGCATATTTCAATAACCACATTTTCTTTTAAAGGGATGGTCTAGTAAAAATTTTTATTTAAAAAATAGATAGGCAACATAAAAAAAATACTAGCATTCTCTGTTTACAGCCTACAGCTGCAGCTTTCCTGCTTTGGTCTCCGGTCCCCGTCCTCCGCCTACAGCACTAATGAAGGGAAAGCCACCCAGCGGTAGCTTTTGTTTACTACAGCTGGCTGGCTTTTCCTTCATTAGTGCCGCAAAAGCAAAAGCCAGCACAGGAGGGCCTCCATTTCACAAAATGGATGCGCCCATGTGCTTGCTTTTGCGAATTTTGAGCTTGAATAGCTCAAAATTTTACATAGGAAGTTTTAAAACAGAGAATGCTAGTATTTTTTTTTTTATGTTGCCTATCTATTTTTTAAATAAACATTTTTACTAGACCATCCCTTTAAGGTCCTATCTGGTGCCGGTGTATGCCCTTGACTTTTGTTATAGCCATGGGTGTCTGGATCGATTATTTTGACTGCTACTTTGTACCTTTCTACCCCTGTCTTCTCACTATGTCGGAGGAGTTGAAAAGTTAGCGTTTTTTCCCCCAAATGCTTACGTTGTCCTCATCTTTCTCCCTGATAATGCAACTAAAATAACAGAGAAAGAAAAAGCAAATTCGTTCGCACATCACCATTCTTCCACCTTAGTTAGCCTAGTTGAAAACGAGTTTGGAGAGAATGCACTTAAGGAACACAACACCGCCATTACATCATTGCAGTTGTACTAACAGCAGAACCCGGATAAGTTGACAAATAAAGACGTGTCTTTTCAACCAGCACAACCTTTATAATTTGCAGGGGATTTTTTTTTTTTAGCTTCGTCAATGTTGCCATCATTCATTAGTCAGGCTTGAAATGTGAATGAGCTGCTGTTTTCCTCGCAGTCTTGGGGCCTCTAGTGATTAAAACACCTCCCCCCTTCGTGGTTTCCTCCGCACTGCGTGCGTGCTCAAGCGAAAACTGCCGAGGGCAGAAGTTGCTGACGTTCGAGCCAGGTCACGAGCTCTACCCCTCGCTTCGCCCGCTGAGCTAAAAGGCCGGTTCTTAGAATAAATCCCGTGTGGACATGTGTGGTGACCTCTAAGGACGACAGTACGTTGGACGTGATTCTAACTGCCTTTATTTAAAGGACACAACAGGTAGCATAAATTGTCCATGTGCATAACAGGGGTAAGTACTCACAGTTCAGCATGGACCTACCAGTTACTTCACTGGAGGTAGGGTGTGCACATGGATGGCATGCTGTAGGCTTCCAGGGCCCCCATGAGGCCTCCTATGGCATTGGATTTATGCCCTGGAAGCTGGGCTGCATAGGCCTCTCTGGGCCTCAGTTATGGTGGCTCCTTATCAGGAGCAGCGCTGTTTCAGACCTCTTGTCTGGCGCTCCGCCAACCTTCTGGTGCCAACGTTCTCACAGGGAGCGCGGGTCCGCGAGATCTCGTTATGCTGAGATCTCGCGAGACCACGCTCCCGCGATCACGTGACGTACCCACACACCTCCTTTGCTGGGAAAAGGATAGATGGTCATTCCATGAAAAACTCTGCAAACTTGCTGGGTTTCCTTTTCTCTCTCTGTGGTCTGCCTTGATCTAGAGGCAGGGCAGGGCCGCGGGAGCACTCTTGTGGAGGTGCGGGTGAATTGGATTCTCGTTGTCTTGCCCTTCGCTGTGACTCCCTGAGTGGGGTTGGGGAGTTGGTGCTTGAGAACTCGTCGTCGTACGGTGACTCCGAGGCATCTCTTTCTGACTGGCGAGGGTTTTCAGATGGCTCTTGTTGGTCTTGACCTTCTCTGGTTTCCCAGTGTGGCTGTTCCATAGATTCTTTTCTGCGGTACATGGCCACCCTTTCTAGATTCCATTTCCTTCCATTGCTGGTGCAAATGTGGTTTGACCCTTTCGCAATGACTTCTATGGGACTGCTGTATCTGGAGCCGGTCGAAGTGTCTTTGTGGGGAAGACGTATCTTTACCAGGTCGCCTTTGTTAACTGCTGTGTTGCGAGCGGCCCGACGCGTGTCCCCTTGAGCCTTCATGGCTTCTTTGTTACGCTGCATGCGAAAGACTACTTCTTCCATTTCCACGTCTTCGTCAGCCCTCACTTAATGGAGCCAAGGTGGTACCAGTGTGGATGCTGCCCTTCTCCCCCTTAGCAGATGGAATGGTGAAACACTGGTGACGGCATTGGGAGTGATGCGGTGGGCTGCGACGGCCTCCTTGACAGTCTTGTATGGGTTTAGGACCGAGGCATGCGCTAGTTGCAGTGCCCCTTTGATGAAGTGGTTCGCCTGCTCGACCAGGCCATTGGCCTGTGGGTGGTAGAGACTTGCCCTCCGCTGTCGAATATTGTTGAGTTTCAGGAATTTCTCCATTTCTCGAGAGACTAACTGGACTCCATTGTCTGTTACTATTTCCTGGGGGAGGCCTTCGCGCTTGAATACGGTGGTGAGTGCATCGATGACTGTGTTTGTGGTGCTGTCCGAGGTGAAGTCAACTTCGACCCACTTGGAGAAATAGTCGACCGTGACTATCCCATATTTATGTTCTGGGGGCATGCTGTCCAGAGGCCAGATGAAGTCCAGCCCTAGTTTGCGCCACACCCCTTTGGGGACTTCGGTGGGCAGCATGGGGGCTTGTCTCACAGACAGGCGCTTGTCACTGTTTGTGCACTCATGGCACCTTTCAACCATTTGTCGTATGTCCTGATCCATGCCTGGCCACCAATAGGCATTGCGTATCCTGCGTCTGGTCGTGTTGCACCCCAGATGGCCTGAGTGTGCTCTGCATAGTATCACTTTGCGAATTTCGCTGGGCGGGATTACTTGGTCGCCTCTCAGAATGAGACCGTTCATGGTGGTGATTTTGTCGTTCACCTTCCAGTAAGGACGTAGGCCTTCAGGGATTGCTCTTTCGTCAGGCCACCCTTCGTGGACCCAGGCTGCTACGCACCGTAGGGCATCGTCCTGCTCAAACTCCTTCTGCCAGTGGCGCTCGCTCAGGTCCATGTATTCGCCATTCCTCAAGTCACTTATAGAGGATACGACACATTCATCCTCCAAGAATGTGGTCCCAGGGGCGTTTTGGGTCAGGAGCCTGGACATGCAGTCCGCTTGCACGTTTTTCCAGCCGGCAATGTGGGCTATCTCGTATGTGTACTCTTGAAGTTTTGTGGCGATCCTGGCCAGTCTCGGGGTGGCAGTCTTGGTGCCGCCCGGGCTCAACATGTGAATGAGGGGTTTGTGGTCGGTGACCAATCTAAATTTCGTGCCCCAAACGTAAGATCTGAAGTAGTCGACGCCCCAGGCACATGACAACATTTCTTTCTCTACGGTTGTCATGCATGCTGGACGTGGTTCTACCTCTTTCGCTCATAGAACAGCTAGACCGTTCTATTCCAAATGGCGGTTGTTCGATTCATTGCCTGGAAAGCGACGTCTGCACTTTTCACGTCGCTAAATTCATGTGTATTCTGCTTCGTCACGTGAGCTACGGCATTACGTATATAAGTAGCGTGGAAACTTCACTCGCTGCTTCTGATCGAATTATTTGGCGTTGTGTAGCTGAACCTCCGATCTGCGTCCTTGCAGTTTTCCTCAGCTGCTTCTTGGGCCTTCTATAGTGTGTTTTCCGCCACACGCTGATTCCTGGAGCTGTTTGTTCGTGTGTAATTCCACACGCGCACGTTGTCTTCAAACGCGGCTGTCCTGGGCTGCGTGTATCCTCTTAGCGTGCAAATCCACAAGCGCACGTTGTCTTCAAGCGCGGCTGGCCTGGGCTGCGTGAATCCTGTTCGCGTTTAATTCCACACGCGCACTTTGTCTTCAAACGCTGCTGTCCGGGGCTGCGTGTATCCTGTTAACGTGCAAATCCACAAGCGCACGTTGTCTTCAAGAGCGGTGGACCTGGACTGCGTGAATCCTGTTCGCGTGTAATTCCACACGCGCACGTTGTCTTCAAACGCGGCTGTCCTGGGCTGCGTGTATCCTGTCAGCGTGCAAATCCACAAGCGCAAGTTGTCTTCAAGCGCGGCGGACCTGGGCTGCGTGAATCCTGTTCGCGTGTAATTCCACACGCGCACGCTGTCTTCAAGCGCGGTTGTTCAGGACTGCGTGTATCCTGTTCGCGTGCAAATCCACAAGCGCACGCTGTCTTCAAGCGCGGCTGGCCTGGACTGCGTGAATCCTGTTCGCGTGTAATTCCACACGCACACGTTGTCTTCAAGCGCGGCTGGCCTGGGCTGCGTGAATCCTGTTCGCGTGCAATTCCACAAGCGCACGCTGTCTTCAAGCGCGGCTGGCCTGGATTGCGTGAATCCTATTCGCGTGTAATTCCACACACGCACACTATTTTCTTCGCGGCTGTTCAGAACCGCTTGTACTTTGTTTATTCCACAAAAGGGCGCTATTTCCGACTCCTGCATCTGTGATATTAACAGGTGGATTTATTCATTTCTATACTTTTCTCTACGTGGGAAGGAAGCTTTTCAAGGACTGTTGGAAGGTGACAGTGAATAGTACTTTGGACGCTATCCTGTGGTGCAGCAACCCGGTATCTAGCGTGAGCCTCGTGCCGTTCGGGATAAGTCTCCCTTACTAATCTTCCCTTCCTTGTCGTTTGTTCCAATTCCGGATTTTCCTCAAGAGACTTCTGCTGGATTCTTCTACACCAGTCATAAGGTCAGTGTGTGAATTAATGCCAAATACTGTTCTATCATAGAGAGTCGATTTGGGGCAGTTTCTTATGATACTTTATTTTGTTCTAGGCTGACTTCCTATACTTTACCCACGCCCTTTCCAGTGATCCATCTCTCTGCCTGTTTCATCAGTCAGAGATTCGCATCATTTGGAAGGTCTAAACTTGACTTCACAACTATCAAATCGTGTGAACAGGGATCCGGAAGACCCTACCATCTGTATCCTTTTGAGTACTGTATCCTTTTCAGTCAATACTTTGGTGCTTTATGACAACAGTGCAGTAATTCTCCGCTGATGATAGGGCCTTTGGTGCAAATGACACAATATTTTCAGTGTCGCCCTTCTTCTGGGTCCGAGTGGCCCCCAGTCCGTACGCGCTGGCGTCCATTGTGATGCAGGTGTGCCATTCACGGTTGAACGGTTTTAGGCATGGAGCGTGCAGAATCCTTCTTCCTCTTCATCTTGCTCTGGCCCCCAGGAGTGGTTGCCCCCTTCTTCAGAAGTTCTCTCATGGGGGATGTGGTTTCGGAGAACCTTGGGACAAATTTTGTGCAGTACTCCGCTTGGCCCAGGAAGGAGCGTAGTTCTTCTCTGGACATCGGGGCCTGGGTGTCTGTTATGGCCTCCATTAGGTTCTTCTTTGGGCTCACCCCTTCGCTAGAGATGCAGTACCTAAGGTATTCTACCTTGCTCACTCCAAAAATACATTTCTCATGGCGTAGATGAACGCCTGCCTCTTAAAGCTTGCTCAGGACTGCCCTGAGTGCTTTGTCATGGGTCTCGTTGTCCTTGGCATACACAAGGATGTCGTCCTGAAAGAATGAAACTTTTGTGAGTCCTTTGAATAGGGAATTCATCATCCTCTGGAATGCGGACCCTGCCGAAGACAGCCCAAACATCATGCGGGTGTATTGAAAAGTGCCGAAAGGAGTGATGAACGCCGTAAGGGGGCACCAAGATTTGTGTAGTGGAATCTGGTGATAGGCGTCACGCATGTCCCGCTTCGAGAAGATTGCCGCTTCTTTCATCATGAGGACAATTTCGCTGATGCTGGGGAGCGGAAAGCTATCGGTAACAACCTCTAGATTCAGACTTCTCAGGTCGATGCATATTCTGAGGTCGTTACTGGATTTCTTCTTAACTAGGACCACTGGACTCAGCCAGTCGGAGGATTCCACTGTCTCGATGGTTCCTTCTTTGACCATCTTCCGAAGGTGGGCATCTAACGCAGGTCTCGCCGTGGCAGGTACCGGTCTAACTTTATGTTTCACAGGCACCGCATTGGTTTCAAACGAATCTTGTGGACAAAGTTTCTCACTTTCCCCGGGGTCTTGGAAAACAGGCTTCGGAAAATCTCCTTGAAATTTTGCGCTGCTCCTGAGGAGACCTTGAGTACCTGTTCCGGAGTGCTGGGGTCCAGTTTAATACTGAGTCTGTGCTGATCGTCCCATCCGAGCACGGCTGGGCCTTTGGGTGAGAAGTACACCTTAGTGGTGGTAGACCTACCTTTGAATTCAATTTGGGCTCTGATGTAGCCCAGTAGGTTGACGGTTGCCCCTCCGAAGACCGTCGGTTTTTGCCTGATTGTTCTGATTTCCACTTGTGCTTGTCCCATCATCTCCTTGTACGTGTCGATGGGAAGGATTGTGAGGTCTGATCCTGAGTCCGCCATGACACGTGTTTCCATTCCGTCCACTTTAATGGGGGAGTGGGGCTTTTCTCTCCTGGTGTGGAGGGCGTTGACCATGGGTCTGTCCTGTAGCTCGTCATCGTCGCTTGAAGCGCAGTCGCCATCGACGCGGGAGACGTTTTTTTCCCGCCACGTGCATGCTGGGGCCACATGACCAATGCGTCCGCACTTGGAGCACTCCTTATTCCTAGTGGGGCAGTCACGATCATTCGCCATGTGTTTGGTGCTGGCACATCTGTAGCATTTCGGCACATCCCTTTGCCTGGGGCCTTTGTCTCTGAGGCTGTCACAGGACTGCTTGTCTCTGTGCCCTCTCCATTGTAGCGCCGTAAATTTGGGTACTGGCAGATGACTTCCCGCCTCTTTGCGCCTGCTTGAGGTTTCATCCTCCGCCCTTGCAATTTGGATGGCCTTGTCGAGGGTCACTTCCTTTTCTTGGATGAACTTGTCCTGCACTTTCCTGGAGTTGGCATGAACGACCAACATGTCGCAGATGACTTGTTCTGCGTTTTCGGCAAAAGCGCATAGGGATGCCAGCTCCCTCATCCTGGTGATGTAGTCGTCCACGGGTTCGCTCTCTTCTTGTTTACGGGTGTAGAACCTCAGCCTGTGTAGCACCACGTTCTCCTTATTGGTGAACCTCTTCACAATGCGACGGGTCGCCTCCTTGTAGACGTCGTCGTCATGGTATACACGCATTTCGCCGAACGAAATTTCATTGTGGGACTTTTCATCGCCGACCCTTTCATCGCCAACATTTTTTTTAATTTTTATTTATTTTAGGGGGGGTGTTTGTGTGGGTTGGGGTATGATTATTTAAGTAAGAAGGGGTTTGGGGGGGGCGCAGCCCCCCCATAAATAAAAAAAATAAAATAAATAAAAATGTTGGCGATGAAAGGGTTGGCGATGAAAAGTCCCACGTAGAACCGTCGTCATCGTCTACTGGTATGGCAGTTAAGCTGGCAAAAATGCACTGTCCTTCAACCCCCATTGCGTTCAGCAGCATCGCCTTCTTCCTGGCGGGGGCATATCCTGTGCCATCTACAGCCTCCAGATACGTGGAGAAGAGGGGTTCCCACTGCATCCACGGAATGGCCGGGGTCCCAGGTGAAAGGAGAAACACAGGGGGCAGTGTGGCGCCTTGCATGGTGGGCCCGTGGGTCTTTTGGTATCCTCGTCGCCAATTATGTGGTGACCTCTAAGGACGACAGGACGCTGGAGGTGATTCTAACTGCTTTATTTAAAGGTCACAACAGGTGCCGTAAATTGTCTATTTGCATAACAGGGGCAAGTACTCACAGTTCAGCACGGACCTCCCAGTTACTTCACTGGAGGTAGGGTGTGCACATGGATGGCATGCTGTAGGCTTCCAGGGCCCCAATGAGGCCTCCTATGGCATTGGATTTATGCCCTGGAAGCTGGGCTGCATAAGTCTCTCTGGGCCTCATTTATGGTAGCTCCTTATCAGGAGCAGCACTGTCTCAGACCTCTTGTCTGGCGCTCCGCCAACCTTCTGGCGCCAACGTTCTCTCGCGGAGCGCTGGTCCGCGAGATCTCATTATGCCGAGATTTCACGAGACCACGCTCCCGCGATCACGTGACGTCCCCACAACATGGCCGTTTATACACACAAATGGCATCGCTAATCTCCAGCAAAGTGCTCTAGACTAGACAACATAAATCATTTACATTTTGGATTGCATCTGCATATGTTTAAACGCCTGGGCTGGCATGGCTCATTGGGCGGGTTCCAGGAGGCAGAGAATGCAATTTGCTTCTTGTTTATTCCAGTAATGACACGGTTCTGTTTATGCGGTATTTCTATACAGATTTCATAGCAGCTGTATTCTTCTGTCTATCAACACCTTTGGGCACAGGCCTTTCCTAAAGTTCAACTGTATTTATTGAAGGATTGCCTTTCAACTGTTCGCCTAAGATCACCAAATTCAAATTATCTATTGAGAGTTGGGATTGTAAGGTTGATATGAATACCTTCAGTAATAAGTATGTACACAAGCATTGACAGATCCAATAGTTTTGGCTTTTGTATAGTGAAAATCTCTGTTAAAGTCACATGGTTAAGGGTTTAGAGGGAAGAAACAGAGCGAGAAGGAGGGTAAAAGTAACACAAGGACATCTCTTTGGGGGTTAAAAGTTGGGAGATAGGGGAAATCACAGGTCAAGTCACAGGAGGAGGGCAGAGGGTAGACTCAGCGTAAAGAGCAGCCACATGTGACTTTCTATTCCTAGGTGAGGCCTCATTCCAAGCTGTAAGCACTATAGAACAGGTGCGTACTCCTATATCGAGGTTTTCCACTATAGTATCAGGAGATACAAACAAATCCATCGGAGATGGATGCTATGAAATGTCAAGTTTTTTAACAACATGGCAGGCATTAGCATCAGATGTACTATCCTCCCGAGACAATGTGCCATCCCGAGATAGTGCCATCATATGCCCACATTCCCCCATTAAAGGTCAGGTATTGCAATACTATGCAACAGCTGTGATCCATTGCTCATGTAGTGCAATCAAATGTCCTGGGACTGGTACAACATGTCAGGTATTTGCATTTTGTTCACAGTAATTCACCCAATGAGACAGGTAATACCTTCAGATAGACAGGAAGCAAGGAAGGAGCATGGGTAGAGATGCCTGGAATTGAGTATGAAGTGCACAGGATGGAAGGACGGAGGAGGTCACAATTGGAGAAGCGCAAAGGTAAGGGGGTGAGAGGAGGAGGGCGGTGAAGGGAAGACTTTTGTCATCATGTAGCAGGGTAAGGCCTTATGCCCATGTAGCCCCTATTTTCCGGCCCTAGTCCAGGCAAAGAGTACACACTTCCTCCACTCCAGACAAGGGACAGTGCCCATGGAACCAACCCCTTAGGCCTGCTGCACAGGGAGGGGCTCTGCACCTGTAAAATCTAATTGCTGATGACAGGAGATGGACTATACTCAGAGTTCATAACTTATTAAACGACACAGACATCAATGTTGACTTTATAGGGATCGCAACGAGAATTCTCTTTATTGATAAACATACTTAACCCTGTATTAGAAATTCCTATTCCCTTTCTAAAATTCCGCATCCATGAGATTAATTGAAATGTGGATCAGCTCCGTCAGCCCACCCTTTCTTGGAGTGGACGCAGGGAGACCCATGTAGTTGGCTGACATAGAATACCCCCAACCTAATAACTGGTACCACCCACTCATGCACAAAGCCAGAGGATGGCCTTGGTGGGTGGTTCCACCCTGTCGGCAACCTCAGGCAAGCTCACACTTTCCTCATCTACCTAATACCCAAGTCCTCACACCCTATAAAGTACTTCCCCCTGCACTGTTATTCATACACTATACTTATAAACTACTTAACATTGCCTACTTAACATTCCCCATAAATACCATTTACCATACTATAATCCCCTACATAACATTCCTAATGATTATAAATATATACACTACCCTACGTAACATTTATTATACACTTAAATATATACATAAATAAACATAATGATATAAAACATATAAAACTTGTAGTACATTATGTCACAATCGGGTGACTGCTGCAGTCAGCCGCCCCTTTCACAGTACCTTATGGGCTGTCTTTACAGTGGTTTCTTTCCCCTGACGATATGGGGACTTTTTGCGGCATGCCCCTGATGTAATTGTGTCCTGGCCCCCACAGCTCCATTCTTTTGGGTGGCCCCAGCCATCATACAGCTCCACCAGACTCACTGCGTATGGCCCACACTTGTTAAGTCACTGGATGGCTCCCTGCCTGAGTAGGGTCTTCCCATGCCACCACCATGACCCCTCAGGCCATTCTTCATCTTCAGGCAGCCCCTTACTATGGTGGGCTGCCAACATCACTGCATCATCCACTGCGCCATTCAACTCTTCAGGATAGCCCCTGCAGCCTGGGGAAGATTGGGGGGGGGGCACCGACATCACAGTGCAATGCACAGTGCCATATTTGCTCCAGGCAGCATCTCCGTTGGCTTGAGAACACCACCGTTCACAATGCTGCACCATTTTAAGTTTAGGCAGCACCTTCGTTGCCATAAGGATGCTGCCATGTTCACTGGCACTCATTCCTGACCCTGCCCCCTCTCATTGCTGCATTTAGTCTTCACACGGGCCGTGATGACGGAGCGGCCCAGGGCTTTTCTCACCACCTGGGATACTCTGGCGATCCAGGGCTTTCATGCAGACTTCCCCTTCCCATTTCCCATGGGCCACTGGACAGACGCTACCTGGGGAGAACTTCTCAATAGGGCTGGCCTCATCGGCCAAGAGGTGGGGCGATACAGGGCTGCAGCCGGGCTGCCCACTTTGGGCTGCCCCCACAAATGGCCTGGACTGGCCAGCTTTTCCTCTTCGGCCCGAGCAGCAAAGCGTATGTTCTCACTGCAATGCTCTGGTCTGGCCTTGGGCAGGCCAGCAACTACCACGGCTACCTGGTTATCAAGCTGGTCCACCCCCTACTCACGACCTCGTGCCGGCAATGTCTTTGGCCCTGCTCGAGACCGTGGCCCCCCAAGGGGGTTGTTTTTCTTTCTTCGGCCCTGTTGTTTTTTTCTTTCACCTTTACTTCTCTTTCCTCTCTTTCAACTGTCTTCTGTCTTTTCTTTTCAAATGTTCTCTAGATTCCTTTCTCCCCTGTCCAGCCCATTCTCGGGGCAGGGGAATTCTGTCCCTTTGTTCTTTTTTTTCTTTTCTCTCTTCAACATTCCATCCCGCTCCATGGTGGGGTGGAAGGATTAGTCCTGCGCGTGCGCGCGTGCACACACACACACGCACACACCCCCCCCTTAAAATAAATAACTTTATTCAACCCCGGTTTCTGTGTCTTTATTTTTAGGTTTTTTTCCTTTAGAGGACAAGCATGTAGCCCTTTTCACGGTATCTATAAAGTGCTTCCCCCAGGTGAATATTATGCCTGTGGACACTATCATTCTGAACATGTGTTTTTTCAAAGTACCCCATAAAAAGATTAGTAATCGAATGGGCATATTTAGCCCCCATCGCTACTCCTTTCTTCTGAAGGTAATAATTTAGTAAATTAATAAATAAATTTGATAATAATAATAAACATAATAATTAATAAGTAAATTTGAGAAATTCCTTAATCATAATCATATGATCTCTGTGCAAGGCTGAAAAGTCCTTGAATGGGAAATCTATCGATTCAATATCTAATGTGTGTTCAATCGACATATAAAGAGATGACATTTGATGACATGAATCCTGATTGCCACTCAATTCCCTCTAAAATTGAATGTATCTGAGTGGAGTCTCTAATATAAGATGGTAAAATATACACCTGTTCTTTAATAGCATTATCAATGTACTCCGATAGACCTTCAATGGCCCATTCAATCCCAGTTATTATGGGGCCTACCTCTGGAAGGCTCTCATTTGTCTTATAAACCTTAGGTAGAAAGTACATTGTTGGTATAGTCGGTTGACTCCTAGGAAAGAAAAATGTTCTCCTCATCTTTCAAAAGCCCTCTCATGTGCCATGTCTGAGTTCATTTACACAGTTCCTTCACCGCCTCCTTCAATGGATTCCCTGTAAGTTTGATATAACAGCCTGGCGTTTGTAAATGAAGTTCCGCCATGCAAATGTAGTATTGCCTATTAAGGATGACTATACTCCCACCCATGTCAGCTTCCTTGATTATTAATTGTTCGTTGATAATAGCGCTAATGATTGTCTGCCTGCATTACTCAAATTCTGGCCCTTCGTGACATAAATATTCCCAGCTCTGTCCATGTGTTGATGAATTTCCAAAGGGACCGCCTTGTAAAAGGTTTCTATCACACTCTCAGAAGGAAATTGTGACCAAAAAATAAAATTTAGATTTCAGTTCCTGTATATTCAAATTTTTTGGATGCACACCCAATTCTTCACAAATTACCTTAAGTGATTTAAAATTATCCATATCTCAAGGCAATAAAATAGATGTATTCTCTATATCAGTTATTGTCATGTACTCTTGGGGTTTAGTGTATAGTGACTATGGCAACTGGAATCTAGATAGATCTGCCAATTGCGATGTTCCACTTTGGGTCTGAATAAGGAACATGAGCTCAATGTGTTTCTTTGATTACCTATCTGATGCATATTTGTCAACCACATCGTATAATAGGAGATCATGTATTCAGTTATGCTAAATAGGATACTTGATGTTTCAGGCTTAGCTATGTTGTGTCATAATAACAATCCTGCCTCAGAAGCCATGTCTGTATGGGATATCCTCCATTCCACTTTTGTAGTGTTTTTTTGTTTAATAGAACGTATAGGGGGGCCCCTGATTTCATAAACCACTTATTTAGCTACCCAGCGGTAGCTTTTGTTCACGACAGCTGGCTGGCTTTTCCTTCATTAGTGCCGCAAAAGCAAAAGCCAGCACAGGAGGGCATCCATTTCACAAAATGGATGCGCCCATGTGCTTGCTTTTGCGAATTTTGAGCTTGAATAGCTCAAAATTTTACATAGGAAGTTTTAAAAAAGAGAATGCTAGTATTTTTCTTTTTATGTTGCCTATCTATTTTTTAAATAAAATTTGTTACTAGACCATGCCTTTAAGGAACAACTTATAGTTAATGTATGAGAAACCTATTGTGAATCACTTAACACTTGACACATAGTATTTAATATCACACTATGAGAGCATTCTTTTATTTATTCTTTTAGATCAACCATAAGAATTTGGCAATACATGCAAAGCATATCATGACAATTGGGAGGTGGAACAGAGATGTTTAGTGAGACTTGGAGATCATGAGATTTGGAGAATATAATAATGGTGAGATATGGTCAACCATATTATATATTCAAACATTTTTTTTATAATACTTTAAACTAATGAATCATGTAGTTCAACACAACACAGATTTCTGAAATTGGAGATAAAGACTAGAAGACTAGTTTTGACCTCTAAATGGTGAGTGAGGACTCACTTAGTGGCACCTATCAATAGAGAGCATTCTGTGTGGTTGCATGCATAATTACTACCACACAGGGTAAACCACATCTTAATTGATTCCTTTTGCCACAAGAGCCAGGTTTATAGTTGGCACAATTGAGTGATAAGGAGCACTTGGGAGTGTGGGTGTGTGGCTGCACCCAATCAGTGATTTTATATGATTGTACTGGAACACATGTAATCTAAAACAGCGGAAGACTTATCTAAACTCCATGTTCTTAGTGAATTACAGTCCAATTTTGACGGAAATTCTCTTTTTTCTCTTCTCTCTCTTTTTTGTTTTTTAATTTATTTCTGTGATTTTGATTTCTGTCTGTTTCCCTGTAATTTTGTTACAAATTGGTATATTCTTATAGATCACTGTGATGATGTAATATGTTTCGATTTAATTTGTTTGAATCTGATTGGACATTTGAATCTTGTTTAATTAAGGAACGCTATTTGAGATTATTGTAGGAAAAGAGAAGCCCATTGATTGCCTTGACAAAGACCAGGTCGAAACACGGGTCAGCAGAGGCATTTTAGGCAATTGGATCTATGATAATATTGATGCTATTTATGGGATGTTATTACATCGTGTGCTTTGCTCAAGATTTTGAAGATATTCTACATGAATTTTTTTCTCAAACCATACTCACTTGGATGAGCGCAGACTTTCTGATCTAACCTCTTTTCAATTGTGTATTTTTCACCAGGCAGGGGTTGGCCTGATGTGATAAGATACTGCAGCTATTCAACAGTAAATATATTTTATTATTCATTGGCAGCCTGAGCACATCCCCTTTTCCTGGATTCGTCAGCTGCAGTCACTATAGGCCTCTGTCCTCATACGGCATGTACGGCCATCATGGGCCCATTTACTGCCTTAAAATGACCAGGTACTTCCACAGCATTCCAAGTATTGGCACACTTGGTCCAGTTACCCACACAGTGTGCCAGGTAATGCTGACATATGCTCAGGTACTATGAAGGAAAACACACAAGGGTGAGAAGGGAACAGGAAGGGAGGAGCATGGGAAAGACTTCACGTGAAGAAGTGCGGGCGGGGGGAGCCACAGATGAGAAGTGCCTGGGAAAGCGATCACAAAAAACCAGGCAGTACTATGAAATGCCCAAGTAGTCTTACTCAGACCAGGTATTAGCATCATAGGTCTACTAATTGCAAAATGTTAATAATCCTGCCACCAAATGCCCAAATACTGTCATTGCATGCTTAGATATTACCACAACATGCAGGATATTGCCATCCATTGTCCCAGTTAGTGCCATTATATGACAATTGGCTCCCATTTTAGGTATGGTTTTGTCATAATATGCCAAGGTGCTTCCGTAATATGGCAGGTAGGGGCACCATATGCCAGGTGTTCACATCATTGGACCGGCTAGGTACTTTCACTAATCCACACACACTATGTGCATTCATAACGCTATATGCAATAGCACACCCACCTTTCTGCACCCAAAAACATTCAGGGTCCCATGCAAACAGCGCAAGGTTTACCTTAATGTGGACTAACACACAAGACCTGAAGGTGCCCAACAACCACCTAATCCCTATAGAAATAAAGCTTATGAACATAACTACACCAATTATGGTGGGATCCAGGACGGACCTGTCATGTCTCACCTGGTCAATAGATCTTGTCACAGGTGCGTTTCATGAAAATACATACGCAGTAAACAAAATGAGCGGGGATTACTGCATCTCCAAACCTAAAAGGGATGGTTTCAGTTTTACCCTAGCAAATACCCTAGGTCTCCCGTTACTTTCACACCTCCACGGGTAAGATCACCTGAAGGATACTTCCAGATGGTACTAACCAAATCAGTAAGAGTAACAGAGTACTCAGCTGGCAAGTTCTCAGCAAACTGCAGGAGGGAAGCCTACATCACCAACTGAGGGTAGATGAGTTCTAGAGGAATCCTTTTAATTGGGACATGCAAGAAACCGAGCGGCACACAAGGCAATGGGAAGAGATGAACTAAGGAACCCGTAAACAGGCAGGCTTGTCCCGAGTAACGAAAGGATAAGGAGGCAAATGAGGCAGCTGATTCTGAAGTAGGCACCGGAGGAAAGCAGCTTGGGGAGAAAGGATTGATGCCTGCGGGCTATGGCGCGTTAGAAATAAATACATAAATAAATAAAAATAAGGGTTCCGTAGAGCAGAAGGAAAGAGGAAGCTTTGGCATCAGAGAGCTACAAAGCAGGCTGGTAAACATAGAGCTTCGAGATGTGTCCTAAATAGGGACCTGCAATCAGGGTAGCTCAGTGTCTATGAGGACGTTCAAACACTGCCTGGTAACATGAGCAAACAGGTGGAATCAGCACATTGCCTTACATCCTTGAAGAGGTGCTGCTTCCAGTTTCGTTCACTCTGTCAATACCAAAAAGCAGAGATGCCCTTGTCCAAAAGGACCCGGTTTCAACATGAGCTGCATGTACACCAGGGAGGCTGCAGGGTCCTAAAGGCTTCGGTCAGAGCAGTGTTATGATCTGGCCTCCTACATAGATAGGCATCCATGCAGAACATAACTGCACCATTTCATAATGCTTCAAGGTAGTCCAGGACATTGCACTTGAGGCTCCCACCTTCTTTCCTCCAGTGCCATACACACCACCTGCTAGTAGATCCTTCTAGCAGGAGGAAACAAGCTTAGTAACTCTTTTTATTTTATTTGGAACTAGTTAGTAATATTGCAGCTATATAAGTACTTGACTGTATAGTTTTTGGAGCTTACATGTGTGTAATGACAGTATTTTAGGTGCAAACTACTGTAATGGTTACATCGAAAAGACTCAGTGTTCATGGAGAGGAGAGTAGAATATGATTTGCTTCAAATTAGTCTGTAAGCCATTTGTCGTCTGTGGTAGTTTTCCTTATTTTTCCTTTTTAAGAGACTTAGTTTCCTTTTAGCCATTTGTTTTCTGTGATAGTTTTCCATGTTTTCTGTTTTTGAGAAACTTAGGTTTCTTTTGACAGGAAATTAGTCTGTCTACTATGGTAGTTTTCCGTTTTTGAGGGACTGTGTTTCCTTTTGACATGAAAGTAGTCTGTAAGCCATTTGTCTTCTGTGCTTATTTTCCATATTTTCCCTTTTTGAGAGACTTAGCTTTCTTTTATCTGTTAATTTCTCTGTAAGCCATTTGTCTTCTCTGGTAGTTCCACATATTTTACATGTTTGTGACATTTAGCTTTCTTTTATCTGAGAATTAGTCTGTTAACCAATTGACTTCTTTGCTAATTTTCCATGTGTTTCCTTTTTGAGAGACTTAGCTTTCTTTTATCTGCTCTGTAAGCCATTTGTCTTCTCTGGTATTGCCACACGTTTTCCATTTTTGAGATTCTTAGATTTCTTATATCTGGGAATCAGTCTCTATGCCATTTGTCTTCTGTGGTAGTTTTCCATGTTTTTTTGTTTTTGAGAGACTTAGTTTCCTTCTGACTGGGAATTGGTCTGTAAGCCATTTGTCTTCTGTGGTAGTTCTACAGGTTTTCCATTTTTTAGGGACTTAGCTTATTTTCTGTGAATTATTCTGTAAGCCATTTGTCTTCCGTTCTAGTTTTCCATGTTTTCCTTTTTTGCAAGACTTAGTTTCCTTTTGGCTGGGGAATTAGACTCAGTTTACATTTGAAAGGAAATTAGTCTGTAAGCCATTTGTCTTCTGTTGTAGTTTTTCCATGTTTCTGTTTTTGGGAGACTTAGGGCCTCATTACGAGTCTGGCGGTAACCTGCCGTTTTTTCCGGGTCGGTTACCGCCGGACCTGTATTACCATTCCGCCTCTGTGATTCCTGGAATTGCCGGGGCATTACAACCCCGGTGACCCGGGAATTCCGGAGGCGGAATTCAGTAAATCCCCATTCCAATTGAGTCCAATAGGACTCAGTGGGAATGGGGACCATGGAAACACCGGCACCATCTCATGATGGTGCCGGTGTTTCCACGTCCGCCTGCAGGCAGGCTGTGTTAAACCCGCCAGGTCAGACCTGGCGGGAATGACACCTCCGCCTGCAGGACTCGAGATCACCCGGTATGGAAACAACGGTGGCGGCGGGTTTACCGCCACCGTTATTTCCATACCGGGTGACTCGTAATGAGGCCCCTAGTTTCCTTTTGGCTGGAAATTAGCTTGTACATTTGTTTTCTCTGGAAGTTTTCCATGCTTTCCATTTTTGAGAGACTGTTTCCTTTTGACGGACAGGCAATTCGTTTGTAGGCAGTTTGAGCAACCTGAAGGTGTCTCTCTAGCTAGTCTCTGGGGATCTGTAATCCTGGTGGCTAGGACACGCCATTGCTATTGGATCTAGTTCCTGGGGGTGGACCAGTCAGGGAGGATCACCTGGATGGAGGACCTCGGGGAGTGTGAGTGGGACACCGACGGGTGAGACGTGGTATCCCCCATCTTTCAACATCTTTTCCCCATCCTACCACGTAGGACATACAAAACCACTACCACCCCTTTTATGACACAAACACTTTTGCATGACACACCAGAGAACGGACTAACATCAGAGCCGTTTTCCTGACATGTCCCAATACCAGGGTCAGGCAAAGTCAGGCAATTGATCCGAATCACTCACACCGGACAGCCCTTTCCCTTTCCCACAGGGATAAACGGTGGAGTAAGAGAGCACAGTATGAGCAAGGCAGACCACACAATGGGACAGCTATCCAGACCCGGCAGTTCAAGTGGAGGAGAAAAGCAGCAAACATCGAGAGGCTGACGAGGAGAGACACAACCTTGCCCTCTGTGATAAAACCGTGTGAACCCTCCGCTGAAAGAATCGTAAAGCCGAGGACAATAGCCCAAATGTGCTGCAGCAGATGTCAACGGTACAGGGAGCGTGCTCACCCTGATAAACTGGAGCGAGGGAGACTCCTGCTTTCATGGTACCAGCCTTGACTCCAGTTAGGAGGATATGCTAAGCGGTTCATCACAGCCGGTGAGTCGAGAGGAGAGCCGATAAGAACCAGACTGTGGTGAATGAAAGTCACAAGGTGAGAAAATCTTAAGGAACTGTAACATTATAAAGGGGAGACCAGCTGCGAAAGAGGGCCAGCATCACATGGGTGCCGCTCCAAGAAACTCTGGTCAATCCCCGTCTGAATGAAGGCTGTAGGAGAGCCGCCAAGATAGGCCAAAGTGGTCATACAAGAGGTCACGAAAAATTCCTGTACAGTCAAAAGACGTTGACCTAAGAACTGTGAGGAAGCCAGGGTAATGAATCCTGTGAACATTGAAAGTAGATGCGAATGTGAAGTTGGCAAGAGTGAACCCGGAAGAAGGATGCTGACGGGATGCTGACCCTGATGCGAAGGGGGCAAGTCTAAAGTCCCAAGAAACAGTGTGGTGACAAGAGTGAACCCGGCCAAGGAATGTCCACTGGAACTGTTTAAAAAGACGTAAGGTTTGTGAAGGAAGGAAAAGCCATAGTGAACCCGGTGGAGGGAGGCTGAAAGTAAAGAGGTGTCAGCACCCGGAAGAGCGGGACCGAGGGGCGAAGAACCCTCATCCTAAGTGAAACCAGGAAACAAAATTTTATTTTGTTGAAGGAACTTTTGGTTTTGTTATTTGAATATGTCAGGCCCTTGAAGGCAAGAGACTTTCACAAGAAACAAGACTTTGCCATTGACGGCCCTGATAGCTGCAAGTGGAACTGTCGCCTCGTGCTGGGGAAGCTCGAGAGTGTACTGTGCTTCAAGATCCCACTTTAACCCATGCCCAAAACCTGGGGTATGGAGATCCAAGCTACCACATCCTGACATATTATTAGTGAACACTTCTTTCTTTTCTTGAAAACCATCCCACACCCAATTATGTATTAGTTGTAAGGTTTGGCAATAGGTTTCTTAGTATAGGCCTTTTTTTATTTAGCACGACACCACTAGGATGGCTTTATTTTCATTTGATTGTCGACACTTGCTCCCATCTTAGATTTAGGTTTAGATTAGGCATTTTTCCAACCTACCTACAGTTTAATAAACACCCTTGAACTGTGATAACTTGTATAAGTCTTTACTGTTGCCACCATGAGTTCCTTATTAATGGTATCAGACGTGGGATGTGACTCAATTTAAACAAATTACGGAACCCAACAATTAAAGAAATGTACTCAGAAAGCCTCTAACCCTTCCATTACTACCAAGAAATCCATAGGGTTTGATATCTGTAGCAGTAGGGAAGCTATTATACCACCTGGGAAAAGAGGAATGATTCCTACGGACTTGGTTTTGATACCCCCTCTGCCGTGTCAAATACGATTAGCCCCAAAATCTGGCTTGGCATGGAAGTTCGGGAGAGATGTCTTAGCGGGCGTTATTGAACCCGACTTTAGGGGAGATGTGAAGGTTCTCTTACAGAATCATGGCGATGTCGCTTTTGAGGTACGTCGGGGAGACCAAATTGCACAGGGAATTTTGGAAACAGCTTTGTTTTCTCAATTCAAAGAAAGTGAACCAGATAAAACAGAAAGGTAACTTAGGTTTCGGCAAGGCTGATAAATCTCTTAACATCGAAGAAAGGAAAGGAGAAGAATCCACCATCTATCCCGACTTAGCCTTTGCCTAGTGAAATGATCCAGCCCTCGCTGAAGCTTTTTTACAAGCAATCCCAGGAGAAGAAGGCATAGAGAAGGGAAGTCCCTTTTTCTTCTTAAAACTTGGGTTACTTCACTGAAGAGAAACCTCCCCAGAAGGTTTTATAAAGACCCAACTAGAGATCACACATTCCCATCTCACAGGAGGGCATTTGGGACACGTTAAAACCCAGGCACATATTAGTGGAAAGTTTTACTGACCAGGTATGCACACCGATATGAAAACATTCATACAAACCTGCAAAATATGTCAGAAGACCAGCCTGCACATCTGAGTACCTGCCCCTCATAGAATCCTCTTTTCTAGAATTGGTATGGACATAATAGGGCCTTTAGAAAAATCTAAATTGGGCAACAAGTATGACCTGTGGATCGTAGATTATGCAGACCCGATATCCAGAGGCATTCCCGATGCACAATAATACCACTCAGCAGATCCTAAAACATCTACCGAATTTTTGTTGGGGTCGGTTTTTCCAAAGAAATACTAACAGATCAAGGTTCGAATTTTATGAGTAAGCTTATGGCTGAAGTCAAAGAGCTACTTCACATTACCACTTTGTGAACTTCGGTGTGCCATCGTCAAACCGATGGTCTTGTAGAAAGATTCAATAAGACCTTGAAACTAATTCTATGGAAATTGGTAGACAAGGACAGGAAAGAACTGGGATCGAATGATCCCATGGGCGCTATTTGCCATGAGGTAAACCCCCCAAGCTTCCACGTGTTTCTCTCCCTTTGAGCTACTCTATGGAAGAGAACCGAGAGATGGCCTAGACATGCTCTGCGAAACCTGGGAGGAACGAGTGGAGGCTCCCACTCCAATATCACAAACCGCCACTAGAATATGAGAACACATGAAGTTGGTGCAGGACTTTGTTTCTACTCAAATGGGAAAGCCCCAGAGCCAACAGAAGGCTAATTATGATAGGAAATGTAAATTTGAGATATTTTTCTGTTGGACAGAAAGTACTAGTCTTCTTACACACCTCAGAGAAAAAACTAGTTTCGAAGTGCCATGAACCTTACGAGGTAATAGAACAAACTGAAATGTGAACGTATAAAATAGCCCAACCAGACCGCAAACAGAAAGTCCACTTATACCACATTAACCTCTTAAAAGAGTGGAAGGAGAACCTGTCAGCCACCCATGCCAAATTACTAGCCTGCCTGGATCCGGAAGATATAGATAACTGACTTAATTCCTTCTGAGTTATCTATCCGACAACAAGAAGATCTAAAAGATGTAGTGGTCTCCTTCCCTAATGTATTCTCAGAAAAACCAGCGAGAGTAAAAGGTACATACCATTATATTCGAACCCCTAAAGGCAAAGTGGTTCATCTAAAACCCTATCGTCTACCAGAGGCACATTAACAGATAGTGATCGAGGAAGTCAACAAAATGTTGAAGGCCAATATCATTGAGCCCTCCTCAAGTCCATGGTGCTCTCCTATCGTGTTGGTTACTAAACCTGACAGTTCCTGGAGATTCTGCATAGACTTCTTTCTATTCTTGAAAACTATCCCACACCCTTTTTTGTTTTAGTTGTAAGGTTTGGCAGTAGCTTTCTTAGTATATGCCCTTTTTATTTGACACAACGCCACTAGGACTGCTTTATTTTCATTTGATGGTCGACGCTTGCTCCTATCTTAGATTTACCATTAGATTAGGCGTTTTTCCAACCTACACAGAGTTTAATAAACACCCTTGAACTGTGATCACTTGTGTCTGTCTTTAGTGTTGCCACCATTAGTTCCTTACAGCAGTTTGTCTTCTGTGATAGTTTTCAATGTGTGTCCATTTTGCAAGACTTAGTTTCCTTTTGAGTTGGGAATTAGTCTGTAAACTATTTGTTTTCTGTGGTAGTTTTCACTTTTTTCTGTTTTTGAGAGACTGTTTCGTTTTGATAGAAAATTAGTCTAGAAGCCATTTGTCTTCTGTGCAAGTTGTCCGTTTTTGAGAGACTTTGTTTCGTTTTGACAGGAATTAGTCTGTAGGCCATTTGTCTTTTTTTCATGTTTTCTCTTTTTGAGAGACTTAGCCTTCTTTTATCTGTAAATTTCTCTGTACGCCATTTGTCTTCTCTGGTAGTTAAACATGTTTTACTTTGCTTTCTTTTATCTGGGAATTAGTCTGTAGGCCATTTGTTTTCTGTGATAAGTTTTCATGTTTCCCCTTTTGAAAGACTTATATTTCTTTTATCTGGGAATTAGTCTATAGACCATTTGTCTTCTGTGGTGGTTATCCATGTTTTTCGTTTTTGAGAGACTTAGTTTCCTTTTGACTGGGGATTGGTCTGTAGGCAATTTGTCTTCTTTTGTAGTACTATGTTTTCCATTTTTTAGAGACTTAACTT
Source organism: Ambystoma mexicanum (assembly GCF_040938575.1). Classification (NCBI taxonomy): domain Eukaryota; kingdom Metazoa; phylum Chordata; class Amphibia; order Caudata; family Ambystomatidae; genus Ambystoma; species Ambystoma mexicanum. Next base: position 675,118,597 of record NC_090929.1, on the reverse strand, counting down.
TCTTTTATGTGGGAATTAGTCTGTAAGCCATTTTCGTCTGGGGTAGTTTTCCCTTGTTGAGAGACTTATCTTTCTTTTATCTATGAATTACTGTGTAAGCCATTTGTCTTCTGTGGTTGTTCCACATGTTCCTCTGGCTCCACCCTCTTTCTGAGGCTGGCGGCTCTCAGCTCCTGGGATATGGGAAAAAGAATCTTGAACTCCTGGGAAATCAATTCCCAGTTCCTGTGGAGGTGTACCAGCAATTTTTGTAAGTGGAGTTTGGCCCACGGAACTCAAAAGATGCATTATGCCACCTGCCAGAGGGTGTGTGCTTCTGCAGGATTCTGGATAGCAGTGTCTGTAGATGGACTCCCCTCTCGACTGGAACTCGGGGCACACTCTTTGCATATCTGCACCCTTTCCCGCAGGAAACCTCCTCAGATGGAGGGCGGCTAACCATCATTCCCCAATGTAGAATCTCCTGGGATCCTGCTTGCCTGACCGCAAAAGGAAGGGTTGGGGCTAAGGAAACGCTTGGCACAAGATTCCTGTGAGAGAGATGGGCACCTCAAGAATAAGTAATGGGGCGAGGCAGAGGGATGTGGTGGTAATAAATAGTACATCATCCACTCTCTGGTAAAATATTTGTAGAAGAGGTATAGTAAATTGCCTGCATGCCTAGTGTAGTTGCTCAGAGTGTGTGCACTATTTCTCAACAGCCTATTTTTCAATAAGCTTTTTCGTCTCAGAAGGATAGCTCAGGAGCAATGGACGACACGCGGAGCAACTCTGGTTCGATCCCCAGGTCTGCGCTTAGAAACCTCTGGGTATTAAGCGCGTTATAAATAAACATTTACAATTGATGTGCAGCTATTGTCTAGTAAGAGATTTTCTGTAAGCTATTTTTAGTGAGATTGCTATTGAATAAGCGTTTTTGTGCAAGCTAATTTCGTTGTAAACCATTCACTGACCTGATACCGCTTGACAGTTCTAGGATTACCTTCTGTGCAAAAATTAATCGTTAAAATTGCCTATTGGCCAACTGTGGAGGCATGAAATACCCTAGACCTTCTCTGACATGTGCAGTACAATGTCGAATCCAGCAAGCGTCTAAGAGTTCTTTTCCTCACACAGATTCACTGATGTTGCCTCTGCGGGCCCTGGCACTGGCCCTTAACAAGCGCGCAGAACTTGTTACAAAGGCTGAGGAGGCACCGTCCGTTTTCAGCCCATATAATGTTCTACATTAACATTTCAAGCATGGCAAAAAAATGTGCACCTAACTGAAACATAGCCATTTATAATCTAAAGTCCAGATCAAATGCCTTAAGTGTACCTTAAACGTGGGTAGTGCTATCCAAGTGCTACCTTGAGGGTTGGAGCCATGTTGTGGTGCGTTACGCTACATTGTACCACTGACATTGTTGCACAAATCATCATCCTCATTATGTGTTTGTCTGTATTTCAGCGGCAATCTGACGAAAAAAACGCCCAAATTGGTTACCGTTACCTCCACTTTGTCTACTGGATTTACAGCAGGATTACAAGAGGTGGTAAAGCAGTGTAAATCTCCATTGTTGTAGTCCAAAGGACTCCAGGGGGATTTTGGCGGATTTCCAGCGAGCGGTAATTCTGCCGATTTTTTTGCTTTAAAGTGGAGGATTTCTCGCCAGCATGGTGCTGAAGGTAAATCCTCCACTTCAACGTCAAACTCAGTATTTGGTATAGCGGTAAACATGGTGGTAATTCCATGACTGCCCAAAAAAGTGGTAACGGAATTACCACCGTTTTACCGCTCTGCCAAACTTGGAACGAGGCCCATTGTCTGAGCACGTGGGTGACGACGGAGCTTGTTCCGGTGGTGCAAGTGCAAGCAATGTCATTTTGAAGTGCCAGTGTAAAACGTGAAGTGGGTAGTTATGAAAAGCGCAAGCATGCAATTATTGTGCAAACATTAGAAGAAAATATTGCAAGCGTATAGCTCTTGCACTAGGTGTGTATCTACAGAAGGACGTAAACGTGCGATGCTATGTCCATTCCTGTCACACATATGATAACCAAACTGCTTTTTGAGGCCCCAAACTGAACACAAGTGAGACTGCAACGCTGCTGTTTGTCCTGGCAGGAAAAGATAACCAATCAGGACTATTTAATGTTGGTTCCTTGTGATTTCACTGCAGGATATTGTGCACACACATTTTTCAGTGCAGAATAAGTAGCACCAAGAAAGTCAGCCACAATATATCATATGATATGATATTTATAACGTGCCTGTACACAAGTGTTTCTAGGCGCGACAAGACAAGGAGCGGGAAACAAAGGGAGGACAAAACAACGATCTTACTAGGTCTTGTGTCATTCAGTGCGCAAGCGCAGGTAGGTGGGAGGTGATAAGTGCAAGGGGGGTGGAAAAGTGCAACGAAGGGGATGGGGTTTGGAGAAGTGCAGGTAACAGAGTTCATCCAGCGGGTGGCTAAGTGCCAGTAATGAGAGGGTGCAGCCAGTGAGTGGCTCGTAAGTGCAAAGAGAGGGGGCTGTAGGGTTACAGATACAGACCACAAGTGCTGGGGGCCAAAAGTCAGTGCAAGGTGCAGCTGGACAGGCAGGGACCTGAGCCCAAATTCACAGGGTGACCAGGGGACCAGAGCATGGAACAGGTGGGTCATCAACAGGGTAGAGGAAGAGAGAAAGTGGAAGCGAAGAGGGAGGTCTTGAGTTGCTTCCGGAACTGAAGATGGTTCTGCTCAAGTTTGAGAGAGGAAGGGAGGCTGTTCCAGAGGGAGGCTCCAGCCGAAGAAAGAGATCTGCCCCCTGACCCTCAAGAGATTTGGAGGTGGCTGAGCGAAGACCTCGAGAAGGGAGATACTTAGGAAGAGAGCGGTAGAGGTAGTGTGGACCCAGGCCCTAATACTAGTAGATATAGCCGCATTGTCCGAGATTTCATTTCTCATAAGCACTATTTGCTAGAAATACCTTAAAGTAGCTTTACACTTTTCGGATAGGTTCCATAAGAAAGGTGAAGAGAAAAATTCACAGTGTTCTTCGATTATATGATATTTTAAAAATGTTTGCTTATGAACAATTTTTTGTTCTTCTTAAAAATTCTGAAACATGTAACTGTACGTGAGAACAACATAGAGGTTCCTGAGCGGCATAATAGGTGACATGATGCCCATGGTGCCAACAACTATGGACCTAAAGTTTAATATTACCAAAGTGCATGTTCATTCTAAGGCTTTTTTTTTATAAAGAAACATTTTTGTTTCTGCAGTTGGAGCAAAGGTATACAACCAATTTGGGGAACCCAGTCTAGAACACGCAATATATTACTGGCCGTGGGAGAAACATGGAGATTCCAAGTTGGTGCAATTGCGCTTGATTGACTGGCCCTATGCCTTGTTGATCATGATACTGAATTCCAGCCTGACAGGAAACTGTAGGCGCTTGAAACTGAACGGCATGTCTGTCGGAATGAGCGGAATGCGGGCGATGAATAAAACATCTCCTTTTCCCTTCCCGGTGAACACTGTCGCTTCAATTACATTGGGCAGCAAATCTTTGACCCACAGCCTTGTGCCATTACACAGCCAATGTGGGTCGAGGTTGCGAAGCAGCATGCTGGGTGACACCAACTTTCAATCGAAGATGATGTGGTGGCATTCCCGGGGGTGGAGTGAATTGAGCAATTCTGTTGGATAGTTTATGGCTTTATCAGTACCCACCACTGTATCGATTGAGTTGTATTCAGTAACTGTGCCCGAAGTATATCCTGAATCTGATTATTAATTTCATTGACAGAATAATTAACTGGGCCCGGAAGCATTTCCTGAATCTGATTATAAATTTCATTGACAGAATAATTAACTGGGCCAGGAAGCATATCCTGAATCTGATTATTAATTTCATTGACAGAATATTTTTTAGCAGCAAGGATGGCTCGTTCACACAGTGACTCGTGAGATAACACTTTAGCACTATTCGTAAGAGAGTGACAGAAATGCCTGTTGCACCTCTTTTTATAGCAACAATTGGGAAACTTCTGGAATGCTAACTGCATTCACCTTCGCCTCTCAGGTCCATTCGCCTCCCATACGCCTCGCCTTTGCCTCCATACGCCTTTGCCTTACGCTTCTCATACGCTTCTCATACACCTTCACCCCCCCTACGCCAACGCTTCACCAAGCCACAAAGCATTTTTGACATAGATATAAAAAGAGAGAGAGCGAGAGAGAGAGAGAGAGAGAGAGAGAGAGAGAGAGCGAGAGAGAAGGAGAGAGGTAGAGAGAGAGAGAGAGCGAGAGAGAGAGAAAAGGTTCAAATGCTAACTTTGGAAAAGAGGATAATGTTTTTTAGGGGTGGTTGAGAGATAATGAGCGGCTGTGGGGGGCTTTACCACACACTCTGCCAGTGCTCTAAATTTAAAAACAATGAACATTAAAAAATGAAACATTAGGGGATGAAAAAAATCCTGAGCGTAAAGCACATGGAACTGTCATGTCATTTCATACAGTGCTCCGCTGCCATTTGCATGGTTGCCAATGTGGAATACATTTTAAAAGGGGAAGCATGGGCTCATATTAAAATGTCCACCAAAAATGAAGACAAACACATAGGGGGCTATTCCGAGTTGGGCGGTAGGGGTTTAACGGCACCGGTAAGGATGCTGGTGGCGTTAAACCCCTACCGCCCTATTCCGAGGTTCCTTAGCAGGGCCAGGGCGCTAATAACGGGCCCACTATTTGCAGGCCCGTAATTAGCGCCTTCCCCATTCCCATTGAGCCCTATGGTGGCTCAAATGGGAATGGGGAATGGTTTTCGGAATGGGGACTTACCGGGTCCTCAAAGGTTGGAATGACCCGGAAAGTCCCTATTCCGCCGACCCGGAACCCGGACCCGGGTTTGGAGGCAGCCATGGTGCTAACAGCACCATGGCTGCCTCCAAACTCGGAATGACCCCCATAGTTGCTCTAACAAGATGAGCATCTGAAAACCTGAAAATGCAACTTCCTGCCACAGAGAGCGAGTGAGACAGAGGCCCTCATTCCGAGGTTGGTGCTAGCACCAATACCTGTACCGCCACCGACGTGGTGGTATGGGGACTTACCGGTCCATTCCACCCTTTGCGGGACCGGTAAGTCCCCATTTGAAATGCCATTCCCATTTGAGTCCCCATAGGGCTCAATGTGAAGGGGGAGGGCGGCAATAATGGTATCGCAAATTGCGGTACCGTTGTTGACCCCGGTATCCCTTTGCAAGTCCCGTCCTTAACGCCTGCTAAAACCAGGCGTTAAGGAAGGACCCGCAAAGGGACCTCGGAATAGGGCGCAAAGCGATTACCGGCACCGGTGTCTTTACCGGTGCCCGGTATCCCTTTGCGCCCGGGTCGTAATGACCCCCAGAGAGTGTGTGTGAGAGAAGGGGGTAGAGAGAGAGAGAGAAGAGGGGTAGAGAGAGAAAGAGAGCAGATTCTCAGAACTGTTTTTGGCGCAAGTGATGTGATGCGCTACTGCATGCCATCGCTTGCGCCAAAAAAAAGATGTGCCTAATTCACAAAGGTATTTCAATGTGTATATCATCGATGTCTACATGCAACTGCTCTTTTTCATTCCCTTTGCCAATTTCTACAAATCAGCGTGTGTTTCTGCGCATTTTATAGCACATCCTTTGTTTGCAAATAGGATACACTTTTAAATGCACAGAAAACAAATACATTCCCATGCGCTGTTTTGAAAAGGCACACAGGGTCCAGCGGGCGCAATGCAGGGCGCACATGGACCTGGGGCATGGCTCCTGTCATGGTGTTCAGTTTGGGGAACTCGTGCAGCTTATCTCACTAGGGCTAAGCTACAGAGTTGATGGCAAGGGATGTCTGTACGCATATTCATTGGTTGAGATATGCTAAATCATAAGTGGTTCTTGAAGCGATGCTTTATGGTATTAAAATCCACTGACGGAGAGTTGGTTTAATCAAACCGATCAGGCATTTTATTCAGCTTCTAATGAATAATGATACAGAGGAGTACCTTTCTCGGGTCACCCAGATGATATGCCAAGACACTACAGGACAAGGATCGCACTATAATGGGGAGAAAAAACTTTTTTGTACTAGATTTAGATGGCATTTGTTAACCCTGAATGTGGTTTTGGCCAAATTGTACTGGCAAGAATTGTACATTTTTGTTACTGTTGGCAGACATCGTTTCCAAAGTATTTGACCTATTTTCGTTGTTTTTGCCCTCTGTATTCACATATGAAGAACTCTTTTACCTGTTTTGAGACGTTTGTATTTCACCTGATGTCATCCTACATTGATGAATATTCAAATGCTCAAAGATCCACTGTCTTCAATGCTTTGAAATATGTTGTATTCATTGTTTTTAAGATGAGGAAACAATATACATGGTTTACATTTTATCGACACGTTCTATATTGACTGTGTTGTGCATTTTAGATGTATTGTGATGTTTGCGATTTTATGGATTTGTGATTTTATTCCAAAATAAAACAAATGAATTTGAATTGAATTGACCCTGTCATGTTTTTTTCTCAGTGGGACCGCAGCGTATGATCTGCTGCTGTCCCACTTCCATTTCTATTCATTAAACAAGGATAGAAATACCTTTATTCTATGCCAAGCATTTTACAAACACAGGCCTGTTAATTGGCTAGAATTGTGAAATGTGCTCCCATCACCCACACGGGTGCAGAGAGCCTGTAATTCCCAAAACTAATATATAAAAGCAGACTGTTCTACACAACGTTTGCCCTGCTGCAGTGCCCCCTAAGGATGTGCCAGTCATCTTTGTGAATGAGGTGACTTGCACATTTCTTTAAGCGGAATGTATAAGAAAAGCGCCTCCTCTTTCCTTTTTAGTTTGGCTAATGGGTGGCGCTTGCGCCACCTATAAACTGAAACTATTGCATTAGCGTACAGACGGGGGAAATGGCATTTGAGGAGGGACACAGTTTGTAGGCCGTGTTTGGTTATTTGCCCACCCATTGACTTCCCATGGCAATGCTAATCCCTATGACCATGCCCACCCAAATCCTGCCCCTGCCCACCCAAACGTCACCTCATGGGAACTCCTAGAGCTTGCTTTATTTAAGTCTTACCATCAAACTTTGCACTCCAAGCACCTGCCAGTGTTTTTTGAAAGGAGTCTTCTGAGAGTAAATGACTTAATTGGAGCTGTAAATCCACTACTGGTATAATAAAAAATGTCTTAATAATGTCTTCCTTCAGTCAATCGATTTATAAGCACTATGCTACCCTTCAGTGAAGTCCTGTTAAAACAAGTATTGGCAAAGCCAACAGTTTTGGTTTGTGAATAAGTATTAGGCCTTTGCCAGGCACTGTTAATAGTTGCTCAGGTAATCACACCGTGTTGCACCTGCTACCGTCAATGGTCAGTAAATGACCAACAACCACCTACCCATCTAATTCCTTCCAAGTGCCTTTAAAATAAAGCAGGCCTACTGACAGAACTCAGCGCCACTGCACTGGGTGTACCCTCTGACTTCTGGCCCCAGGTACCTGCTCACCCTGCCATCCACCCACACTGCCGTAACTATACCGCCACCCCCCTTTTCTGCAATTACCAGACACTCCCTTTCTGTTGCCTTAAACCTAGCACTTGCCATTTGCTGGCTGCACTACCATTGTTTGCTTTTTATTTATTTATTTATTTATTTATTGTTTAACCTTATTCTTTGCTCAGCACTTTCCGCTTCTCCCACCACGTTTCCCCTTTCCCATGCACTTGCGCTTTCTCAATGTCACTGGGTCTAGTAAGATCATTGTTTTGTTCTCCCCTGTTCCCACCCCTTGCCTCGATATAAATACAATGTCAGTATCAATGCAACTATGGCAGTGCCTAGCAAGTGTCTTTCCATGCCTAAACAAACACCAAACTGTTGGCATTGCCAATGCTTTTTTGGTTGCAGCACATTTTGATACTTTGCTTCAGAGTGTGCAGCGGGTGTCTGTGTGTGGGTGAGAGAGCCAGGGAGAAAGATTAGCACTTGCCATGACATACAACTCAGTGCCAATGGCTGTGAAAGATGATCCCATGGTATAGCTATAAATAGCAGACACGGAGTACTAGTAGGAGGGCACATTGCAGTTACTGTCAAACAACCAACACCATTCTGGAGAAACACACGCTTCTGAAGTTCATCTTTCGCACAACAGTGATCCCAATAGGGGTTACATAGGACCCCATCAGCGCACAGCTGACTTTAAAGCAGAAATGCCCAGGCTGACTTTCAGAACCCGGTATGGGGGCAATTTGCTGCAGGGACATACATGCCAGATGGCCTTTAGAGTGCCGGGGAGTCACAGGCTGATCAAGTTGGTGTCAATGCAGCGCAAAATCAAATCCACATTCAACTCCATGCTGCCAAATACCAAATCACAGGCACCTGCAATGGTTCTACGTTATTTCGCCGCAGTATTTTTTCATCGCGGGTTTTTTCATCGCCGTTTTTTTTTCTAAAAACTCGTTTTTTTTGTTTTTCTTTTGGAGGGGGGTTACCCGCCCAAGCCCCCCCCCTATTTTTTTTATTCCCTTACACCCACAACCATATATTTAATTTTTTAACCTACCCCCCCAAAAAAAACGAGTTTTTTTCGAAATAAAAACGGCGATGAAAAAACCTGCGATGAAAAATACTGCGGTGAAATGCGTGTATACCCCTGCAATCATAGATGCCAGTGTGAATTCCATAATGTATATGGGGAATGGAAGCTGGCTAGGGGCATACCTCTGAATAGCAGCACACACTGGCCTGCTGCTGGAGTGGTAGGAAACCATCATAGTACACATAGAAACATGAGGTGCACGTGACTCTGCCTTACCCACCACAACAAAACAACCACCCATCCCCTAGCTCATCACCTTCTACAGCTACCACCTACCCCTCTAATTCATTCCAAGTGCCTCCTTTAAAATAAAGCAGGCCTACTGACAGAACTACTAAACCCCATACAAGATGCTACATACCCTCCCCTCGGTCCATAGCCTTGACTGCTACTTCCCAATGGGGTTGTTCAACATGGCTCTGTGTAATTGTGTGGTGACATTTATTATACATATTATATAATTATACATTTTATTTAATTTATTATTATTTGTTTATAGTTCGATTAGAACTTTAACAAATCTTAACAATACAAACGAATTCACACAATCACATGAGTATATATGTCATATTTCCATTTACTGTATACATTTACTTATACATTTACTATAAATATATTATACATATGACCCAATTATATTGAATTATAATGTAATGTGAAGTACCCAGGGTCTTGTTATGAAAAGCACAAGGCCTGACTGGTGTATTTTGAACTGGTGTATGTTTAAGTGAAGAGAAGAAAAATGATTGCTTTATATCCTGCTGAGTTTCCACAACCAGAATTGTAGACAGTTTAGAAGACCATAATCTGAGGAGGACATACATGGGATGAAGTACCGCCTACCATACGTTATGAGTCTATTGGAAGTCACTCACGAGTTTTGTAATCAGTTGCAGGGCTGTCCAACTCCAGGCCTAGAAGGGCCAGAAACATGTTGGATTTTCAAGATAGCCCTCATTAATATTCATGAGATAAGTTTGCATGCAATGATTCTACATGTATGAAAATGTATCTCATGAATATTAATGAGGGAGATCCTGAAAATCAGTCAGGGTTGCGGACCTCGAGGCCTGGAGTGGGACAGCCCTGGATTTGAGGAATGAGGCTGAAGGCCAGGTTCCTTTATAAGGTCGCGGAATTCTGAGGTGACTTGCAATGTCCTATTTAAACATGGTAAGGATATTTTATTCCTTATAATCTCCATGCACTGTCAAATCTTTTAATATCTGCCCTCTTGCTTAATGTATCGTAAGAGGTCTTCCAGTTGCTGATACACATAATCAAAAAATGAATATTATGCAGCTTCTAATGCAGTGGGCACAAATTCCAGTTGCAGGTTACTAGCCTGCCATGAAAAGTCACTTGCCACTTCAATGCTACACATACACAGTACACCATTTCGTACTCGTCGAGAGCCAAATATCACTAGCAAATAGCTATTGGCAAGTGCAAATGTCCCACCCTGTCTACAGAGAAATGTAGTTTAGCAGGTCAATAAAATGCATCTAAAAAAAGTTTTCCATGTATGCTTTAAAATAAGCAATAACATGTGGATTCATTCCCTCGTGCGTGAAACTCTACCAGTGCATGAAATTAACATACTGCCATAAACAGCTCTCAATCAGTTAATGGCTGTGAAGGGTCACAGAAAGGATTTTAGAAGAAAGGAATTTGTAAAGCGTGTCACGGCTCTGATTAAGGGCTGCATTGACAGCTGGAATTCTGCTCTGTGCTGGCTGAAGAGGCTGGCATTGTGAAATCATAACTGAAGCGTAATTAACTGATTATAGAGCAGTAGTGATGTCATTTTCATATTACAGGTCAGTAGTGAAGTCACAACTAGCCTGTAATAAGAACATTATTTACAGGCTTTATATGGATATTCCAGGCTACCAAATGTTATATTCTGATAAAGCCTCCTGCTTTTGCTAGCTTACAAGGATGGGATTCAACGCCCAATATGTTACTTCCCTTGTTCAGACACAACTTGCATCTACCCACTAACTGACCTTGGGTATTTGGGTCTGAATGAAGCACACAACACATTAATTAAGGCGTCAGTTTCTCTTCGATGAGGCCATATAAACGTCCACTCTATTCTTTAGAATTCTGTGCGATCACGATTGTATAAGTGCGTGTTGTCTCTGAAAAGGGGGCCTTACACTTTTCTGTTCATGGATCTCTCTGTGTACTTTGAGTCTGCCTCCCACAGTGCTGTGGAATAAAGATTCACCTGAATTAGTCCAAACTAGTTCTGTGCCTTATTTACGCACTGTGCAAAAGGCAACCTTGGTCCCTTGATTGGTGTAGACATTGAAGTCATATTTTCAATACATGCAAGGCATGTTTAACCATGTTGCCTGTCCGAATGTGCTGTGGTCCTCTAGGATGTGAAGATGTTGCATTGGCATTGTTAGCTATTTGTTCACGGGATATCGAGCACCAAGTGGAAGTAAAGTACACGCATTGCATGGTGCTCCTGTAAATATGTGAAGGGATTTACAGTGTCATGGTGCATGCGGATTAATGAATGGGTGGCTATTGTGAACTCTTTATATTTGCTATTCAGTTGTATCTCACTGATCTAATAGCTAGGTTCTACCTTGTTAGTCTGTTGCCATGGTGCAGATCCCAGACGTTTTGAAGAGTGAAGTGGGATTGTTAGATGTGTGTTACGCATCTTCTGCACAATGATGGTGTGGTGCATCATGGGGTTTCGATAGACATGCTAATGTGCACCTGGAATCTGCTGTGTGTAAGTCAACTCTGGCACCAATTCCACTAGACAATCCGGTGATGCAGGGATGTTTGTTGTAGGTGTGCTTGTTTCTGAAGCATCCCCCGGGAAGGGATTGCAGTGTGACTGTCTCTGCCATAGTACTGTCATCAGCTGTCCTCCATTTTGTGGCACAATGCTGGTGGCGACAAATGGCTTGCCATGATGACTACAGTTGATCAGTAAGAGCCACTTGCACAGAAATGCAAGACACTGGGCAGTTTCACTAAGGGGGAACTGACTATTCTGCTGATGAGTGGTTCTAAACGCGACTGATTATTGCAGTTAGGTTCAGACCTGCTCATCGCCACGGTAGTATAATACAGGGTTCGAAATTGAGGGGAGCATGGAGCTATTTAGCTCATGCTTGTAGCTTAGAAGAGCCTGGTTAGCTTGACAGCAACAGTTACCAGGAGTCGCTTTTGGCTCCCCAGACCAACTGATGCCAAATAAACACAACTCTATGAAGTTCACTCTGTTTATTTGGAACTATAAATACATATTGGGACACATTTATGACATTTGATGCATGATGGGTCATAAATAAAGTGCAAAATGGTAAGCATGCCCTTATGTGGCATTTGCGGAGGGCTATGCACTGGCTCCTGGTTCTCGAAAGGTAGCTCCTGGTCACTGGTTAATGCTGGATACCCAGGAGCTGGTTTTAGCTCGTGCTTATCCAATCTCAATTTCGGTCCCTGAATAATATACCACTTATAAACATAGTGCTATCTTACCAACAGGCTAGTTGGTGTGGCTGAGTGTGACCCCTATTTCATTTGCTTACATTATACTAGGTATATATTCAGAGCTCGATATTAAGATTGGTTAAGCAGGTGCTAAAGCAGCTCCTGGTTATCGAGCATCCAACATTGACCAGGAGCTACCACTGGAGAACAAAGAGCTAGTAATAGCATTCCTCAAATGTAACTTCTGCATAAAATGCAACCATATCATTGTGGTCCTTATTTAGGACCAATTTTGATTTAAATGCTGCATAGATGTGTCCTAAGACTTTTTTTAGATTGTCCCATATGCACACAGTTACATTCACAATAAGTGTGTTTGTCCGTGTTTCATCCGTGTGCCTGGGGAGCCAAATATAGCTCCTGGTAGCTGTTGCTGTCAAGCTTACCAGGCTCTTCTAGGCTACAAGCAGGAGCTAAATAGCTTCCAGCTCCCCTCACTTTCGAACCCAATATTTATTGAACAATCTATTTGTGTAACACTGACCATGCCATTTTTGAAGATTTACATGATTATTAGATGTAGCAATAATGAAATGATGGTTTACGCCTGCTGATATTTGTCAACCATGCAATAAGATGTAATATTATGCACTGATTGTTTTCTTTCCTTTCTTCTTTTGTATATATCAGAGAAGTATGATCAATTAACCCTGTTGAATGATGCAGAATAGAATATGGAATGCAGTGGGAAGATTTGTGCTTCTTAGTGAATGGCCAATGAAGGATAGTAATTGCAACTTTTCATTCATTATTTGTTGTTTGCTATTTTGATTTGTTTCGTGCATTGTATTGTCCTGAATAAGGCAGAGCTTTATAAATAACAGTTCTGCCGAAACTGGTTCTAGTAGACAGGTTGTTTGTGTTTTTTTGCTAGATACATTAAGGGCTTGCCGGTAATGGTACATGTTTGTTCGAGAGGTTAGAAGTAATCTTAGGAGGCATTTATCTGGAGATCATATATGCGATTCTCCAGTTAGGGTGCCAGTGACTTGAACAACATGTTTCTGTAAATGGAAAACATTAGGACATTCCCATAAAATAAGAACATTTGAAGTCTCAGGGTTGCCACATCTTGGACAATTATGAGATTGGGCGTGGTCGTTGCGGTGCCTAATTTTTCAGGTGATATATGCATGCTGTAAGGTATTTAATTGTAGTTGTTCAAATCACGCACAATGGAAAGCCAAAATTCATACAATTAATGTTAGTACAAACGTGTGTGAAGTCTGAATTAAAGGCGTTTCTATGCAATCATGTCAACCATCATGCCCACCTTTTAAGTGAGCTAGATGTTTTATCTACATAGATTTACTCATAAATATGAGACGCCACATGACGTCCAGACCCAAGCCCAATGATCTTGGCAAAAGTATTAGTGGAAAACAGCCTTTATTAATATTATACAGATTACCTTTTCCTCAAAGGGGAGAAATATATTATTATTATACATATCTTCAGATAAATTGCAACTGCCCCTGATCCATGGGTTGAGTTCCACCTCTGAGGAAGCCTTAGCAAAAAAGTTGAACATTCAAATCGGGCATTCTTCTGCAAATAGTGTGTACTTTACAATTTTTCTGTATGTTCGAGACCTGGCCTTGCAGCCCAGAGCAACGAGAGAATATCCCGACAGAACCTCTAAAAATAAACACGTCAAATCAATACATCTGTTATCATTGCATAGCATTTGCTTCTGAGGATTGTCTCCTTCCATGAGCCAGAGAGAAATGTAGAATCACAGTGTAAATAGCAATCACAGATGTATTTGTATTGGACTTTGTGCTTTCGAAGTATGTAATAGCTATACATTTATGAAGAATTTAACCAATCATCCTTTGTGGAATTGGAGTCTCAGTACAGAGCCAGCAAAATCAATGAAATGGCAAATTGAATAACTCATTTGCAAATCATTTCCTTCTACTCAATGCCAGCTTGCAATTTGAGGGCTAGATACTGTTCCTAGTGGAGTAGAACACAATGTTACATTTACACGGCTTTTCAGTTTGTGAACATACCCACACGCGTAATTCAAGCAGCCCTCTCCCATCTAAGCTATCCATACTTACTTCACAGTATTTCTCTAAGGTGATAGCGTGTGCTCCACGCAGCACCCCAGGAAACGGGAAATGCAGATTCACTAACCGCTGAGCAAGAAATCTGTGTAGCAAAAAGTGGCCACCTGCTTTTCCCCTGGCACTCTTCAAATGCTCTGCATACTGCAAGGAACATGGTGGCAACAGTAAAGACAGACACAAGTGATCGCAGTTCAAGGGTGTTTATTAAGCTGTTTTCAGGGTGGAAAAACGCCTAAACTAAACCTAAATCTAAGACGGGAACAAGCATCGACCATCAAATGAAAAATAAGACAGTCCTTGTGGCATCCGGTCAAATAATAAGGGCCTATACTAAGAAACCTATTGCCAAACCTTACACTAATAAAAAAAGGGTGTGGGATAGCTTTCAAGAAAAGAAAGAAGTGTTCTCTAATAATATGTCAGGATGCAGTAGCTTGGGGCTCCCTTACCCACGTTTTGAGCACGAGGTAATGTTGGATCTTGGAAACAGCACACGCTCAAGCTTCCCCATCACGAGACAACAGTTCTGTTTCAAGCTCTCTGGACCGTCGATGGGCAAGTCTCATTTCTCCTGAAAGCCTCTTGCCTTCGAGGGCCTGACGTATTCAAATAACAAAACAAAAGTTCCTTTAACCAAATGAAAGTTTGTTAGGGTGATAATGGTTCACCTCTGGGTGCCCCTCCTCTGGGCGCTGACCCTTCTCAATTTTCTTGTCAGAAATAAAGTTCTCTTTACAAATGACTTTGTTTCCTTTTTAATATTTGGGATGATGCTTCTTCACCCTTAGGCCCCCCTCTTCTGGGCAATGACCCCTATCAAATCTTTCAGCCTCCCTCCACCGGGTTCACTATGGCTTGGGTCCCCCTCTTCTGTGCGCTGACTCCCCCATGTATCTTTCAGCCTCCCTCCACCGGGTTCACTATGGCTTGGGTCCCCCTCTTCTGGGCGCTGACCCCTCACGTATCGTATTCCACAAATTATATAACAGTTCTTTTCTCAGTGAGCGTTTGGGTGATAGCTTCACCCCTGGATCTACCTTGTTCGGGCTCGGACCCCTCTCGAATCTCAGCCTCCCTCCTCCGGGTACATTATGGCTGTCTCTTCTCTTTAGCGGGTTCCACTTCCCTTGGTTTCTTAATGTCTTTTCAAACAGTTCTTAGTGGATATCCCTTGGCTGGGTTCACGTTTGTCGACACACTGTTTCTTGGGACTTTAGACTTTGCCTCTCTTTACTGGCATCACTCCTTCGGGTTCTCTCTTGTGGTTTCAATACTTTTGCTTTCAATGCTGCAGGATTCACGTCCTTTACTTTCACACAATTTGTGGGATTCACTTCCCTTTCACTTCTTAACTGTTTGCAGATCAAAGTTTTTTGATTGTACAGGGATTTTGCTTAACCTCATGTATGACCACCTTGACCTGTTTTGGCAGCTCTCCTACGGCCTTCTGGTTTCTGTAGTTTTACTCAGATGGGGATTGACCAGAGTCTCTCGAGTTAGCACCCACGTGGTGCTGTTTCCCTCTGCAGCTGGTCTCCCCTTAAAACTTTTTACAGTTCTTTGAACTTGGTGCAAACTTCCCACTCTGTGACTTCCATCCACCAGAGCCCGGTTCTTATCGGTTTCCCCTTCGACTCACTGGCTGTGATGAAGCGCTTGGCTTTTCTCTTCACTGGAGTCAAGGCCGATACCCCGGTCGCGGGAGCTTCCCTTGCTCCTGCGTATCAGCGGCGACACGCTGTGGGTACCGCTGGCATCTGCTGCAGCACACTCCGTCTATTGTCCTCGGTCTTAGGATTCCTACAGTGGAGGTTTCACAGGTTTGTGTCGAAAAGGGCAAGGCTGTGTCTCTGCTTGTCAGCCTCTCGACACTCACTGCCTTTCTCCTCCTCTTGAACTGCCGGGTCTGGAAAGCCGTCTCGTTGTGCTGTCTGTCTCGCTCGTCCTGTGCTTTCTTGCTCTACCTTTTATCCCTGTGTTGTAAAGGGAAAGGGTTTCAGAGGGTTTGTGAGATGAGTAATTGTTGTTCACTTTCGACTGGGAGTCCGAAAAGTGACAATCAGAGGGACGGGATTGGTAGGGTTTGTGGGGCAAACAGGAATAGTTAGGACCATAACATAAACAAGGGGGATTGTGCGAACTGTAGTACTTTATCTGAGCAAGTTGGAAGTGCAGAAAATAATAATTAGAGGGACGGGAAGAAGAATGATTGGTAGTATTCGGATAAGGAATGGGGGAACAAGGATTCTGAGAAAGATGGTTTCTTGGTGTATCAGGGTTTGGGCTCCTAGTTGGTTTATCAAAGGTGTAGGGGGTGATTGGAATTTATTAAGGGAGTTTCTTTGGGTGGAAGGGAGGTAGAAGTGGAAGAACCAAGGAAAACCTCAGGGACTTCATCCTCCTCACCTTCCTCCACGGTATAATACCGTGCCTCACCTTGGATTTTCCCCCTAGCATAACCCCAGTCTCCCTCACCCAGGTGATCCTCCCCCACTGGTCCACCCCCAGGAGCTGGATCCAGCAGCAAAGGTCGTGTCCTGGCAGCACTTCCAGCTGGGCAATGCTCCAAGTGGCCCATCCAGGAATGGAGGGCATTGGACAGTCACCAGGAAAGCGATCATGTGTCAAAATGCAGACAAAGCTCATCTTAAGTTAAAAGTCTGTTTCCAACTGAAAGGAACATGACTATTTGATATTATAGCATTGCACAGTTTACATTTGAGATTCAGACCTATGCAGGTCAATAGGGATGTTATCCGACCTAGTCATATATTGGTTAGCACAAGTTCCCAGTACATTTTCGGAATTACCTATTAAATAGATTCTCAAAATTCTTTGACCACTCCACTCCCGTGATATGGAAATCTGAAATATGCCAGGAAAGCTAATCATTCACATCATAATACTGGTAAAACATGATCAAAGTGTAGGTTTCCCTACTTCAAGTGTTTTCTATTATTTAAGAGTGTAAGTAAAGTATTACACAATATTTTGGGACAACCCGCTTTTCGGTTGGGTAGTTTTGGTAAGGCACAGATGGATGGTCACTCTCGATCGTAAGATTACCTTAAAATTCATTACCATAGACCAATTCTCAATATTGATTTGAATATAACTCAAGTGGGATTTTCAATGTTCAGACCTAATGGGGGTTTGTGCCAGTGTGTCACCCTGAAACTGGTCATTACAAGCCTGACAACCATTTTGGACTATAATTGGTGCTCACCTCAGCGCCTCTTTAGATCATGTTATTTTATTTTACATTAGAGGAGGGGATATTCTATAAATGATTCTCCTCACTATAAAGATAATCTAAACATTCATACTTCTCACTTTGAAATTTGAAATCTCCGAAGAGAAGAATATGAGCAGTTGCAAAATCCCCCCCCCTCCTTAGATATTCCATAATGTAATCTAGTTCTGATGTAGGCTCCTCAACTGGTCTTAGGTCAATATTAGAAATGAATACCTTTATGGATGTATTCAGCTTCCAGAGGAGGCCCTGAAAATCTGCATTTCATAGGTTTAACACCAGGACAGTATGTCCAATATCCTGGGAGACACATGTCAACAATCTCCTTTTCGGTCTGCCCATATCAGTGATATTCGCTGGGATATTAAAACTTCGATGTCCTTGATTGTGTACAATATTGGGAGACTAAGAGTCATGGAGCCTTTTTGGGTGCTGTTTTGTCGAAGTTGTATATTTGTATTAGTTGGGGGCGGGGGGTTCCTGTACTCTGGAGAGCAGTTCCTCCACCAAATTCCCATCAGACAAAGTTGATTTAATAATATTTGAGATCTGGATTGGCCTCATCGCTCATGAGTATAACCCCCATTATGTATTTACGTCTTTCCTGAAAGTCAGGTGTTTCTCTATTGTGTGTATTACATTGGGGAGGGAGTTCCAGAGTTTCATAGTAATGCTTGAAAATGCTAATCCAACATGTTTAATTTCCAAATAACGTCCGGGTTCAGGATGTTTGTCATTTCTAAACCTCAGTGTTCCATTTGTTCTGTAGAAGGAGATTTTTTCTGGCAAGAATTCGGATCTGTGACCATGAATTTCACTGTTGAGAATGCAGAGAGTTTTGAAATAGATCCTTTTCTTAGTAGCCATTGTAGTGATCTTAGTGCTGACATGATGAGCTCTCTGTTGTTGAGTCTTAGAAGGTTTCTTGCTGCTGCATTCTGGACTCATTGTAGTTTTTTTGTTGAGGTAGTAAGGCATGCCAAGATAAATTCTGTGGGCATAGTCTATTCCTGACATGACAAGTGAGATAATAGTGAGTGTGACACAAAAAGCACAGATTCCACCTTTGTTAATACTGAGTTAATTATGAATAAACTCGATGCACTGCTGGCTCACATTGCTGCAATTGCTAGGGACCAATTAGAATTTAGGAGTGAGCTGGGGAAAATCATGGAGTCGATTTTGTCCATGCCTCCTAAAGCAATGGAAGAGGATGTTCCTTGCATGTTAAACACAAAGCCAAATAAAAACACAGCGCCTGAGCCTGGACCCTCCAGGGAGCAGCCCCAGAGGGAGGACCCCTAATGGGACTTTGAAAAGTTCCACAGCACTCTTCACTTATAGAACAAGTTCCCTTTGGAAACCCACCACAAAATCTAAAAGTCCTCTCAGTTGACAATAACGGGTCTAAAAAGTCTAATAAAAAGCAGGGTAAAGATAAAGGGCCCTCAGTCTTGACTTAGGGCTCAGCCTCGGCATGTGTACTGGTCCCCCCTTCTGAGACAAGGACATTAGTCACCAATAGCAATGCTCTTTCTCACCCTAATATCTTGCGACCCTTGGCAGCCTACACTGCATTGACATTGTACCTGTATGCAACTGATTTAACATTTGGCAGCCTGCGCTGCACTTGATTTATACCTATATGTAACCACTGATTTGACATGGCAGCCTGCGCTGCACTTGATTTATACCTATATGTAGCTAACCACTGATTTGACAAGTTGGCAGCCTGCACTGCACTTGAAAGGTACCTATATGCAACGATTGATATGACATTTTGGCAGCCTGTGCTGCACTTTAATTGTACCTACCTGCAACTACTGAATGTGACTAATAACTTTCTACCTGTACTTTGGCAGTAACCCCTGCTCCATGTGGTGTTGCTCTGCATAACCGTATCTGACGCACTAAGAGTAACATGTATGTAACAGTGCCCTGATGCCTTATGGTTTGGTGCGCTTTATAAATACAAAATAAATAAATAAATCAAGCTGTTTTGTGTGGGGAAAGTGAGAAAGGGTAATATCTGTCTGATAGATCGTAGCTGGAAGAAGCATTTCTTTACTACAGTGTTAATGTCCATGTTGTAGACACATAGCTTAGAAAGGGTGGTCAGCCAACACGTGTTTCAACCCTGGAGGGTCTTAATCAAGGCAGGTATGGTTGGTCTATGGGAAGTGTTCCCAAGTCATTCAAGATGGACAGTTGGCATGGTTTCTAGCAGTCTTCGATGGAAATCATAAGGCTTTTGCCTGGGCACACAGCGAACCCGCACTACAAGGCAACATCCTTAGGATTTGACTTGAATGACTTGGGAACACTTCCCATAGACCAACCATACCTGCCTTGATAAAGATCCTCTGGGGTTGAAACACGTGTCCGCTGACCACCCTTTTAAGCTATGTGTCTACAACATGTACAATACAATCACACAATAAGACACAGCAACCGGCTTGAGATCCTTTTCATTTACAAGGGTGAAGCATTTTTTGTATAACAGCAAGGTAACCAGGACTTTTCTGCAAGGAATCATAAGGTGTTTGCTTCAGAGAATGTGAACGGGGGAAGCAGTTGTATTTAGACTTTTTTGCTGAAAATTGCATTCAATGTGTGTCTGGCAGCAGGGGTTACCCAATTCACCATTTGTTGTGGGTGCATGCTGGCTAGGTGGGAGGTTAGCCATTTGGTTGAGTTGCTATTCTACTCTTTAAACCAGCTATTAAAGTCTCCTAGTATGATCAGATGCTCGTGTTCTATAGTGATGCTGATTATGTTGTCTAAAAATGCTTCTGTGAAGATTGGGTTGTATGTCGGTGGTCTGTAAATGAGAAGGAAGGATAGATTGGTGTGATGGTCCAGTTCTAGCTGGAGGAAGAGTGGTCTATAGGATTTGTGGGGTTTGACAAACTGTGGACCTGTAAGGCGCTGGTAGGATTAGATGGTCTGGTGGTTGCTGTTAGGCAGCTTACTTAGGTAATGGATGAGTCAAGTTTTTTTGTCAAACATGAGGTTGTTTTATTCCTTAGTTAGTCAGCACCAATGAGAAACATCATTGGAGGCATAGGTGACAGTTTTGACATGTTGATACGTTACACAGCCGACGCGCGTTTCAATCTAAGTCTTTTTCAAGGCTGTGATTTGTGAGTTGGTGTGGTAGTGATTTAATATACCCAGTGAGGTGACATTCAAAGCCAATTTGTATTGAGGATATTCGTTTTACATCCATTATGCATACATCGATAGGCAGTTTCAAACATAAAACCATTGCGAATTGGAAAACCATATTTGTGACACCCAGGAGAAGTGATTTAGCATGTTGGTGATGGTAAGTGATGGTGACAAAGTATGATTAATTGTGCAAAACGATATAGCAGTTGGTAGATTAAATAAAGATGCAAATTTGAAGTATGATTTACAGCAGGAGAAGAAACAATGTACCAAGGGAGAGGAACAGAAAAACAAAGAATTATGGTTAATTAGGAGAAGGGCTAGAGAGAATTCAATAATTGCCTAGTAGAAGAAAAGCTCAGAGGTCTTACCCAATTGAGTTATGGGGTGAGCTTCAAGGTGCAGTGGGATGGTCCTCCCATGTGTGGGTGCCAGGAGGCTGGATAGCCGTTCTGAAAAGAAGATGGACAGGGTTGAAGGATGGGATGGAACCCTTCGACAGTTGGAGGGTGGGCATCGCTGGGATGTGTTGTGTTTGTACACTGTGGTGATGTCTGGCAACCAGACATGCTAAATGACGTGGTTTAGTAGGTGTACCTAATTATTTTGGACAGTGCCAAGATCAAGGAATGGTTTAAACGAGGTTGGTGGACTGAGTCAGTCGTGTAATGCCTCTCAGGGTACTGAGGCAATTTATAGGCATGAAGAGGGTGCAGCCGGTCAGCCAGAAGGGTGGACTCAAGGTCTGGTGAACGAGTATAAAAATGCCGGGTGGTTGCGAGGCCAGTGCTCGCTAATGTGTATTTGTACTAAATGCAAGTGCCTAGCTTAGGGGAAAGGGGCTATGGTGTTGTAAAGCGGCGCCCACAGGGGAAAGTGCCCGGTATTGCTGTTGAGAGAGTGAATGCAATTGTTGAATTCGTAGTTTGGTCAGTTGCTTAAGGATCAAGTGAGCCAGTTTGGAGAGAGGCTGCGAGGTAGAAAGGCAGGAGGCTGGCGTGATGGAAAGGGTTAAGTCAAGCTGCGTCTGCGGTGGGGCGATGGGTACTGCGCGGGAGGCTTACCTGCGGCCGGTTTCGGCAGTTACGGTGCTGAAAGTCGTTCGGTCGATGTTCCTCTACTGTAGCAGCGCATTACTTCCTGAAGATAAGGAAGGAGCGCATAGGTTGGTTCTACTAACGAGCAATGTGATTCGTTTGTTGAGATCAGCCTGCCGATTGGCTGCTAAGCCAGATCGTGTCATAGTGCTGGGTCGAGCACGGGCAGTGTTTTGTTGCCCGCCTTTTCCGCCTTTCTTCCTGCTCAGTGTTCCTTTTTCTGTTCCTTTGCTTTTGCTTGCTCCCCCCTTCACTCTCCCTCCAGTCCTGCTAGCCCTCCCCCCTTCCCATTTACTCTCTTGCCCTGTTTCCCTGCTCTCTAGTGTTTTCTATTTCTTCCTTTGTCCGGCCTGTATTTTGGATTGCCTTTTCCTTACCCGTTGGGATTCCCCCTGCTGTTGCTCTCCCGTGTACCAGATCCCGGCCTGAAAATTGGATTGCCATCTTCTCCTTGTTCTATTTCCTCGAGCCTGGTTCCCATTGTACCGAGCCACACACCGATTGGACTGCACCCCTCCGGGGCTTGTACCGATTCTTCCACTGGATTACTCTTCTGGTCCGGCCTCATCTTCAAGAGTGTCCACTCTACGCATCTCCAGAGAGACACTGGGATGGCTCAGGGTTTTTTTGTGCCTTAGGGCTTTGTCCCCTTTTTCGGCGCTCCCGGGAGGGGGCCCCTGGTCACCTTTTTAGGCGATACGGTGGCTTCTTTCCGTGGCCGTCCATACCTGCACAAAAAAAAGGAGCGATCAAGAAGAAAGGAAAAGAAGGGTTCTAGGAAGAAGGACGAAGGTGAGGAGTTAGGGGAGGGTGGAGATTCGGAGTCTACGTTCTCTGACAAAGATATCACAGTTCTTGGTGACACTATGGGGCATCCCTGTTTTGAGCCTGAAAACTGTCTTCTCAACACCTATAGTCCCATTCTAGGCAAACTCAGAACCTATACCTGCTCCTTCTCAGCCAACCTTCCCCCCTTCAGTTTCTCCTTAACCACCTATCATCTCTCTCTCTTGGGCTGCACTCTTCCTCTATGGTCTTCACATGTCTATTTCTTTTACCTGGCATTATGCACATTGGCTTCACTTCGTACCTCCTTATACTCTCACTTCTGAAGCACGTCTCTCATAGTCTTCCCACAACTCGTTTTAACATTTACCTTATTCTTCTTTCTCCTCTCTCCTCTCACACCTCGAACCTGATGCGTCCGTTCCCTCAGGATCGCCAACCTCATCTATCCCCCTTGTGTATACTGCACTACACCAACTCCACTCCCACGCCTTATATCACTATTTCATTTGCCCCGTGAAATGCACAATCCCTCTGCAACAATTCTTCCTACATCACTGAAGACTTCGACTCTTATCGCCCTCAACTTTTGCAATCCCAGAAACCTTCCCTATTGACTCTGCTATTCTAGTGGCTCCCCACACTGACTCTGCTACCTCTCCTACTCTCTAAGACTTGTTAGGAAGGACAGAGGAGTGGGGCTACTTAAAAATAAGGCTGCCACCAGTGCCCCCTTGTGCCCAACTGACCTCACCTCTTCCTCTTTTGACTATTCCCCTATTCAACTCTTCCTTATACTCCACCCACTAATTGTGCTGGATCTCTATCATCCCCTTGGTCCTCTCCACTCATGTGACCTGAACCTTCTCCTTGAGTCACTTCCCACCAACATCCCCTTTGTCATGGAGAGGACTTTAACCTTCCGAAGCCATCCGCAGCCAGCTGCCTTGATCTTAACTTCCTCATATCTGACCACTCTTTCTACTCCTTCCACAACTAGCGTGCAAACTCGGAGGGGGGCTGGGCTGGGACTCTTGACCTTGTCTTTCTCTCTACTCTCCACCTCTGACCTCTAGTGATCTTTCCCCTCTGATCCATGCATTATTCACATAATGTCTTTGTCAATCCACTGTCTAGTCCATCACTCTCACAACTTGAATGACCAAGATGGAATTCAAGCAGGACTCTCCTGTTACCTTGATGATGGGAGAAACTATCTCATGTCATGTCATTCTCCCCTATGTATATCTCATCTGTTGATTGTGCATAATCTGACTTTCACTATGCATTTATGACTCCTTTGGACCAACACTATCTCTCATGCACATTTTCACTGTCCCACCCCGCCCTAAGCCCTCAATCAGCTCTGAGAGACACGCCTTCAAAACATACATATGCCGTGACATACAATACTGGTGCATGTGAAATGCAGAGCAGGCAAATACATGATTTTCTATGCTTTGTGTTTAATACCATTTATGTCTGCATATTTTATGTCTTTACTATATGATGGATAGGTTATGTTGGGAAACGGGTGTATACATCATTACATTTGTATTATGGAATGTATGATTAGAATTAGTCATGGTGTAGTATGGAATAGGATGAATCATGTGACTAGAGAGTGGTAGTCAGGTTGAGGACTAGTTGTATTTGGGTCCCTAACAAAGTGCGTCAACTTTGCTTAAGAGGGTAAATGACTCGGACCCGGCTACATTATATCGCACTTCCAAAAAAGTCACTATAATAATAATTTACCATTTATATAGTGCTACGATCCCTCAGGTATCTGAGCGCTGCTTATTACTACCCATGGTGTGAGGTGCTCATTTATCGACCTCAGAAGGATGAACGGCTGAGTTTGGCCCTGCCGGGATTCAAACCTGCGTCAGCATGCTCTGCACAGATGTCAAAGCGAGCACTCTACTCGCTGTGCTATCGGACCGGTACATGAGATGAAAAAACAGAAACCTGCTTCCATTTTCTTCCACCTTAATATCTAAACCTCTTGGCTCCAGGATCGAAGCACAAGCATAAAGTGTGAGTAGGGAAATGGTAAACAAGGTGTGCCTCCTTTTTCCACTACAAATAGTTGTCAGCAAAAGTGCAGAATAAGGAAGCAACCACTGTTTCTAGTTGCGCTTTTACTCTCATGCGAAAACGAGAAGAGAGATGCAGGTGTTATGTGCTCTCCCCCGGGCCGATGCATCGGTGGGGAGAGTCAGTGCAAGGCCCTGCAGGCTGGGACCTTGCTGAGCAGCACCAGCAAATAAGGCACGGACACGCTTGGCTTGCGGTGTGCCCGGAACTGCCCTCGCGTAGCGGGGCCTTTATTTACTGACGCCTTACGTCACCGCGTGGCAGGACGTAAGGCGGATACAACATTCCTCCTTTTTCCCAAATAAAACATTGCAAACATAGCATATGCATAAATGAATACAAAACAATGTCTTCTAATACTCATGCATGTGATGGTTCTACCACTCATAGTCCTTTAGTCTTTCTGGGGGTTTCGGTGCAGTTCTTAACGCATAGCGCCCACCCCTGGGTGCTGTCCCCAAGCTTTCTTTCTGTTGTGGCTCACCTTCATTGTTCAGAGACATCTCCTCTGGTTCGCTCTGCAGTTCGTCTGTTCCATGACTCACGATTGGTTCACCTTTGGGAGGATGATACTCGTCCTCGATTTGCAGATCTGTTTCTTCCATAGGTTGCTGGTCTCCATCAGTACACAGTTGTCGGGGTACCGTCTTGAACCATGAGGCATTTCTGGTGATCCGCCTTTTCCCCCTTGTTGCTTTTATAATCATCCCACGTCTTCGGGTTATGGTCCATGGGACCTAGTCATGCTGGGTGTCTAACTTGGACTTCGAGGGGTCTCGCACCACTATTACTTGATCACCAACCAGGTGCTTGGATTTCCTGGCGTGTCTCTTGATGCTGATATGCTCGTTGGCCAAAGTCCTCCTTGGTGGGTGCGCTCGCTGTCATAGGTGTCAGTACCCCTGCTCGGGTGGTGTGGGACGGATGAATTTATTATCGTCCCATACATGACATCTGCAGGTGGCAGTCCTGTGGTGCTGTGGGGCGTCGCCCTGTAGTTTCTTAAGAACCTGTATAGGTCCACACTCCAGGGGCTTGAGTTTGCTCGGGACAGACGCAGCACCTTATTGAGTGTTCGCATGAACCTCTTCACATCTCCATTGGCCTGCGGCCATCTCAGCATAATGTGGTGGTATTGGATGTTTAGGTCCTCCAAGTATTTTTTTGAAAACCTCCCCTTGGAAAGGTGGTCCGTTGTCACTCCGGATGCATCTGGTAGGCCATGGGTGGCAAATATCTTTTCAAGAGCTGGTATTACCATGTCGGCTGGCGTGGATGACACAATCTCTACCTCCGGGTATCTTGAATTGAATGGTCATCGACAGCCACCAGTAGGTAAGTGCCTTCTTGGACTTTGCAAATGTCAATGCTGATTGCGTCCCATCTTGAAGACCCTCGCTCTGCTGCTTGTATTGGTTCAGGGTTTGGCGGTGCACTCGTGATTTGACACGGGAGGCATGTGGTGATAAGGTGTTCCACTTTGTCATCTATGTGTGGGAACCACACTCTGTGTCTGATCCTGGCTTTGGTCCTTGCCATGACTTGGTAGCCTTCGTGGGCGTAAGGCGGATACACATTCCTCCTTTTTCCCAAATAAAACATTGCAAACATAGCATATGCATAAATTAATACAAAACAGTGTCTTCTAATACTCATGCATGTGATGGTTCTACCACTCATAGTCCTTTAGTCTTTCTGGGGGTTTCGGTGCAGTTCTTAACGCATAGCGCCCACCCCTGGGTGCTGTCCCCAAACTTTCTTTCTGTTGTGGCTCACCTTCATTGTTCAGAGACATCTCCTCTGGTTCGCTCTGCAGTTCGTCTGTTCCATGACTCATGATTGGTTCACCTTCGGGAGGACGATACTCGTCCTGATTCGCAGATCTGTTTCTTCCGTAGGTTGCTGTTCTCCATCAGTCCACAGTTGTCGGGGTACCGTCTTGAACCATGAGGCATTTCTGGTGATCCGCCTTTTCCCCCTTGTTGCTGTTATAATCATCCCACGTCTTCGGGTTATGGTCCATGGGACCGAGTCATACTGGGTGTCTAACTTCGACTTCGAGGGGTCTCGCACCACTATTACTTGATCACCAACCAGGTGCTTGGATTTCCTGGCGTGTCTCTTGATGCTCATATGCTCATTGGCCAAAGTCCTCCTTTGGTGGGTGCGCTCGCTGTCATAGGTGTCAGTACCCCTGCTCGGGTGGTGTGGGATGGATGAATTTATTATCGTCCCATACATGACATCTGCAGGTGGCAGTCCTGTGGTGCTGTGGGGCGTCGCCCTGTAGTTTCTTAGGAACCTGTATAGGTCCACCCTCCAGGGGCTTGAGTTTGCTTGGGACAGACGCAGAACCTTATTGAGTGTTCGCATGAACCTCTCCACATCTCCATTGGCCTGCGGCCATCTCAGCATAATGTGGTGGTATCGGATGTTTAGGTAATCCAAGTATTTTTTTGAAAACCTCCCCTTGGAAAGGTGGTCTGTTGTCACTCCGGATGCATCGTGGTAGGCCATAGGTGGCAAATATCTTTTCAAGAGCTGGTATTACCATGTCGGCTGGCGTGGACGACACAATCTCTACCTCCGGGTATCTTGAATTGAATGGTCATCGACAGCCACCAGTAGGTAAGAGCCTTCTTGGACTTTGCAAAAGTCAATGCTGATTGCGTCCCATCTTGAAGACCCTCGCTCTGCCGCTTGTATTGGTTCAGGGTTTGGCGGTGCACTCGTGATTTGACACGGGAGGCATGTGGTGATAAGGTGTTCCACTTTGTCATCTATGTGTGGGAACCACACTCTGTGTCTGATCCTGGCTTTGGTCCTTACCATGACTTGGTAGCCTTCGTGGGCCAGCGCAATGATTCTGTCCATTAGACTTGCGGGGTTGACGATCCGAGTCCCTTTCAGCACAAGTCCTTCGTTGGTGACAGACAGGTCCTGGCTTACAGCGAACATGCTGGTGAGGAACTCTCTGGCCTCGGCGGTGCGATTATGCAATTTCCGAAGGAAGGATTTCCATTCGCCAGAGATTATGGAATCTTTGACTAGGTCACAAACGGGTGTGCCTGCGTGGCCTCAACAATGTCTTCGATGCCAATTGCTTTGGGCTTCATTGTGTGTATGACTTGGCAGATGTGCTCCTCAGTCTCTTCGGCTATATGCACCTCACCTGGCGTGGCTGCCCTCGGGTGTCTCAACAGGAAATCTGCTGGGTTGCCGCTGCCGGGTTGGTATGCCAATTCAAATTCATACTGTTGTAGGTGTAGCAGCCACTTCCCTATTCTGGCTGGAGGGTGTGATGAGGAGCCTGTGAAAATGGGAATGTGGGGTATGTGGTCAGTGTAGGCCTTGAACTTACGTCCGTACAGGTACAAGTGAAAATGGTGACAGCCCCACAGTACCGCAATTGCTTTTTCGATGTGCGAGTACCGTTGCTCAGTCGGGGTCAAAGTGTGGATGAATAGGCAATAGGCATCGCCTCTCCATTGTGAGCCACCGACCAGGATCGCCCCAAGGCCAACGGGGCTGGCGTCAACGTATAGTTCGGTCAAAAGGGCAGGATCGTAGTAGGCCATGGTGGTATCAGCCGACAGGGATGCTTTGATTTGCTCAAATGCTTCCTGGCAGGTGAGGCTCCAGACCCATTTCGTGTTGGATTTTGTGAGTTCCCTTAGTGGCTCAGACATTGTCGCCAGGTTGGGGATGAACCTTCCACAGTATGTTGCCATCCCCAAGAAACTTCGTACCTCAGTGGGGAAGAGGCTCCTCGGATGTCTGCCACTTTTTGAGGGTCAGCTGAGACTCCTGCGCTGTTGAACACGTATCCGAAGAAAGAGATCTCCTCCTTCAAGAATTCGCATTTGTCCTTCTGAATCGTTAGTCCTACACTCTCCAACCTGCTGAGTAGCATTTCAAGGCGACGTATGTGCTCTTCCATATTTCTGGCGTGGATGAGAATGTCGTCGCTGACATTGAGTACCCCCGGGATGCCACCTATCACCTCCTGGATAGCCTGCTGGAAGACTTCGGCCGCCGAGGATATGCCAAAACGGAGCCATTTGTATCGGCGTAGGCCTAGATGCGTGGAGAAGGTTGTGATGTATCGGGAGTCCTGATGTAGTTTCAATTGGTAGTATCCAGCGTTGAGGTCAACTTTGGAGAAGACTTTGGATTCTGTGAGATCCGTGATAATTTCGTCAAGTGTCGGGGTGATGTGTCGCTCCCGCTTAAACTCTGCATTGGAGAGGCGCATCTCAATACAGATCCTCACCTTCCCGGGTTGCTTTGGTTTCTTGGTTACGACCATAGGTGATACCCACGGTGTGGGTCCAGTGACTTCTTTAATGATGCCAGCCTTCTCGAGTGCCCGTAGCTCCTTCTCGACCTGGTCTCTCATGTGGAACGGTGTTCTTCTGTGGTGGACCTCCCGGGGTTGTACGGATTCATCGATGTGGAGTTTGATGAGTTTCCCTTTTAGACATCCAATGCCTTTGAGAATCCCTGGGTATTTGTCGAGGAGGCCGGGGATCTCCATTGGATTGGTTACGTCACAGATGAAACATATTAGTCCAAGGTCTTCCGCCGCATCTCCGCTCAGTAGGCATTCAATGCCTGCGTTGACGACATATATTTTGGACTGCAGTGTTTTGTCGCCTCTGGCGAGAGTCGTTCGGAAGCGTCATATTACTGGCAGTGGAGTCTCACACCCATAAGCGAATAGGAGTGTATCTGTCTTCTTGAGGACTGGAGGGGGGCATAGATTTCGGAACATGGTTGTCGGCATGACATTTACTGATGGCCCAGTGTCTATTGTCATCTGCGTTTCTTGGCCCTGAATGGCCACTTGGCATCTCCTCCTTCTTTGTCTTTTCGTAGACACCGTGCCTCCGTGGTCAAGTGCCGAGACTAAGTATATCTTTCTCCCCTTCTTTCATTGTCTGCCTTCTGCTTCCTTTATTATGTCGCCGCCGTTGTCACCTTCCTCGTCGGTCGATGAGTTGGTTGTTTCGACACGGCGGGCACTGGCTTGTTTCTTTTTCTTCAATGTGCTTTTGTCTTGATATGTTTGGGGATGTTGGGTAGGCCCGGACGATCTGCAGATCCTTGGATAGTGATCCTTCTGGCCACATGCTCCGCACGTGGTGCCTTGAGCTGGCCAATTTCGTTTTCTGTGGCGTGTTCCTCCGCACCAACCACATTCAGTGGGTCCCGGGATCCTCGATTGCCACCGTGGCGGGGTGTTTGCGCCGCTGGCCTCGTCTCTCGGCTGTTGGCGGTTTGTGATTTGCGCTATCGTCGCCATCGTCGATGCTGGCTGAAGTTTCTGCAGGGTGGTGCTCACGTGTGCCGCTCTGGCATGCGATAGCTCCCTCTGGCGCCCGTATTCGAGGATCCTGGGCCAGGGAGATGCCCTTCTCGCTCAATACCATCCTGCATAGTTTCTCCGAGTGTAGACCGTTCATGATTTGTCATCGGATTTCTTTTTCCACGTTGTCAAATTCACACGAGAGCGCAGGTTTCCTGAGCTTCGTGTGATAGGCATCAAGTGTTTCGTCTTCCAGCTGGATGGTGGTGCAGAAGATAAAAGTCTCATAGTCTGGGTTCAGTTGGGGCATGAAATGTGCCGTGAGAGCGTCCTTAGTTAGTTGGTAGACGTCTGAGCCATCCCCGATTACAAGTGAGTTAAATATGCACAGGACTTCGTCACCCATGTTGAGTAGGAGGTGCAACCTCATTTTTCTGGGCGTGGTGACATCCTTGCAGTCCATGGCCATTTCGAATTTCTGGATCCATAGCCGCCACCGTGGGCCAACTGACGAGGGATCGGTGTATGGGTAGAAAGGTCCTAATACCATTGTTGTTCCTGTCTGCTGTCGTGGATGTGGCGTTGCGGGTGACAGGGTGGCTGCAATCCTTGACGGCGTGCCGGGCCTAGGAGTGGATAGGCCTGTGGCCATTATGCGTGGATGTGAAGGTCGTCTTGGGCGGATGTGTGCTGAATTCTCCTCACCTCAGAAGGATGTAGATGGCATCTCAGAGATGGCTTAGTAGTTCGGAGGATAGTTGGTTGGCTCCCACCTTGAGTAGTCGGCTGGCTCCCACCTTGAGTAGCAGGAACTGAGACAGCAGTGGCATATTCCTTGCGATGGGAGTCTGTGTGTCAGCACACTAGAGTGTGTGACAGGCCAGTGAAGGCTGATGAGGGATATGGAAGAAAAAACTATTTTCTTTGTTTTTGTCTTTTCCCGGTGAGGGTTGGGCCCCTCACTGTGTTCCCAAAAATTCACCCGTACCGAGGGCTTAAGTCATTAGGTGTTGCGTGACGTCGCGCGAACCCGTCCTCTCGTCACCAGTGTTATGTGCTCTCCCCCGGACCGATGCGTCGGCGGGGAGAGTCAGTGCAAGGCCCTGCAGGCTGGGGCCTTGCTGCGCAGCACCAGCAAATAAGGCACGGACACGCTTGGCTTGCGGTGTGCCCGGAACTACCCTCGCATAGCGGGGGCGGGGCTTTTATTTACTGACGCCTTACGTTACCGCGTGGCGGGACGTAAGGCATATACAAAAGCAGGTTGTTGAGGCTGCATATAAGATTTTCCAAGTCAGAGTATTTTATTCCCTATTTTTCGAAGTTGTGAGTAAAATGATTTTCCGGGAGTAAAAAAAGTGATCCCCATTACCAATGGGTGTATTTCTTTTACACCAATACAGACATATTTTAAATCTAAAAGAAATATATTTTTGTAATCGTACTGCTTTGCACCCAATAGTGCATGCTGTTAAAATATGCATGTTTACATTACATTTCCTCTTCAGATCAGGCAGTAATATAAGAGTTTCTTCTTGCAGCACTGATTTGCTGGTATAACTGATCCAAACATATCCCGGCAGCTTTGAGAGGAAGGAGAGGCCGTTGTATTTTTACGCCCTATTCTTTTATTGGGAGCATTTTTGCCTGTTGTTAGGGAGTGAACGTGGATGTGATGTTGCTTATATGTAGAGCTGCAAGTGATCACAGGAAATATTCCTGTCCCGCTTAGTCCTAGGGATGTTAAAACGCTAAATGAACTCATTTTCCTTGCAAGTGCTTTGCAGTACACGGGACCTATACAAGACAGACAATATCCTGCAAATGAGCCGTCACCCAGTTTTCTTTAACCCTCTGACTAGAAGCTATTCATGTATACTTAGGAAATTAGCAGGAGGATCTAGTTTACAAAAGGATATCTCAGTGATACCTCTTTCCAGCCATTAGCAATTGAAACTGTGCCGCCAGCGAGTGGTGCTCTCCGACATGTCTCCCAGCTGTTGCTAGGCAACTTAAACTCTTAGCACTGTGGTTGAGCCCAAAATGGATTCAGTATTCTTACATTTCACGCGGCAGTTTAGACTGTGGACTGGTGTTTCCAAAACCGCAATGTGCTCGGAAATCTACGTCTTCATGCTAAAGGTATCTCACCAAAACATGTGTGATGGTAAAGTTCCTGTGGCGTAAAGGGTGTTATTCAACAGAATGTGAGTTTTAGTTGCTGGAAATATGGACAGAGGATGCTGACTGCCAGGAAACACGGCATGCATCACTGTGAAGGCTGAGATTATTACCCATTGGTATAATGAGGAGAATCAGCTCCCGAGAGAGGCATATCTTTCTACCCTTTCTAGAATTTAACCAAAAGAGAATAGACATGATTGACAAAATGAGTCTGTCTTCTCTTTTTTTTTATTAACTTGTGCTCTCCTGGTTATAAAGCCTCCTGCTTGTTCCTGTCTGTGGACGAAACAGGTATGCTTCCTCTAGAAATAGGTAACAGGTAAGTGTAAAATGAATTAAAATATTAAGACACATTGAAGAAAATAGAGCTAGCAATCCATGTCATAACATCCGCAGTACAGATCACTACATTGTATTCACAATGGGCATGTGGTTGCTATTTCCCCAAAGCAAACATCTAGCTATAATAGTTCTTCCTCCTTGTTTGACAATTTTGGGGCTTACAACCAGCGGAATAAGCACTATTTCTCTAGCATGGGGTCTGGCATGGATTCACATGCTCATGAATATTCCCCGTCGTCAGGCTGGGAATCTGAGAATTCCCAGCCTGACGACGGGGAATATTCATGAGCATGTGAATCCATGCCAGACCCATGCTGGAGAACAACAGTTACAGGTAAGTAACTTGTTCCTTCTCCAGCATGGGGTCTGCCATGGATTCACATGCTCATGAATATTCGCCGTCGTCAGGCTGGGAATCCTCAGATTCCCAGCCTGACGACGGGGAATATTCATGAGCATGTGAATCCATGCCAGACCCATGCTGGAGAATAACAGTTACAGGTAAGTAACTTGTTCCTTCACAACTCTCATTCGGTGGATTCGATGGGCTGTTCTTATGCTTTTTGGTCTAATTACGCACTGGCCAACTCAGAATGAGGACCATTGAATACAAATTCGTGCCCCAAATTAGGTTTTAAGGTTGGGTAGTATTTTGCACACTGTTAACAAAATTTAATTGTAAGAGTAAAAGTAATTTTCCTCAGCAAGAATGTAAATAGTATGTGACAACAACCAAAACATACTCAACTTAAAAATGAATAGAACACATAACAAAGATCATTGTGTAGCAAAGGTGTCTGGCTTCAAACAAATTATTACATTTGTGGAAAATGTTCTCCTACACATTGTGTTAAACACACCACATAGATGTAACTGTATGATAAATGCACACAACACAGTAACTCAGAAATACTCAA
The DNA here is from genome assembly GCF_040938575.1 of Ambystoma mexicanum. Lineage (NCBI taxonomy): Eukaryota > Metazoa > Chordata > Amphibia > Caudata > Ambystomatidae > Ambystoma > Ambystoma mexicanum. Next base: position 675,085,216 of record NC_090929.1, on the reverse strand, counting down.
GCGAGCATTCACTGAAAACGCATCATTTGTTTGTTAAAAGGATACTTCACAATTGTAAGTAAGTTGCCCATCTTATTACTTCAACACTCCTAAAATGCTAGGAAAATAAATATGCATACGAAAAGCCCTCACCAGACAAAAAACATAATAGCAGTTGAACTGAAAGAAACAATTTCTCATGTCACTGTTTGCTCTGACAGGCTCAGAGCACAAAGCACAAAGAAAAATGCCTGAACCGCTCCTTCATTGCCTGCAGTTTCATCCATGCAGTTAAGAATCACAGCTTGTGGTCTAGTTTCTGTCAAGTCACCAGCCTTTTGCAGTGATTGTGCTCTCAACTTGTGTGCAAATTTTACACATAGAAAGATAAAAGGTGTTATTTTTGCAAGATTTCCAAGCATAAAAAGGCCTGGTACGACACTTATCTGGAGGCCGGATGATACTAATGAATCATCACTATATAAAGGCCACATACAACATACATGGGTTATAACTGTTTTATAACCCTTATGTATGGAAATCCTTAGATAATTGGATATACACATGTATGCCTCACAATGTGCACTCGTCACACGCCATTAGCAAATGACACTCAACTCTTTGTGAGTAGGAAATGGGCTTTGTGCATGTGGAGAATTCAGGGGGTGAATGACTTTTTTATGACTGGCTAGTAGTAGCTACAACCTGGACATTTTAGCCCTGTGAGCGATATTCTCATCAAATCTAAAAGAAACCAACATTTAGTAGTCCATAGACGTTAAGTAAGAGGGAGACAGGATGCTTTTAGATATTGTTAACCACTTAAGTGATGGGCTGTTATACATTTCTGTGTAAATTGGACGGAAATGCACAACCTTAGCACTTATAGTTAAATCGGAAAGTTAAGAATCTCATTCTTCACTAGCCTTATCTGTATCATTAACCATATCATTTTGCCATCATGCGTAATATCACTCCTTAGGCGAAAGAGCAATGTCCAAAAAATGTCCTGCCTGAGCCTTTTCTTTCTTTTTTTTTTTAAATTATAAAATCCACCCAAAATAAATCATTTTAAAATTTGAATGAAATATAATTGAATGTTAATGTTATGTTATTGTGATTGATACTGCCCACCACTGCCATTTTCATGGTCTCCAGGTGCTCGGGCGGATCTGGAAAGGAAGGAGGACTCAGGAGAATTAGTTAGTGGGATGGAGAGGGAGAGCACAAACAAGCTTTGTTGTGCTGTTGGTAGCTTCAGTTCAGATAAAGCGGTCACTCTGTGGAGGGTTTGCTTTTAGTTGTCGAGAGTTTGGCAATGTTTTTATGCATGAGTGTTTATCGGGTGGTTTGCATTTCTGTGATTTGTTGTCTGTAGTGTGCTAGGTTGAGTTGGGTGTTGCAGAGTGTGTACAGTTTGTGGTGGTTTCACGTTTCTGCTGTCGTAGAGATGTATGTGTGTTTTATTTGGTGGTTGAGGGTGAGTATGTAAGATAATGGAACGTTTTAGTAGAGTTGGTGATGAGATTGTTCTGTGCACTTTTCTGTGAGGGCTATGTTTGTTTGGCTGGGTACATATCCGTGTATAGCGGTTTGCATTAAAATGCTTTATTATTGGCATTTCCCGGTTTCGTTTTTTTGGCTTTGGGTGTTTCTCTTTGTGTTGTGGTTGGCTGTTTCTCTTCAATCATAGTTCCTGTTTAGCTCTGTGAGTTAAAGGGCCATGTTTTTAGTAATTTCCTGAATTTTAGGTGCTCTTCTGTTGTTTGTGAGTTCCAACATTTTGCTGATGCAGGAGAATCCATATCCTCCAAATTTCAACTTTGAATATTGCTTTGGTTTGAGGCGAAGGCCATGAAATTGGCAGCGGTGCAAAGTATAAATCACAATAACATAACATTGTTGGACCGCAATGTTCCGTTTGGTTTGTAGATTGAGATTTGTTCCTGTATCTATTCAGCTCATTGGTCGTGGATTTCTCTGTGGTGAGACAAATGGAGAAGACCCCAAAAGCAAGCTGACAAAACTGCCTTCTTCTGTCATAGAAGACACTATAATGCAGAATCAGAAAAAACTAATCCTGAATTATTTTGATGGGTGTTTTAAAAAAAAGAAATTGTATTTATTGTGTCTTTAGTACTTGATGAAGAGAGGAGAAACAAGTCATGCCTAATTGGACCACACAAACAAATTGGTTTGAATGCTTTGCAACATCATTACAAATTAAACGTTACATAATAAATGTTTTGTTGATGGAGATCATCAAATTGATTATTGTCTCCAGTGTAAAGTGAGTGGATTTGTAAGGCTAAGTAATGCTTGCAGCCCACACAGAGATCGATTGCGCAGCAACTATCTGTAGATGGAGATGCCTCCTTCATTCACACAACATTCTCCCATCCAAACCTTTTAACATTTGGTTGGGCATCCATCCAACACACTGAGCCCCGGGGCAGTGGCTCATACATACCCTGCATTTTTGTCCCCTCTCCCCATTAAACGGCCATTCCTGATATATGATACCCTACTGAGATGAGTACCTGCTTCCATGGGTATGCCCTGTCATCTCACACATACGGACCATAACTGGTCACTGTAGCCTAGAAGGTTTCGGCACTACGATTGATTTGTCTCCCCCCCAATCAACCTTTTTCCGTTCTCCCTTATCTCCTTCCCCTGCATCCACCTTTCCCACAAAGTCAAATTTAGACTTTGCTTTGATATCAGCATAAGCCTTATCAGTCACAGGATCTCACGCCTGAGGGTTGAATTGGGAATGCAATCTTTCCCAGCACAAAAAAAGGCTTGCACACTATTTCTATTTCTATTTATTATTTATAAAGCGCCACACACCGGAGGCCTCAGAGTGCTAACAAGACTCACAAACCGTAAACACATAAGAGAGAGGCAGCTATATCAGGGACCATATCAGTCTTTACCTTTATACAAAAGAAAGGTTTTCCAAAATAAATTTGAACTGAATCAGAGAAGTAGTTACTTTCAGAGGGGGTGGTAATGCATTCCAAAATAAAGGCACACATATCTCCAAGCTTTTTTAGAGTGTACCGGGACAATCCAGAAGGGCTTTATTGGAATGCATGGTACTGTGGAGAATCCGATGGGATTCCTCCCAGGAACCTAGTTTAGGACTAGTGGTCGAAGTGAGCGGGAGTGTTTGGGAGCGGTGCTCCTCTACTTTTTTAAGTTACCTTTTACAGCTCCTATACTTTTATTTTTAAAAGAAACTGTTCCGGAATGGTTTCTTTTTAAAATAAACGTGTAAGAAGAAGTTGAAACCTTCACTTTCAGTGCGCTCCACTGAACGTTCCCTTAAACAGCAGGTGCAAGTGTTTGGGGGTGTATTGTGTGTGGGAGGGGTCGTGGCAATGGGGTTTGTGGGGAGTGGGTGCAGGCCAGCAGGGAATATAGTTCCACTACTTCTTTTCGTACACTTCGACCACTGTTTAGGACCCTTCACATGTGGCCTGGGTAAGGCAGGTGCTCTCTGATCCCAGCCCTTGGGTTGGTGTACTGTGGGAGGATCACATGAGGGGGGAATCAGGCCTAGAAGACTGGAAAGAACCCCTTTTTAATTTTCCCCATGGCTCCGCCCTTCTGATGGACTTTTGCCAAATCAGAGTGGTAAAAAGATCTAATTTTCCAAAAATGTACTGCATGTCCAGAATCCCTTAGGGACTGTGAAGAAGAAGAGGGCTAAAGAGGCATGCAGAGGTAGAGAACAGGCAGGCAAGCCTAAAAGCCTATGGCAAGGTCAGGCAATTAAGATTGAGGGTCTGCACCTAAAGCCAATTAGCCCATCTGAGGGGAACACAAGACTGCTGCAGGAGGGTGTCACAGAGAGAAGCTGGAGCAGGATAGGCTGCAGCAGTAGGAGATGAAACAGACCTAGAGGCTGGCAGTTCACAAGAAAGTGTGAACATGGAAGGGACGCCGGAGCAAAGAACAAGCAGATTTCATCGGCAGGCTCTGAGTTGGTCCTGTGCTCATAAACCCTGTCTGGCTGTGGCTGCATTCGAAGAGACTGGAGAAAGCTGGCAGTCTTTCCAGGTGTGCCTAATTGTCATGAATGCAGAGCTGAAGTCCTGTGTTTTAGCGAGGCCCGTGTGCAGAAGCTAGCCGAGGGAAGCTGGAGAAAAGATTACTCTCCATTCTCCATTCCTCCTCTGGTATGGCCTCCCTGCTCCTCTCAAACTTCAGCCAGGCCACCTTAGGTTCTGGAAGCAGCTCAAAACCTTCTTATCCTCTGCTTTCTCTCTCTCCCTCCCCTGCTGACCTACTTGACCACCTGACTGCTGCACCGACTGCTTGCTTGGCTACCCTCAGACTCCCACTGGATAGAAGAAACTGTTACCTGTGGATTTTTGTTTGAGTGACTTTTATTTGCTTTGGAACTTTTCAAGAACTTATCTGAGACTTTGGTTTCCTTAGGATAAATTGACTTTGAGCATTTCTGCGGGGAGCAGAAAATCTGCCCAGAACAAGCAGAAGTCAACCAAGACCTTAAATGTTTGGTAACCTTTTATTTATGTTATTGTTGCTTTATTTTGATTGCTAGATTGTTTGGTGTGAGGGTTAGTTTTGTGTATGCTAGGAGGTTTATCCTTAAATCTTAGAATAGGTAGGAAATCCTGTGGTAGAGTAGGTTTAATTGTGTCTATATATTGTTTATTTTCAAAATAAAATGTCAAACCTTGAAATCCCTCAACTCAGTTGTGAGCCTCACATTACTGACCCCTCACATACAGTCAGTTTCAGGAGTGGGATGCAACTCAATAGATACAAATTGGGGAACCTTGATATTTGAGAAGCTTAGTAAATGAGCTTCGGATCCAACTGTAGCCACTGAACAATCTATTGGATTTTACATATGTGGTAGTAGAGGAGAATTAATCCAACCTGGGGAAAGATCTATGATCCCCACAGATGTAATCCTCACACCCCCTAAAGACACTTATATTTGCCTTACCTCTAAGTCTGGACTAGCCTGGCAATATGGCCTAGACGTTTTGGCAGGGGTGATTGATTCAAAATTATAGAGGCTGCATTGGAAGAGACTGGAGAAAGCTGGCAGTCTTTTATCGGTGCACCTAATTGTCATGTATGCAGAGCTGAAGTCCTGTGTGCAGAAGCTAGCCGAGGGAAGCTGAAGAAAGGAAGACTCTCCATTCTCCATTCCTCCTCTGGAATGGCCTCCCTGGCCCTCTCAAACTTCAGCCGGACCACCTAAGTTTCTGGAAGCAGCTCAAAACGTTCTTCTTCTCCTCTGCTTTCTCTCTCTCTCTCCCCCTGCTGCCCTACCTGACCACCTGTCTGCTGCACCTACTGGTTGCTTGGCTACCCTCAGACTCTCAATGGGTACGAGGCTCTTTCATGATCAGTCACCCCTGCACTGCCCCTGGGCCTACCACACAATTAGGGGCTGTAACTGTCACCTCTACAGTCCTGTGCCTGCTTGCACTTACCCAGAGCCGTGCCGCCCTGGCTGCACTAACTCATAGTAATGCTACCCTGGTTCCCCTTCCCTCTCCCTGGCACCCCACTTTCCCATGCACTGCTTGTTGTTGCACGTGCACAATCTGAATGACACAAGGGCCTAGCAAAGTTTGTTTGTCTTGTCCTCCCTCTGTCTTCGCTGCCTTGTCTTGTCACGCCTAGAAACACTTGTGTACAGGCGCATTATAAACGATTTATCATATCATTGATGAGGCCAGATCTGAGACACCTGTGCAGAGGGAATTTGTGGATCCTGAGGGTGCCTGTGGTAGCAGTAGCAGAGAAAAATAAGTCAGAAAGTCGATACAGCCCGCAGCCGCTCCAGTAGTGGAGACAGTAAATGATGGACCGTGCTTTAGAGCAGCAGAAACTCCTTGCCGGTAACTGTAACCACCTGAACTTAATTTGCGTTGAAGATAAAGCAAGTGAAAATCTTTGTAGTTGTGGGAAGTCTTGTCAAACAAAGGGAAATGTATCACGTGTGTACCCAGCAATAACTGAAGTTCTCGCGTGTGAAGAAAGTCTTTCTTTTCCCATTGTAACTTTAAAATCATTGCCCGGAGCAGTCGCGTGCCTCATAGTAACAGGAAGAATGGTTGCGGTAATGATCGCATAAGCTGTAGCAGACTTTCCCATTCAGTTACAAGGAAACATCGCTTCAGAGAGGCTGCATATGCAATATTATGTTTCCTGATCACTGTTAAAGACGAAAGCTGTCTTTGCAAAAGGGAACACAAGTAGCAAGTTGAGGTTTACCATCAAGAAGCCATGGCGTGTACCTAAAGTTATTTTTGAAGTTACTCTTGACTCTAGTAACATCTTACATTCAAGTGTTACAAAAGTTGATGAAGTTGCTGAACTCAGAAGTAGAACAAGCTTTGCCCAAGCCAATAGGCAAAACCTTCCAAAAAGGAAACAAGCTAAATTAAGAACTAAAGCTTATTGTCTTGATGTTGTTGAAGCAAATACAAACCCAGGGTCCTCTGATACAAGAGTGACAAAGTCAAATGAAATTGGGAGAGTGGCAATACAGCTTTGGGGTAAAGTCTGGAGACAGAGAGATGCATATGAAGCTGTAAAAGGGAGCTGGGTGCTTATAATAGTAAATAATTATGCATCAGTAAAGCTTACGCTGTGGCAATCAGAAGCTGAACCAGATTCTGTGGTAACTACAAGTCTTAGAGGAAAGTCAAAGAGGCTGCCTTTTCTGGTAGAAGTGGAAAGAAGAGTGCCTTGCAAACCTGTAGAGGTCGAAGAGTCTTGTTTAAGTTGCCTAATAACATTTCCACAATATCAAGTTGTAGCAGCAGAAGTTGAACTGTGGTTGTCTAGAATTTTGTCAGAGGTATCATATGTTGTAGGAGATGAAGTAGAAGCAGTCTGTGAGGCAGAGAAGACTGCTCTCACAGCAACAGAGAGAAAAGGAAATTGTCACAAAGAGAGCAATTTCCTTAAAATAAGCATTCTGACAAGTTGTATACAAGACGCTGCAGAAAGTAAAGTTGTTATTAAAGTGGAAGTGGCATTTTTGTTTTGGAACCTTATCCAGGATTACCATTGGTGCTGTTTTTCATTATGGAACTTTGAAAAGGGAGCTTTTCATCCAGAGAAGAAGAAACTGTTACATGTGGATTTCTGTTTGAGTGACTTTTTATTTTCTTTGGAACTTTTCAAGAACTAATCTGAGACTTTGTTTTCCTTAGGAGAAATGTACTTTGGACATTTCTGGGGGGAGTGGAATCTGCCCAGAACAAGTAGAAGTCAGCCAAGACCTTAATTGTTTGGTAAACTTTTATTTATGTTATTGTTGTTTTATTTTGATTGTTTGAATGTTTAGTGTGAGGGTTAGTTTTGTGTATGGTAGGAGTTTTCCCTTTAGATCTTAGAATTGGTAGGGAATCCCTTGGTAGAGTAGATTTAGTTATGGTTTACATATTGTTTCTTTTCAAAATAAAATGTCAAACTTTGAAAAAACGAAACTCAGTTGTGAGCCTCACATTACTGACCCTCCACAGTACGCCACATAGGTGCCTTCTTAACTCGTGAGCGGAAATAAAAAGGAGCATAACCGGGCAGACATTTAAGTACGGGAGTAAGGGGTTTATATTGCACTCTATTCAATACCAACCAGAAGGCTGTTGCCGTAGTCAAGTTTAGCAATAATAGTGGCAGAAGCCATCAGTGCCCTAGTCTTCGCCGATAGAATTAGGGGCGGATTTGCCATAGCAGTCTTATCATATATGAACAGGAAGAGCTAAGAAATGCCACCTGTTTATGTAAGTGGAGAGTACAAGAAGACTCCCAACGTTTTGACATGTTTGGCAACAGATATAGCTCCACCAGTTATCATAAATTGGTTATATTGAGAGCCTAACGTTTTCAGCCTGGTCCCAGTTCAGATAATAATCAGTTCTGTTTTTCCATCATTTAAAGCTAATGAATTGAGTGCCATCCATGACTGAATAGCCATGTAAAGATGATGACCCTTCCCTGCATCCTGAGAGTAATCCCCTTAGAGATCAAGGAGGATCTGGCTGTCATCCGCATAATTGGCAAATTGCACACCCAGACCATTCAGTAAGTACCTGAAGGACCTACTGTAAATGTTGAATAACAGAGGGGAAAGACATGATCCCTGATGCACACGGCAGCTGAGCAAAACAGGAGAGGAATGGCAGCCAACCTTAGGTTGTTGTGGCCCCAAGAAGGATTTAAACCACTTTGCGGCCTCCGTAGAGCACATTACTACCTTAATAAGTCTATCAATCAATAGAGAGTGGTCAACCAAGTCGAATGCTGATGATAGATCGAGCATCAGAAGCAAGGCAGTATGACCTTTGTCAATGATTTTAACAATATTGGATTTCAAATCCACCATCGCATGCTTCGTGCGGAATCTAGAATGGCCTACTCCAAGTATCTTTTGTTGCTCAAAAAAATAATTATATTGGCAATAGGCAATTTTGTCAATAATTTTTAATAAAAAAGGAATGTTAGTTATTGGCCTGACATTTTTAGGAATAGCAGGGTCCAGTTTATCCTGGGATCCAGGCCTCCTTGAGTCAATTAGGGACCTGAGCTTCCAATAAAGATGTTTTAACTATTCTTGTAACACATGGCAGCAGGGGAGCAAGAAAGTCTCTGAAAGAAGAGGGAGGGAGAGCATCACCTTGGCAGGACGTGGGTTTCATAGTTAAAATAATATTTTGAACTTCACTCTCTGACAACTCCTTAAAATCAAAGAGAGGTGATGTCTCCAGTGATTCTCTTGAAACAGGTATAGACTGTAAATCAACTAACAGTTTTTCAGCAGCACCACACGCCTTATAATGGCTTCTTGGTGAAGTGGAACCTTCCGAGTAAACTCCTGAACATTTTGGCACCAACTATTATCGACTTCCATAGTGGCTTTCGTAGACTTGCCTTCTAATTCATGTAGTATTGAAAACTTTTCCTGAGAATTCGATTTAGCTGTGACAATTCTGTTGTTTTAGTTGGCCTTCTTGGCTTTAAAGGTACTGGGCCTCATTACAACATTGCCGGTATCCTGGAAGTAGAGACGCCAGGATACCGGCAAAGGCTGTTACCATTTCCGTCACCCGGTCCGGCAGCATTGCCTCCGGATTATGGGTGCCGGAAGAGTGGTGTAAATCCCCATTCATGGAGTCCAACAGGACTCCATGAGGGGATATGTCGTCATTACCACCACCGGCAATGACAGTGGCAGTAAAGAGGGCTTTTTTGGCTGATAGGGTGCCTGGCTTCCCTCCAGCATTTAGTTGGAGGTGACCCAGGTGCCACAACGGCACTCCCATAGTTGGGTGTTCCGGTAAAGTGCTGGTATCCTCAAATACCGGCCCTTTTTTGCCAGATTGCCCGACTCGGAATGAGCCCAGTGTCTATATCTTTTTACAGCCACCCTGTAAGCCATTGGAGTAGAGTTGCAAGGGTTTTTCCTCCAGCTCCGCTCAGATGCACGTTTCATTTTCCTGAAAAGTGTCACTTCACTATTAAACCAGTGATTTAGCTTAGAAGCCTTTTTCAGTGTGATAGGACGCAAAGGTGACAATATATTGAATGCAGTATTAGTAGTGGTTCTAAAGTGCTTTGTGAGATCTTCAGGTGAAATGTTAGGAGCCTAATCAGCTAATTGTGGAAGCACCAATGCAGTGAAGGCATCCGAGGAAGCTTTGCGAGTGTTCCTAACCAGTTTGGTTTTCTTTATCTCTGGACATAAAAGGGACACAACACATGGTAAGAGAAACTTAAAAGAGATAAAATGGTGACCTGACCAGGGATAATCATCAACACTTATAGGTGAGATATTGATATTCCTAGTCAAAATCCAAACAAAGGTATTGGGTGCGGTATGAGTGGCTGTTTTAACATGTTGCCTAAAACGGATAGCTTCTGAGTTCAGAAGGGAAGAGGCATCCATATTTGATGATTTATCGTCCCAGAGTTTAAAGTCCCCTAGGATAAGAACACGAGAGGATGATTTTCAGAGAAGCCCCCAAAGCAGCAATAAGTTGTTCCTCAAATTCCAAAGTATTATTGGGAGGCTTATAGAGTAAAAAATACTCAAGGAGGAGGTTGCATCAATACTCAGGTTCACCTTTAGAGATTCACATTAGTCCAAATCTATGGAGGCAGCACTGTGAACTTTGAGATTATTTTTTTAGAGATAAGCGCAACCCCCCTCTTCGAGAGCCACGCCGGTCAGCTCTTTGACATCTAGTGTTGCAATAAGAGGGGCATGGGTAGCCAAATCTTGATGCCATGTTTCTTTGACAGCAAGCAGATCCAATTGGGACTCCATTATGTAGTCAGTAAGTTCGAATGCATGCCGAACTAGCGATCGTGTATTCAAAAGCGCACTTTTGAGGGACAGAGGATCAGCCAACAATGTGCTGAAATCACTCTGGAAAGAACATGCTTCCTTTGAAGCCTCGAGAAACTGTCCTGAGCATGTTGGGGTCTGTCCTTCCTCTGGTATATTAAGCGGAGATGCTGCAAGGTTAAAAGGATGACATAACCACAAAGGGTTCGAGGATAATCTGAGAGAGAGCCTTATCAGAATGAACAGGGCAATCTGATGTTAATGAATAACAATGGCCCATGTCTAAGGTAGTCTGGGAGTGAATGATAGAACTCATAGGCAGCAATGGATTAGCCAATGGAGTGGTAGGAACAACATTGGGCTGATCTACTAATGCATTCTTAGAGGTCTGGGCTTTATTTGGCTGATGTTCTGTATTTGGGTAAGTGACTGGTTCTACCTTGAGATCCATAGACAAATAGTGTGCTACAATGTCAGCTCGCCTACTGCGATTTCTATCAAGGGATGCAATAATCGCTTGATCCCATTGAGACATATAGTTCAAGGCACGCAAAAAACTTGCAGACACAAGGCAAATAGACCGCTCACCACACCAGAATGGCAGAACAACACACTAGAGGCTGCACAAGAAAGAAACACTCCCCACGCACGTATCAATGGGTATAAGAACCGCAAGGGAGGCTGGGAAATGTAGTTTGTAACTCAGGCATGATCGTACAAAGAAGCAAAAATGAGGTTTTAACAGGGTATCAGTAGTCTGCTTCAGAGCCACTACCAAGGCTAAGAAATTAAAAGAAGAAACACACAAAGGCAATATTTAAAGATGATTTCTAAGACTAAAAAACGAAGGACTACAATAATTTCTAAAATATCTTAAAATGGGTAGCAGCAGAGTACAGCACAAATAAAACCGTTTTTAAAAGAATGGAGCATGAAGGGGCTTTATATAGTGGCACAAACCGGCCACACGTGCCAGTGCTGACGTGCGTGTTGATGGGTTTAAGAACTTCAAGGGAGGCTGGTAATTGTAACCAAGGCACAATCGTACACTTCATGGGAATGCATGAGCACATGATGCGTTCATCAAACAACCATTTACCCCTATTTAATTATGTACTAAGAATTGTCAAAATTCCAACTCGCACAAGCTATTAGTGTTCTGGCCTCTCCTTTCTACTTCTGCACATCATCTCACTGTAAGATTCCATGCTTAGGGCTGGGTGATATGGACCACACGTCATATCTCGATATTTTTGGGCTGAATGGCGATATCCGATATATATCTCGATATTGTTTATGTCAGTTAAATGCTCACTTGTAAGCTGCCAACTACATGAGATGTCCCAAACACCTTTATATATTAGACATTGATCAAAATAAAGTACAAATACAGGGTTCCTCTTCCTGTTTGAGAATGCACACAGCTGTGTAAATATCAAAATGTAAATAAAAATGGTACTATATGTAGTAAGTATATACATGTATAGATCTCGACGTTAACAATATTGTCTCATCCTATATCGATTTTGAAAATGTATCGATATATCTCCAAAACACGATATATTGCCCAGCTCTACCATGCATCCTAGCATTAACACTGCTGCCATATTCTTGCTCTTCGTAGCTACTTCCACCATTGAACTGCTTGCTCCCGCTAGCCCTCTCTATTTTGCCTGTCAATCACTCGAGTAGGGATTAGTGTTTTAGTTGAGTATTGTGTGAGATGTAGGTGGGTATTTCTGATATTTAGGATTTTGAGCTTGGCTGCAGCGGTAGTGGCCATGATGAATTTGAAATTCCATGTCTCTGTCAAAGACAAACCCCAGGTTCAGAGTAAAGGGTAAGGGAGTGAAGAGCTCAGGGGAGAAGAGATGGAAGAAGGGAGAATGGGGTTGGTATTGCAGACGGGAGAAAGGCAGGGTCGGACTGAAGCATACAATTTTCTTGGGCAACAATGAAAAAGTGGCCCATAGTTGCAAATAGCGATTTATTCTTTTTGTGACAGACTGTTTGAGTAGTACCCAAAGGGGAGGTTTTTGATAACATGTGATGAAAATTGTGCATTTTAAAGAATATTCGTTCAGTAACACTGGTCAAAACCATTAGCTGCATGGTGGAAAAACATATCAAAGTGGCCACATTTACCCAAAAACTGGCCCACACTAGCATTTTGCGTTTTTGTTCGGGCATTGCCCTATTGGCCAGTCTTAGCCTGCAGAAAGGGTATTTCTGTCTTTGAGCTGTTGAGCAAGTGCCTGTGTAGGGCCATCCAGTGGCAGATGGCAGTTAGGTGGTTTGTTAAATGTTCAAAGATACAAGACGTGATTGGGTGGGATTAGAAGAAGATCTGGGTACTCTAGGTAGGTAGGTGGTAGTTAAAGTAAAAGGAGGACACATGTTTGCTTCGGGAGATGGTCTAAATGGTGAAGAAGAGTTGGCAACATATGGCAATATAAGGGTACTAGGCGAGCTAAAAAAACACTAGAAACTGTGGACAATGGAATCCCACTTAACCGCTTGGAGAAGCGGGTGGAATATCAGGCACCGTCCTAAACTGGATCAAATCCTGCCTTAAAGATTGGAGGCAGCCAATAAGAATGAGCAACGCCTTTTCATTGGTGAAAAAGCGATCTTGCACTGTAGAAACGTGACAATATTTCTAAGTCTACAAACTTCGTTTAGGTGAGGGAAAGCTGCCTCAATCACACTTGGGCAAAAACGGAAGTGATGCAAACAGGAACCACTAATTAAGCTAACTTCCCATTCAGGTTGAGTCAAGCACCCGGTGCAACTCCATACTGCTGATAAAACAAAGATCCTTGCCGTCTGGTGATTTGAATCATACCTCTCATTCAAACTACTGAGCAATGGAGCGCTCAGAAGCGTGGACCGCAACCTCTGGTTGCTGCATCTACTTCGTCTCCAGTATGACTGCATCGCATCACTCACTAGACCCATTTTTCAGTCTGATCTGTAAATAATCCATGCATGTGTGTTCAGAAACCACAGAAGCTCCGCTGCAGAGGGCCCATCACCCAGCAGCCAGTATCTGCATAAACCTGAAGAACAGACAACATTACCCTGCAGTGCTGGCCTTCCATCTGCTGCCAGTAGCACAGGCTTTCAGGTTAAGGTCCATATATATGTCTGACCTGGACTTCTGTAGTATAATCAATGCATGTGTTTTCAGAAGGCACAGAAGCTCCAGAGGCCCATCACCCAGTATCTGCAAAACCCTGAGGATCACAGGCAACATTAGCCCTGCAGCGTTGGCCTTCCATTTGCTCACGGTAGCACAGGCTATCAGGTTAAGTTCCATATATCAGTCTGACCTGGACTTCTGTAGTATAATCAATGCATGTGTTTTCAGAAGGCACAGGAGCTCAAGAGGGCCCATCACCCAGCAGCCAGTATCTGCATAAACCTGAAGAACAGACAACATTACCCTGCAATGCTGGCCTTCCATCTGCTGCCAGTAGCACAGACTATCAGGTTAAGGTCCATATATCAGTCTGACCTGGACTTCTGTAGTATAATCAATGCATGTGTTTTCAGAAGGCACAGGAGCTCACGAGGGCCCATCACCCAGCAGCCAGTATCTGCAAAACCCTGAGGAACACAGGCAACATTACCCTGCAGTGCTGGCCTTCCATCTGCTGCCAGTAGCACAGGCTATCAGGTTAAGGTCCATATATCAGTCTGACCTGGACTTCTGTAGTATAATCAATGCATGTGTTTTCAGAAGGCACAGGAGCTCAAGAGGGCCATCACCCAGCAGCCAGTATCTGCAAAACCCTGAGGATCACAGGCAACATTAGCCTTGTAGTGTTGGCCTTCCATCTGCTGCCAGTAGCACAGGCTATCAGATTAAGGTCCATATTTCAGTCTAACCTGGACTTATGTCGTATAATCTATGCATGTGTTTTCAGAAGGCACAGAAGCTCCAAAGGGCCCATCACCCAGTATCTGCAAAACCCTGAGGAACACAGGCAACATTAGCCTTGTAGTGTTGGCCTTCCATCTGCTGCCAGTAGCACAGGCTATCAGGTTAAGGTCCATATTTCAGCCTGACCTAGACTTCTGTCGTATAATCTATGCATGTGTTTTCAGAAGGCACTGAAGCTCCAGAGGGCCCTTCACCCAGTATCTGCAAAACCCTGAGGATCACAGGCAACATTAGCCCTGCAGCGTTGGCCTTCCATTTGCTCACAGTAGCACAGGCTATCAGGTTGTGCTCCTATGTTTCATGTTCAAAGTCTATGAGGGAGCCGGGCTAGATCCCTGCAGAATCCAGCCTTGCACTATACACCTACTAGGAACCCCAGATTTAGCCATGGCAGAACATTTCATTTTCAGGTGTAATAAATAAGGGGGTTAACACTATTAGTTTATGATATGTTATTTTACATGGCATATTATAGTGTGGCTTCTGGAGGAAAAATGGTGGTGTTATTAGGAATAGAGGGAGCAGTTCAAAGGTTCCTATATGATTGGGTGCGTAAGGCTGTAAGCTATAAATGTTCTGTATGCAAGTAAACCTGTGGTGGTATGGGGAGTGCGTGTGTGCATGTGCACCTATGTGTACGTGTGCGTACGTGTGCGAGAGCGATTAAGTATTTTCTGGATGTTGGTGATCACTGGCCCATTGTTTGCTTACGTGTGAGGGTAGGGTGTGTGACTGGTGTATCACCACGTTGTCATTAGGTTCAAGTATCCAGGAGGCCAGAACCCATTGACTGCATGTGGGATCATATACGTTGAATGATGAGATGATAGGAGGCACTGCTGGGAGCCCGGTGATGTGATTGGCGACAGAGTCCTTGATTTGTGCGGTACATGATGAATGAAGACGTGAATGCAGTTAATAGATGCCAGTGAAGAGTTGTATGGGTTACAGTACGGGGTTGAAAGGTATGCGGTAGTAAGAGAATAGAGTTGCATAGCACAGCATGGGTTGCAAATATCTTTAACATTTCACCAAAGAGCATTCTTTGGTCACATCACAGAGATAACACTGCTCCATGACATGGAACATGTATACAGCTCAGTGTCCATAATGCCCTAGAGTGGATCTGAGTATGGATTTCTGGCTCAAAGTGGTCTGGCATTCAGGCCTTCTGCCACACCTGAATGTCAGTGTTTGTGGTAGGTTGTTCATCAGTGTGGTAGGCGATGGCGGTCTCTTGACTTAAAGTAGTCAAGCTATGAAGTAAGGCTTCATGATGATGGGTTGTCAGTGTTGGTGGGCAATGGTCAATAGTCGATGCATAAGAAATGGTCACATGCAGAAAAGCTAGATCCATATCAAAATCTATGAATGGCATAGCTAACTTTGGTGTGACTATAACAAATCAAAACGGAAAGCATTAAAAGCATTTTTTAACATGCCAAGCAGAACAAGGTGAACCAGCTCTGCTACTCATCACTATTTTGTACACAAGCCTTAGGCCTCACCCAACCCCGCACATGCTGTGCCCATAGGGGCTATGTGGATATTTTGTCTGACAGGGCAAGCAACAGGATTGACCAGGTGTTTTTCTTGCACTCTGGACCGGATCCAAATTCTCAGTCATCTGCCCCAATCAACAGTCAAGGGCCTTCTGTGGAACAGCAAAAACCTTCAGTTAAAAATGCCCTTTATGTGCGCGTGGAAGGCTAGCATAGAGGCAGAAGGCCTGGTTAAAAGTTTTCTGGTATTTCTTGTTGAAGTAACACCAAACGAATTACTGATACTGCATGTAGTAAGCATGCAGTAACTTGAAGGGTCCACATGATTCTGAGTCATGCGAACCCATCAGTTATTCATCTTTTTGGAGTCCACAAAGGGCTTAATTTGGAAATGCTTTCTTACCACATGAGGCATTACCATATGTGCTAATATCGCATGTGGTAAGATTTCTGTGTGCCTGTAATTTCCACTATACAACAGCAGGCAGAATTGAAGAATTTCAGTAACTGATCTTGTAATTTGGCAGAGTGGTAAAACATGCAGTATTTCCAAATCCATAATTTTTAGTTTGGGTTATTAGGTGGTGCTTTAGTGCCACTTAAAAGCCAAAACTATTGCATTGGCGTACAGGTAGGAGAGAGATGGCATATGAGTAGGGACACACAGCTGGGTTTTGTTTGGTTATTTACCCACCCATTGACGGCCCATGGCCATGCTAATCTCTATATTCGTTCCCACCTTCTACCTTCCCTTCCCTGCCCTAAACACATCCTCCTGGGATGTCTTTGAGCCCCCTCTGTCAAGCAATAATATCAATCTTTAGCCATCCAGTGTTGTTCTAAGCAGTCTGCTGAGAGTTAATGCCTTAATGGAAGGTGTAAAAGGTTACTGGTGTAATAAAATGCCTTCACCAGAGTGTCTTCAGCCACTTGATTTATTTATCTTCCATGGACAGAAGTCCTGTTAAAAACAAGCAATGACAAAGCCAACAATTTTGGCTTGAGGTATTAGATACACATTTGCCACTTACTGACATCATATGCTTATGTGATCACTCCATTTTCCAGCTCTTGCGATATTATGGCTAGCTAGTACCATTATATCAATGCCTAGCAAATGCGTACTTAAAAGCCAAAGCTATTGGCTTTGCCAATGCATGCTTACCATTACTGCAAGCACTAAAGATAAGTGGTGTTTCAGCCCCTTTTACTCGCTAAAAATAGGCAAATACTCCCAAAAAACAAACATAGGGAGTACAGATACTCATACAAAAATAGGAAAAAGACATACATGCCTGTCATCCTGCTTTCACTTGCACAGGTCCATTGATGCGTTTCAATCAGAAGTGCACATACTGCCACAGGAAGAAACTCTTCTATTATTGCTGCCTGATCTGAAGAGGTATACATGTATCTTTTAATGTGCATGAATAACTTGGTGCAAAGAAATACTTTTTTCTAAACATTTCTGTTTTACAGTTAAAACATGTTTTTACTTGCTTATTAAATATTCTCATTGGGAATCGGACTTACTTTTTCTACTCCCTGGAAAACCTGAGGTTCCAGACCGCTGTCATAAAAAAACAATCCATCCAGTGAAATTAATTCAAACCAGCTGGATATTGTCAAACTGGTGAACTCGTAGGGGCAAGTTCTCAACCAATCACTGCAAAAGCACAGGCATAGGTTTCACATTTTTCAGACGCCGCCAATATGGTCTCAGACAATGCAACCAGTTTGCACCTTTCAAGCCAGCTGGGATTTGAATTTGATTCCAAAGGATTGACACCTGGTATGCACAAAAAAGCATGATTTTGTATTTATCTGGCTACTACCTGTCAGCGGCATATGGGTAGCTGAATGAAGAAATCAAATACTTGCTTTCCTCTTTTCCAAGTAACCGAAACTTGATAAACACTTTGAACAAACAATATCTGCCTTTTCATTTATTTCTATTTCTAACTTTTTTCTAGCGCTCTTATTTGTATAACTTATTTGATCAAATGCAACATCCAGAGGCAACCCAATGCTACCTAAAATTGACTTAATAATTCCACAGGAGAAATTTGTAAATTAGGCGAACTCATAACTAAATGGTACCACAAGGGTACGTTGACAGGGTAAGAGAAATAATGTTTAATCAACAACAGTCCAATTATACGAACAATATATTTTTCAACCAAAGATATACAAAAAGTATACCAATCGTCCACCTGGGAGACCTATCGTTAGTGGAATTGGATGGATCATTGAGAATCTTTCAAGATATATTGATGAATATTTACAACTCGAAGTTCTTATGTGCGAGATTCCATGCATATTCTAAACAAATTTCAAGCACTGACATGTAAAGATTCACATGTATTGGTGACTCATGATGTAACAGCATTATACACATTGATCAACCACAACATAGCATTTGAAGCAATGGACTATTTTTTATGGGCAAATCAGCAACATATATGGCCCAATATCTTATGAATAAGGAACTGTTCACCTTTACTTCAGCAAATAACATATTTCTCTTCAGTGAAAACTATTATAAGCAAATCGGTGTGGCGTTGGGGGCTTGTTTCACACTGCAATTAGCAAGCCTGCTTATGTTTTTTTTTTAAATGGTACATATACTGACCCTTGCAGGTTCCATGTGAATATGTCGCCTGAACAATCTTGTCAGGAAGGCACATTTATTTTCCTGACTCCTAAAATACTTGCCTCAAATATTCTAGGAGAAGTCTAATTTACGATTAGAAAATCCAATCCAAGAATATTTTGGGAAAGGGTTTGATTTGACTGAGGGTGCATATTTGGGGAAATGTCGCCTGCTTGCTGCATTTTCCTTGATGAGATCTTCACTGGATACCCCCTTGAACGATTCAAGAATAAAATTATATACAATGGAGTTGTTACATTAATGATGTCCTCCTGATTTGGGATATTGCAGAACAAGAATGAAATGAATATATAAAACATTTGAATGACAATGAGATTTGTTTTCATCTAATGGAAGATTAGACTCAAACAGAAATATATTTCTTGGACTTGACAATATATATTAGAGAAAGAACAGTACAAAGATATTCAGAAAAAGCACTGAGGTAGGTTAACTCAGTACAGGTAAAATAATACAGGGCGCCTGGCTAGGTCCTGATATGCCAAGGGGGGCGAAAGTGCATTCAAAAAAATAATCAGGATGGGAGAGCCACACTCTAGAGATTCAGGATGTATTTAGTTTAATCTCTGAATTTTAGTAATGATACATACAAGATATCACTTATTTGCAAAAAAACAGATAGACGGACAGTTAGACATTTGGTATTATAGGTGTACCGTTGGGTACCACCCTCAAGAGTGTGGAGGGTGTTAGCCCTCTGGTGGTGCAAAATCTCTTGGATACACAATCAACATAGGTTCACAACACAAGAATGAATGCAGCCCAGGACCTCATTTGGTCCATGGGTATTGTCTAAAGAAAAAACACAACAACAGGTGTGTACAGGTAAGAATGGGATGTGGTTGTGTCATAGATCGACACTGTAGTGTTTCGGCCACAGAGTACGAGAACTGGACGTGGGTGGCTAGGATGGCCTTCTTCAGGATGGAGGTGAAGGAATGAAACACTGTCCGTATGGTATCGTAACCGACAAGCGGTGAAGCGGTACAAGCTTCTGATGATCTTCAACCATGCATAGAGTCAGGTGAAGACGGTGGCCTAATGTCCACTCTTGCTCAGGATGTTGGTCCAAAATACCAAATCTGGAACCGGGGTTACCAGATGTCAGGAGCGTCAATGAATGGCGCAATGCTCCAGACAGACGCCTCCGAATAGACAACTCCAACAACTGCTGGCACTAGTTCACCTTTTGTTGTTTGATTAAAGCATTCGATCCTGTAAATAGCAGATTCTTAGAAAAACAGGGTTTGATTTCAATCTGCAAAAGGATAATTTGTGAACTGTTGTTCCTTTTATATGATTCACTATTTCTGGAACACCATTATTTTCTATTCTGTTCTGAATAGGTAAATACACAAGCAATAGGTGGGGTTGAATATCTAAATTTTGGCCTATCTCGGGCAGCAGCGTCTATTCTTAGCCTAACTTCGGTAAATCCCAGACTGCCACCTTGTTGTACATCCTCAACATTTTGGCATCTCATGACTTCGATGCCGCAGTAATGATTGACGCAGCTCTGAACTTTCTGTCACTCAACAGCTGGCTTTTCTTTTGAAATTCAGTTACTTTTCAGACGCATTCTTAAAATGAACTTATAATTGCATGTGTTCTTGATCAATAGCTAGCTTCCTTCCTTCCTTCCTTCCTTCATTCCTTCCTTCCTTCCTTCCTTCCTTCCTTCCTTCCTTCCTTCCTTCCTTCCTTCCTTCCTTCCTTCCTTCCTTCCTTCCTTCCTTCCTTCCTTCCTTCCTTCCTTCCTTCCCTCAGTTTCGCTCCTTTTCCTCAATTCCTCCTTTGCTTCCTCACTGCTTTTCTTTCATGCACTCCATTATCTTACCTTTTTATATCCTTCCTCCTTCCTCTCATCCTACCCCTGCCCTCTTTGTCTTGCTGACAGTCATTGGTGTTGGTGGACACCAGGGGTGGACTGGGAACCAAAAGTTGCCCTGGAAATAATTTTCAAAGTCGCACGACAATGTGCATTTTCAGCAAGCCCAACTCTTTTCCTATGAGAAAATTGGGAAATAAAATAGGTTGCCACACAAAAGAGGCTCAGGGTGCAGAGAGGTCTACCGGGAAATCTCCAGTTCCCTATCAGCCAGTCCACACCTGGTAGTCGCATTACTCTCATTTCTCCATGTGAATATGTAGTCATGGTTTGGTTTGCTCCTTGATCTGTGTTATCTTCCCACAGTAGAGATTGTTTGATAGGGCCCTGTGACGGCCATCAGGAAGCGGTCAAATGGGAGTGCAGTAATGGCATTACATCCTACTTGCCTGAAAACCATTGTAAATACATTGGACAAACCATGGTCGACCATGCTTCCCTTCTCCCCTTTTTCTTAATGTTCTACTCATTGCCCTACTTTCTCTTTCTCTGATATCTCTACCTCTGTCGTTTTCACAGTACATCCAGGTTTTTGGAATGCTTTTCATAAAAGATGTGAAATAAATATAATTGATTTTGTGTGTGTCA
Organism: Ambystoma mexicanum; assembly: GCF_040938575.1. Taxonomy (NCBI): domain Eukaryota; kingdom Metazoa; phylum Chordata; class Amphibia; order Caudata; family Ambystomatidae; genus Ambystoma; species Ambystoma mexicanum. Next base: position 675,064,285 of record NC_090929.1, on the reverse strand, counting down.
TGTAAAGGAATGTAGCCATAACTCAAGCCTCAAAATGTGCACCGCCCACTAACCATTGGCAAGGGGTGTGGTTTTTATACTTGTCTAGTTTCTTGGAACATGAAAAGTGTACCCCTGAATATGCCTACCCAGAGCTTTGGGTGGCGCAAATATTTATAGTAATTCTGAATCATGGGGGCACAGAGCAATACTGGTAATTGTCACCACTGTTCATCAATACCTTATTCCCTAACATGTATTGAAGTATTCTTCGGGATGAGGATTGTACAGATGTACCCCCTCTGGTTGGAAGATAGCTTTTCAATTTTTCATTTAGATAGATTAGTCAGTTGCAATAAGTAGCCTTCTACCTTGTCAGAAGCATTTTGTTCTTGGATCTTTTATCCAGCTGGCATCCACTGGTGGTTCTTCATGAAAGCTGAACAGTGTGTTCCTTTTTTCTCTCCTCTAATCAAATTGAAGTTAGTTCCGAAGTGTCGCAATTATCATTGTCATTATTATCATTATTGATATTATTAGTGATTTATAGTGCTTCAAACTGAACTCCCCCAGCTTCAAAACCCTCGACCAGCGAGCAAGCCCATGTTGCATGGCATCGTCCTGTTCCCAAGGCGAGCCTGTTGTCTCTTGGTTATGCTCCAGGCCTTCTGGAGACACTGTTGTTCTTTTTTAATTCGTTATAAAGACTGCATACCGTTTCTTACATTAGTCCCCGGCGAGGGTCAATCAGAATGTAACAAGCATTCTGATTGGCCCTCGCCGGTGCATTACCGGGCCGGGAATCCATCACACGCACGTATGTGCCTGCGTTTGTTCCCGGCGGGGGGCGTGGCAGCCCCTTAGCCAATGAGGAGGCTCGAAACGGGGCAATCCCCGCTCTGAGCCTCCCCAAGGCTGGATGGTGCCTTCGTCCCCCGCCGGGGACTCAGGTAGGTTTTTTTCCCTCCACCCCTTCCCCTGCAAACTATCCCCTCCCTGCCCTGCCAACACCATCTTACCTTCTTTTTTCTTCTTTTTCTCAGGATCGAACGTGCTGGGAACAATTTTGTTCCCAGTGCGTCTGCTCCCGATGGCCGCCATGGAAAGGGAAAAAAGACTACGTTTTCCCTTTCCCATTGGCCATTTTATGAGACTTTTTTTTTTTCTGTTCCGAAACGCAGAACAGAAATAAAATGCTATTAGTACCCCGGTCTAACGGGCCAGGATACTAATGGCAAAAAGCCCCTCGACGGCAGGCCAATACCGCTCGCTGTAATGCCCCCGGGACCTCGTTAACTGTGGGCTCTGGGGCATTACCTGGGGCGGTACTGGCCCGCCGTCTCCGGGCTTATTGCCACAGTAAACACAGCAGCAGCAATGTTAGGGAAGCAAGGGAGAACTGAGGGTGAAAAGAAAGCAATGGAGTTAGTCAACAATGTATGCATTAAGTAGACTGCAGCCCTCCTTGATGTGAGGAAACACATGTAAACGTTTTAAATCTTCTTAGCAAATGCCTTCTCCTCTTTGGTAATGCACTCCCCAACATCCACTGTCTCCCCTCTGTCCTGGAGTCTTTGTTTTCAACTATTTGGCTTTCTTCAGCCATTGCTGCCTCCTCTATGTTCTTCAGGAGAGAAGAGATAGTGTGCTAAATGTCTTATTTGTGAGCAGCGTTTTGGTGCATCGTGATGTATGATGCCGCAATGTCAGCGTTGACAAGGTCGCTATCGGGCTGTGAAACACTGACTGACGGATCCTGCATCACAATGAGGATGCAGTGGGATTAGGTTCCTTTCTTTTGACCAGGCGTCTATTATAAGAATGCTAATGACTTTATACAGCAAGTGAACCCCACTAGGATATCCAGTTGCTATTATAATGAATACAATTATTACCGAACTCACTAGGACTCATGTTATAAGCCTCTGAATGATAAAAAGCCCAGTGTGCCAGGGTTCAAACCAGTGCTCTGGAGTCCACAACTACATTTTTTAATGTGCAAACATAAAACCACTGAGGTATCATACCAGTATCAGACTCCTAAAATTAAAAAATATAGTCTTCACAACAGATACTGTACATTTCTAGTGACCCTTATAAAGTGAAGACCAATTTTCTGAAAGCTGGTCAAAGAAAGTATGTTGTTTGCATTAAACAGTTCAAACCATGCAAATCAGTATTCTCCTGTCACCTGATTGAGTACATGCATGTCTGAACTCTCAATTCTGTCAGATGTACACTCCGTTGTGGAAATAATGGGCTGTTGATTAACTGTAAGTACACACCAGAATGTACACAGCACTGTGAATCCTATTGGACAATTCCAGTTGACAGTTACAAACGGTTCCCTCTTTATCCAGTTGTTGCATGAGGGTTTTTAGACATTCAACTACAAAGATCTACCAATGAAAAGGCACAAATACCAGAGGGGGAAAAACAAAGGCAGCGCTAAAGGTTAAATACAAATTTGATCTAAAACCAAACGCACTAGCAGACACAAATAAAAGTTCCAAAATGCAACTGTAATCAACTGGAATAATTTCAGAAGTTCAGAAGATATCTAAAAATAGATATCTAAAACCCCATATGCCAGCTGCAGGATTCAGTAGCACGCCTTTGTTATTAGCCAGCGGGATTATACACCGGAGTAAGTTCCCGGCTGGTCTAATTAATTAGTTGTTTAAAGTAGTAATTGTAGGTGACGAGTAAATTCTCTGAGGGAGAAACTTTGAAATGTCCGATAATTTAGGTATGACAAAGAAACGATCAGTAAAGTGTTTTTGCGTCTTTGGCACTCTTGTGCAGTTTCTTACTTTTTAAAGAAATTCTTATTTTTCATAATCTTACATGCAACATCTCATTCGACATATCTATGAAACAGTGCAAACTGTTTTCCCCCAATTCACCCTACCACCACCCCAGCCTCACGGTCTTTCCCACCCCTTTCCCTTGGTGACGAGCAGTAGAGATCAACAAACAACTACTTTCTTACTGGTGTTCTCAATAATAAAGAATGTCAATGTTCTCCTTTGCAGAGTAGAAACAATTACATGTTTAGGCAAGGCATGTGCAGCCTCCAGCATAGTCTTATCAACCAACTCTGTGTATCTCCTATCCTCACTTTTCTGATCCACCTAATCTGGTCTATAAATGGGTTGCATATTTCTGGACAAAGGCGGACTATTCCATTTCCCTGGACGGCTGTAAATCGTCTAGGGCCCCAGTGATGTATTCCATTTCATATATTTCTTTGGCCTTTAGCAGCCACACTTTTTCACTTGGGAGGAAATCTCTCTTCCATTCAATAACAATACATGCCCTTGCCGCCAAAAGGGAGAAGTGGACCATATGTGATAGACGCCTCCACTCACCTTCCACCACTTCTTTCCAAACAGTACCAACACTGGGTCTAAACACCTTTCAACCCCATCCAAGTGCTTAATCCAGCCCAACACCTCCTTCCAAAAACATTGTATCCTTGGACATGTCCACCACATATTCCAATATGTGGCCTTGTCACCGCATTCAGTTCAACAGTCAGGGTCCACACCAGAGAACATTTTTGAGAAGGTAAACTGGGTTATATTGCCATCTATATAGTAATTTCATTCCATGTAATTTATATTGACACGCAATCGGAATCTTATGTGCATTTATACACATAGGGGATCCTTACGAGTAAGCCAGTCCGGGAAAAATGCCAGTAAAACTGCCCGGTAATACCGGATCCGGCATTTTTCCCGGGCCGGAATACTCTGAGTTTGCAGGTAGAAACACTGAACTCCCGGCAGGCCAGACCTGCCGGGAGTTCAGGCCCCTACCGGCAAAACAATTCACTATCACCGGCACCCTTACTACCGGTGATTGGGGCAAGCCCATTCCATGGAGTCCTCATAGACTCCATGAAATGGGAACTTACCGCCATTGCCGGCACAGATAATATCCCAGTAACACTGGGATATTGGGTGGTGGTAACAGCAAGGTGAGTTTGCTGGTGAGGCACCGGTCGTACAGGCGGCTTACCAGCAAACTCGTAATGAGGGCCTTAGTCTTCCATCTCTGTTTATCCAACTCCACCTCTAGATCTCTTTCCCACCTTTTTAAGTAGGACTTTGCACTGCCCCCCATCGATAATAAAATAGATCTATAAATACCCAAAATCAATCCCACCGTCATGGTACTGCTAATAACAATACTTTCAGTGCCAATCAATTCCCTCTGTAAATCAGCTTTCCCCTTATCCGCCAACAGGACTCCTTTCAACTGCAAGTAATTGAAGACATACGATTCTCCCATGTGTAGACCCTCCTCTAGTGCTTCTATAGTGACAAAGTCCCGTCCTTTTAGCAATTGCCCTACTCTTTCCAATCCTGCATCAAACCAAGACTGGAAGTGGGGTGGATCCGAAATTTTGTTGCGGATAGGCATGGGCACATGGATAACTTAGTGGGGAGGGCCATGTGGTGATCCCTCGCATCAATCTTTGCTTCCCCCCACAGTTTCCATAAAAGACCCAGTATCCTGTGTCTGAATTCGTATATCCTTCTTGGGGACCCACAACCACCCTCCAACCGTGACGGGGCCTAGCCAATAATTCTCTAATGGTATCCATTGTTTTCTCTTGTCATTTCGCAGGTGTGGGACTATTGCCCGCAAATGGGCTGCTCTATAATTTGTATAGATGTCTGGTAATCCCAGCCCCTCTCTATCTCGTGGCATTATCAGAGTGGCATACACCACCCTTTTCTTTCTCCCTTGCTAGGCAAACCACACTATCTTCCATTTCAGCTCAAAGAACATTTATTTCAGGATTTCTATGGGGAGCTTCTTTGGCAGCATGGTCATTTTCATTGCGTTTAATCTACCCATCTACGATAGCATCAACTGTAACCAGACCTCCATTTCTTCAAACAAAGCATTCAACATAGGAGGGTAGTTAGCTTCCTAGAGATCACCAAAGGCTCTGGTGACCACCACCCCTAAATATTTAATCCCTTTGCGTTGTATTGCCATATTTAAGACCTGTAGGTCGTCCACTGACCGTTCTGAGTCTCTTCCATATGGGAAGAAGGCTGATTTGTTCGAGTTCTCTTTAAAACCCACCAAGTGTCCATAGTCAGCTAAAACATGCAGAGCCATTGGGATTGAAGTACCGGGTTGTGTAAGAGGAGGAGAATGTCATCAGCATACATTCCGATCTTATTTTCTTTATCCCCCACAGTCACACCCTCCACTTCTCTGTCCTTGCAGATTTTAATTGCCAATGGTTCGATAGAGAGGGCTCTTCCCATCCACCACTACCGGAGCAATCGGATCTGTATATAGCCTGAATACCCTTCATAATCATATCACCAAAGCACATTTTTTGAAGGACTGCAAACAAAAACCTCCCTTCTACTCTGTCAAATGCTTTTTCAGCGTCCTAACTAAGTAAGATGTGATCTTCACCTCCTTCCCTGGTCAATTCCATAAGGTTCAGCGTCCTTTGTAGGGTGTTCGTACCTTGTCACCCCTGTATAAAACCTACTTGGTCCTATAGTACCAATCGAGGCATTGACCTTTCAAGGCGCAAATCCAGGGCTCTTGTGTACATTGTTTCATCTACATTTAATAATGAAATCGGGCGATAAGTCTGACAGACCTCGGATCCGCACCCTCCTTCGGTATGACCAATATCATTGCCTTGCTGAATGATGGCAGTGCCACCCTGTCTCCAAAATATTGTTAAAAAGCTTGACGAGGTGTTGGAGCAACGCCTTGCAAACCGTTAAAAAACCAATGGTGTAACCATACTCTCCTGGTGCTTTCCTCCTAGGTAATCTGTCAATTGCTCTTTGTATCTCCTATACAGTAAATTGGGCATCCAAACTCCCAACCTCATCATTCGACAGCTTTGCCATCTCTATGTCCCCTGAATAGTGATCTTCCTCATCACCCGCATTTATTTCTTCACTTGTGTACAGTTCTTCATAGAATTTTGCAAAGCCCTCTGCCATCTCTCTAGGCGTGTCAATATCTGCCCTTCAGTACCCTGAATTCGCTCCACCAATCCAAATCTGTCAGCTCTCTGGGCTCTTAGTCACGATGCTAATAGACGTCTGCCTTGTTCCCTTTCTCGTAACACTTTTGTTTAAAAGAAATTCAGTTTCTTTGCCATATCTCCCATCTTTATTGCTTCAAGTTCTATACTCTTCTGCCATGCATTCTGTCTTCTAATTCACAGAGATCCTTCCGCATAGCATTCTCCATCAACTTCCTCTAACGCTTTCGCCTCGCTCCTTCACGAATCAATAGGATGCACCACGTTGCTTTCCCTGCTTCCCATATCACGTTAATTCCCACCTCTCCAGGATCATTGTGCTCGAAATATTCCCATATGTCCCGGACTAATTGGGTTGCAAACACCAGGTCTCTCCACAGCGAGTCATTGCACCTCCATCTCAAATCTCTTTTTTCAACCTCTGTTATGTCAACCACCATGCGTACCATGTTGTGGGTCCAACCACCCGACAAGTCTTATCTCACTTTGGTGTATTCTACCCCTGTGTCTTGTGTACGTTTCGTGGGGTGCTGAACAGGAGGTGTTATCCTCTCTTCAGAAGGTCTAGAGCTCGCCAAACATCCACAAGCCCTCTCTTCTCTATGGCTAACTGAAATGCCTTTCTGTGTCCCGTGATGGATATAGCTGGTGCATCCTTTAATGAGTGCCTATCAGTATCCCCATCTGCCCATGAATCTAAGTCCCCCCCTATAAGGGTCAAACCTCGCTTCACTGCCAACACTAACGCTTGTGCACTAACTGCTATTGGCCCCTCGTTCAGACTATATACGGAGGCGAGTACCAGTTGGACCCCACTAGCATACTTTGAACTGTTTAAAGATGGCCATTCAACAATGTTGACACTTGAGTGTGCATCAACTGTATCCATTTATGAAGGAAAATTGCCACCCCACCTTTCTTCACCTCACTGGAAACCCAGAATACATTTCCCAGACTGGCTCCCTTCAAGGGGCACTCTTTCCCATCCTAAGCCTAGTTTCCGGTAAGAACAATACATGCAGTGCTGCTCTTTGGAACTCACGTTTAATTAAGGACCTCTTTGTAGACAAGTTCAACCCTTTGACATTCAATGATCCCATTGTTATTCGGTTCTCCCTTCCTGGTACCCCTAGTTTAGACATCATCTCCTAGTGAAATCAATAGACAACATCATCTCGAACAGTACTTCGTCTTGGCAGACTGTATTAAACTCCACCACCAGAGCGCATCCCCATACTTCACCCATTACCCATGTGAAATCTCCCATATTTTTCCACACCCTTAAGAACAAGTGCAACTGCACAATTCGAAACATTTCCCTCGAGATGGCCACTTCAAGTCAAAGGGCCAGTGGGGACATTCTCCCAAGCTCCATTACTACATCAAGTTCAACGTTGCCTCCCTTAGCTTGGGCCGGTGTCCACAGCAAACAAGAATAACATTTGCACTGTACTCAGCTTCAGGCCTTCTTTCCCGGGGACGTTGTGCTCAACTGCATATACTTCTGATCTCCAGTCCCTTTCTGTCGTCGGAGGAGGCCTCTCGGTGGTGGGTACGCTTAAACTTCTCCTCATGGGTAGGATCCTGCCCTGCCCTTTCTCTCTGTCGATAAATGGCTCAAGGCCTGCGTCGCTTCTGCACCAGTGGTAATTCGGTATTCGTCATTTCCACTTTCAAATTATAGTTCAAATGGTAGGTCCATCGATACCTGATACCTCTGTCAGTCAGCTATTGCATAAGAGAGCGACATTCTCGTCTCCTGGACAGGATAAGACCTGACAAATCTTGGAAAAGCTGAACCCTTCCTCCTTCTGATTCGATCTCTCTTATTGACTTTGCTTTAGCTAGCACCTCAATTCTTTCCTTGTAGCAGTGGAATCGCACAATGATAGACCTCGGGCCACTATGGTAAGCCTTTCCTCCTCTATGTGCCTGCTCGATTTGCACAGCTTTCCCACCATCTGCTTCAAACAGGAGATTAAGGATGTTCTGCACCTTCTTTTCAACTTCAAGGGGCGACTCTACATCCCACTCTTTCACTCCAAGGACCCTGATATTGTTTTTGTGCTCACGATTTTTCAGGTCATTGAGCTTCCAGCTGCATTTTCACTAGGTCAGCATTTAGTTGGTTATTCACTATCTAGCCCTTCCATTTTGTCTTGTATAGTCTCCACTCTGCCCTGCTATGGACGATTGGCTGTCGATCCACGAAGCCCTAATCTGTGAGAGAATTCCCCCAATATCCTCTTTCGTGGCCAGATTTGATGATGTGACCAACCCTGGCGATGATCCTTCCCCTGACATTTTTGTTTCTCTCCTATATTTCTGGAGGGCTACAATTGCTGTTGCCTGTCTTGATGTTACTCTGCACACCAGAGTTTCTGCACCTTCCTCCAGCTCTGCTGAATCTCTACTGGGTCAGGCTTGCGTTAAGTACGCCCCCAATTCATTGTCTGGCCTCTGTAATTAGACCGGCTCAATATTGTGCTCCCTGGCTCTTGCACCTGGTGGCTACATACATTTCTGGCCGCACAGCTCTGGGATAACCGTATACGCTTCCCTACTGTGAGGTACCCCGGGTTGACCTATACTCTAATTGACCCCTTATTCTCTTTCCCACGCCGGTCCACGGTGGGCCTTCCCCTCAGGTTCACTTGCCGTTCACATGTTTTGCCCCTAGCCAGAGTTAAGACTCACCCAAATCCAGTTCCACACTGTTACCCGTTGCAGTCTTTTATCATGTACGCTCTGCAGTTGACGTAGGGACAGCTCCACCTCACAGTGGTAGCGGCAAGCAGGCTTCTCCAAAGCAGGGGATCTTCCTCCTCATCTTCGCTTCACCCCAGCATCCTCTTCTCTGAGGGTTCGGCGTGGGTTCCATGGCCCTTCACTGTAACACTTTAGCCCCACGTTGCAGTCAGGACTGACTCGGGCTGTGGATGCTCCTGGAGCCCTGAGCTGCTCCTTCACTTCAGCCACACCTCCCACAGCTATGTTCCCCGAAAAGTGTGCGGCTGTGCGCCCGGGTACTTTTGTTTGTTAGGCCGCGCACTGTCTTTATCAGCGCGCACCCCATTCCTCAACTTGGTTTGCATAACCAATCAGGGGCAGTGCACACCAATCCTTCAAAACGATAGGCTACAGCAGTGCGTGACATGCCTCCTGTGCTGCTACAGCCATTAAAACAGAATCATTCTCTTTGGTGCAGTAGGCTTTCTGGCAGCTGGGCACATCGGACCTCGCACTCTGGTGCTGTAGGGTAGGTGAGGCCATCAGAGGTCAGTATCAAACAGATCCGATCTGTCCTAGCACTGCTGATTTTCCCAATGCGTTTGCAAAAAACGTGTCTGTTCTGGGTTAGATAACTAGAGTATAGCAGATGATTTCGGTGGATTGTGGAGCAGATGGGAGTGGGGCATGCCGTTTCCAGCTTGCAGCACTAGGAGAGGAAGTACTAATCATTTGATTTGGGAGTCCACGGTACTTCATTTTGATATTCCAATAAACTACACACTGCTGCGCTTATCCCACCGCTGCATTAGCCTAGCTCGTCCGTGTCAGCATGGACGACCACCTCGTTGCTAATGTGGTGCGGGCCCCATAGTAGGAGGCTGTCCTATGGACCGTGAGCCCCCACACCATACAGAAGACTTGTGAGGCTCTGCGTCTCGTCCGGGCTCCACGCTTGCTCTGGCAAGCGCACTTGACCTCCCCATTTATTCAAATCCACAGGAGTTACATCACTCTGCTGCGTGTGCTAGTTAAATGGACACCACATGATGGGGTGGGTTCTGTATGTCAGTTCAGCATAATAAACTGCTGTCCTTAGGCAGACATCCACATGTTCTACAAAGCGAAATCCCTTCACACTGTTTCTTTTAATCAGTAACACGTGCTAATGGACGGTTACTGATAGATTACTGTTACTTTTTTTTTTTTAACTTTGTTTATTTTCAATCAAGGCAGAATGATAATTACAAACAGTATCGGCAGTGATTCTTTAGGTATATAGATCCCCAGTCTCTTATCCCCCCCCCTGGGTTTCCTCCCTCTCCTCGTTCTTCGGCCTTTTTGCTCCTCAGTCTCTGGAGGTGGTATCTTCCCTCCTAGGTTGTCCGCTTCTTGCCTCAGCGTCTATGGTTCTGCCTCGGGGGTCCCTTGGTTTTCCAGGATCCAGCGGGCTCGGGTCGGTTTGTAAGTTAGGGCGGGGAAGCGCTGGTCGTATTCTAGCACTGGGGCCCAAATATTCCGGAACCTGTGGAGTATACCCGCTTGTGCCGCTGTCACTTTCTCCGCGATCAGAATGTCCCATAGTTTGGTCCACCATTGGGCTACGTGAGGGCCTTCCGGGGATTTCCAAGTTCGTGCCACCACTGTTTTCCCTGCCAGGAGGCAGTGGGTTAGTAGTTTCGCTCTGGGCCCGGAGCGCGGGTAGATCGTGGGGATCGGAGCTCCTAGCAGGACTGCTTCTGGTTCTAGGGGGATTGTCGTTCCGGTGATCTGCGAGATGGTCTCCAGGCATGTCCTCCAGAACCGTTGGATCTTTGGGCAGGTCCACCACATGTGGAAGAAGGAGCCTGGGTGGCCGCATCCTCTCCAGCAGGAGTGGTCCAATTGCGGATTCATGTGGTGAAGTCGGAGGGGCGGGTAATACCACCGGAGTGTGACCTTATATGCACATTCCCTGTTGGTGATGCAGGTCGATGAGGTGTGAGTTCTGGTCCATATGTCCACCCAGGTTTGGTCCTCGATTGGGTGTCCCAGGTCCGCCTCCCATTGAGCCATGCATCGAGTTTTTGTGGTCAGGAAGTCAGCTAAAAAGCGTCTATATAGGGTGGATACTCTACCGCGGGTGGGGAGGTCTCTCAGTGTGCGTTCCAGAGCGGTCGGGGGGCGTGTCGCTGCTTGGAGGGTCTGGGGGTGCGAGCACCAGTGGCGTATCTGGATGTAGGTAAATCTGTCTCTTTCCTGGAGTTGGAATTTCTCCTTGCATTGGTCGAATGTGAGTGGTCTCCCTCCTATGTATAGCTGGTCCACTGTCTCTAGTCCCCCGTTTATCCAATTTTGAAAGTTGCGGGGATTCGCTCCCGGTGAGAAAGTTGGGTTGTGGAAGATTGGGGATTGTGGGCTCAGCCCCCTTGGCACTCCCTTCCGTTTTAGTGCCCAGTCCCAGGAGCTGAGGGTGTGTTTAGTTGATAGGAGGAGGTCTCCCCAATGCGACCTGAGGGGGGGTGGGATGTGTGGCAAGAATCGTAGGGGCAGGGGTGTTCGTGATTGTTCCAGCTCAACCCATCTAGGGCGATTTGTTATGTTTTGCCATGCCTGCACCTGTGCTAGTTGTGCCGCTACTCTGTAGGCTTGCAAATCCGGGACCCCGAGCCCTCCTAATTTGGAACCCCCCAGCATCGTCCTGAGAGGGATTCTCGCTCTCTTACCTTTCCAGATAAAGTTCAGCATTGTCCTTTGGAGACCTCGGAGCGTTGGTGTGGGAATCGCTACTGGTAGGGAGGCGCAGGAGTACAGGAATCTGGGGAGGAGGTTCATCTTGCATGCCGTGATGCGCCCTAGCAGTGAGATCTCTTGGGTCTCCCATCGTTTCAAGTCGCCTTCCAATTCTGTGAAGAGTCGAGGAAAGTTGACCTTATATGTGTCTCTCGGGTCTGCCGGGATGTGGACCCCCAGATAGGGGATGGCCTTTTTTCCCCATGTTATTGGGCATATCTTGGACAGTGCCTCCTGCTCCGCTAAATTGAGGCCGATGCCCAAAGCCGATGACTTATCGAAGTTTATTGAAAAGCCAGAGACTTCTCCATAGGTGGCGATTTCACGGGTCGCGTGTTTTAGGGATGAGTGGGCCTCTGAGATCGTGAGCAGAACGTCGTCCGCGTATAGGGCGATTTTGTGTTGCGTGGGGCCACACTGTAACTTTTACAGCCATAGGCCTGCAATGGGCCTGGAGTGGATGGTAGCTGATTAGTCTAATTACACTTGTATATCCTTAGTCCATCAAGGATCGGCATTCAGCACTGGTGGGCACAGCAGCTATACTGTATTTGAACATAAAATGTGGCTTGCATTTGCCGATTGCAAATTTCAAACGGTGTGGCATTAATGATTTCTAATATGTAGACCCCATTTTATTAAATGCAAGGCAATACATATAACACCTACCAACCACCAATACAGCTCTTAACGTCATGTAGGGGTAGGATCAATGCAGAGAGCGAATGAAACAAATAATGAGCACACGTTTTAAAATTATAGCTGGTGTATCGTTAAGTAGTAAAATAAAAGAGGTGATGACTGGAATGTTTAGAATGAATCTTAACCTCTCGTATTGCTCTGGGCAACCCCGCAGACCATCGTCTGACGCCTGCCAAGCCATTACAAAAGGAGAAAGACCATATGCAAATCAGTCTTGCTCCCACTACAAAAGGGGCAGTCCAGCCCAAACTGCTTGCTCATATCCCTTCTGCATGAGACCACAAGCACCCCCAAACATTTTTCGGGCTTGTTGGGGCCCCATCAGGAAGGAGTAGCTTGGGTCTCTAGGCCCAGCAGGCACGGGACCCACGTCTGGGCATACCCGTCCCACTCGAGGTGACTATAGCAAAACAAAAGAAGTGATGATTGGAAGGTTTTGAATGAATCTGAACCTCTGGCATTGCTCTGGGCAAACCTCCAGACCATTGTTCTTCGCCTGCCAAGCCATTACAAAAGGGGAAACACCGTCCACCATCACTTTTTGTTTTCAGTTTGACACCATGTGAGAGAGTGTATGCCCAGATATCGGTACCTTGCTCGCTGCGTCGTAGGGAACCAAGCTGCACCTCACTGAGGAGGCCCAACAAGGCCGAATTAAGACTGGGGTTGCTTGTGTTTCCGTGCAGTGGGCACCTGGCTTAGCAGTTTGGGCAGGGCTGCTCCCATTGCTGGCAGTACCTGACTGATTTGCATACGGCTGGACCCCTTTTGCAATGGCGCAGACGGGCTAAAACACAGTGGCGTGGACGGTTGCCCAGAGCAATACCAGTGGTTCAGATTAATTCAAAACCTTACACCCATCACTTTTGTGGTCACAGTTTGTCTCACTTTGTGAGAGAGGAATGCCCAGACATGGGTACCTTGCTCGCTGCGTCATAGGGAACCAAGCTGCACCTCACTGAGGAGGCCCAACAAGGCCGAAATATGTCTGGGGTTGCTTGTGTTTCTTTGCAGTAGGGACCTGGGTTAGCAGTTTGGGCAGGGGTGCTCCCATTTGTGGCAGTACCTGACTGATTTGCATACGGCTGGACACCGTTTGCAATGGTGCAGACGGTGTAAAAAACAGTGGTGTGGAAGGTTGCCCACAGAAATGCCAGTGGTTCAGATTAATTCAAAACCTTACAGCCATCACTTTTTTGGTTTCAGTATCGTTAAGTAGTAGCATTGAAAATTGGGGCAGTGCTTAGGAGCTGGAGGAATCCAGCGCGAAACACCGTGGACGATTTCAAATTAGAATTAAATTACATCATGTTGATGTCAATTGCCAATATGTTGCAGTTCTCATTTAGGTTCTGTAATTATCGGACACGCACACACAGCAGAACCGTAGGCTGCTTCCCAGTGGGAAGTGCTGTCATTGTCTGGAAGCTAGGCATATGCCACGCTCCCACTCTATTGTTTTTTGGTTTCATTTTAAATTTATATTGAGGTGTGTATTGTGGACCTTGGACATGAGTAATCTGCTGTGGCTTTTCCTAAAATGTGCATTACATCAGGGCACATGTTCCTACGTACCAGGGCCTGGTGGCGGGGGGCTCATCCTTACTATGTGCAGTGAAGTTAATTTATATCAACTCTTTTGCTTTAATGAAGACGATACGGCCCCCCAAGGAAAGACCCCCCACTGTGTGGCTGGTTCTGCACCTGTTATCTAAAGTGCCACTTTCTGGGCTGGTCAGGGCAATGGATTGTGCACATATTTACGTCATATAGTTGTATTTCCTCTGATGTATTTGTTTATTCCCTGCCTTCTGGATTTTTAAATACCTCGTTCCAGAAAAGTGAGGCAAACGTCATAATGTAGACCCAAAATGTGTGAAAAAACATATATGGATGCTGAACAGGTCGTGTTTTGTGACATTACGTATTCCCAAGTGAAAGGGGAACTATTAAGGGGCGATTCATTTCACAGCATGTTACTCAAGAAAGCCCCAATCAATCATGGTTTAATAAAAGGTAGTTTATGGCTTCCATAGAAAGCCATTACCAACTATTTCCATACCCGAAGGCTGTGTTCTCCTGCGGTGACGTCATAGCTGAGGATTAGGAAAGTCCTTCTCTGCTGCTGTGAAGTCGAACTGCACCAAAGCGAGATGCAGCACTTTCTCTGCCCAGTGTTTTTCCTTGTTGAGGTGCTGTGGAGTGAGGAGAGAGCGTGCTGGGTGCCTCATTACAAGTTTGACAGCATTTCCTCTGGAAATACTGTCAAACCTGTTCCCAGTTTCCACCAATCGCAGTCACAGTAAATCCACCTGATTAAGAGTGGCGGAATGGCAGTGTTTGTCCTAATTCCTGAGGTGCATAGGGCTACTTTGGGGATTTGGAAGGTGCACCTCTGGGGCTAATGCACAGAGGCGGGTGGGCCACACACCGCTTAAAATTAAACATGGGTACCCTTCACATACAGGGTGCATTTTTCCTTTGGGCTCAGAGCGGTATCATACACAGTTTGAGCTTTGCTCTCATTGTCTAGCAGATGTCACTCGAAACCCCTCGTGGAACTTAACCCTGTAGTGGATAGCTACCCATCTATAAATCTATATATAGTGTTGCACCTTATACACTAATAGGCCACTTCTTGTAATGTAAACTAACCTCTGGGATGCCCTTGAGTATCGAAGGCTGGTGATGCCCCTGTGACATTATCTGTGATTGCAACCCTTCATTTGAATGAACCTTTGCAGATGTGTTCGGCACCTTAATCTATCAGTGTCTCGCATACTCACGGTGCTCTGGTTTTTGTGTCTGATGATGAATATGGTTATTCTATTTACAAATAGATGTATTTATTGTTTGGTAATTAACTAAAAAATGGTTTCTTTTGTAATGTGCTCTACTTTATCATGGCTTTGTTCCGGTTGTGCAGAACATTAGAAATAATATTCGAAACCCTTCCTTGTTAGATAGTGTGGATAGTTTTGGCTTTGTAGGTCCGGTCTGTCAAGGCGACATGTATAGGTTATAGACAAAGTTGGGCTTTAACCAAAGTAGAATATATCTCGCGTCTAACTGAGTTGTGGTTAAAAAAGCCAATTAAACCACCACAAAAGACATTTGCTTCCAAGATACTCAGATAGAAGACGGCGCCAAATCTAGGTTTTCAAAAACAAGTGTTTGTTTTATTATATTGAAGTTGCCCTTGTTGATGACACGTGTTTCGGCTGTACTAAAAAGCCTTTTTCAAATCAGGGCCTAGTTGCACCTTATTCATGATAAGGGGCAACTAGGCCCTGATTTGAAAAAGGCTTTTTAGTACAGCTGAAAAACACGTGTCATCAACAAGGGCAACTTCAATATAATAAAACAAACACTTGTTTTTGAAAAACTAGATTTGGCGCCGTCTTCTATCTGAGTATCCTGGAAGCAAAAAACGTCCTTGTTAGATGATTGCTTCTTGCTGAACCTCCTTTACTTGTAAATGCAGTGTAACATATTACAACGTGAAGAGGTCTTATTCAGCACCCATGTTTGGTGGGCATGCTGCACATGGCTTTGTGAGAAAAGGGGGAGGGACTTTGTTAGCAGGATCGCGGGAGAGGCAGATGAGAAACCCGTGGTGTCGATGGGTGTAGGTCGCAAGTATCAGAGATCCGGGTGCCATTCTGCTTCTATAGGTTTGGAGGAGACATTTGGGAGTCTATTTTCCAAAGAGAAGAGACCAGGAAGTGATGGGCTATTGCGCTTTGGTTTGGTTAGCCACCAATGGGGGAGAGTGTCAGGGATAAAGAGGATAGCATGCCAGGTGATTTTATCTAACCAACTAATATAGACATTTATACAAATAGCTGTTCGAGATTTTTTAAGGTTGTTGGCATGTCTTCCCAGCATGTACTGTCTAACATCACATGATAGAACACTGTTTAACCATATTTACTTTTTATTTACTCAATATAAATGTATTGTTTGCCTGAATGGACAGCATTATGAAAACACTTAGGAAAGCATGAGATAGTGATAGTCAGTTATGAGGCAAAATGTGCGCAACTCCAGAAGAACATTTCTCCCTGTTCTTATTATCATAAATGAACTATCTAGTCATCCTCACAAAATGCCTATTGTAAACAAGGCAAGCAACATTTCTTTACAGCATTTTGAGCTTTCAATAGCACAGTTGCACATTATTTTGAAGTACATTGGGGTGGGGAACAGAACCCCCAAAACCCCTCTTGAAGTAGCACTTGTCAGGTGCCTGCGCTAATCTCGCTTTCTGAGTGGATCACAGTCCACTAGGTCATGACCGCATTAATCAGTTGTGCACATGACGAGCCACAGTCCGCATACAAGGATTCTATGGCTGCACACACCCAAAACAAATTAGAGGTGCCACCTGAGGCCCCAGTTCACATTAGGTCGCTTCTCTGGTGGGCCGTGATGTCACTGCTTGCTTTTCTGGGTTGAGGAGGCCCTTATTATCCCAATTTAGGGCGTCTGGTTCACTCCTATCTTTTCATCACTTGATGCCCCAACGCTCCTCTTAACTGCCACCGTGAAGTTGCGTATTATTATCACATATTATCGGAGGGCGCAGGAGCAGTAGTCTTAGGCGGACATTCCAGTTCACGCCCCCTAGAGGTCCTCCTTGTGCAGTTTCAGTAGTGCAGGGACTGTTCTACTCCTCCTAATTGGTCCTTGGAGAAAGCTACACAGAGGATCTCACATGCTCTTATGAGTGGGGATTTGACAGTTTCCCGAGTACCCCTTCTTACAAAAGCAATTCTAGACTCTCTTCCTTAACATGAAATCTTATAAGAGGGTGTTTTATTCGGAGTAGTTCATGACTGTGCGGTTGGCATTTTGCAGAGAAACCGTGCAGCTGTGAGCAGGGGGTATACCTCTCAGCAGGCAGGTCACTTGGCACATGAGTCAAGCAGACCACAAAGAGATGGCGACAGGGTAGGGAAGTCGATGTTGGGGTGAGCACACGGGTGCATAGTGAACCCCTTCTAATAGAGGGGAAACAATGGGGGAGCAGCAGGTATGGGACAGCAGGGATCTTCGATGGCAGTGAGAGACAGCAGTGTGGCCACGAAGAGCTCTGTGTTGTGGCCTATCACGGAGAGCCAGGAAGTACATTTAGCAAGGGACAAGCTGGTCCGCAGTGAAAGTGATGGTGACAACAGTGGGCTCAGGAACAATATGAGGCCTGGGTAAGATGACCCAGAAAGTTTTGTTCATTATTAATTCCTACTTGATATGATATGACATTTATAACGTGCCTGTACACAAGTGTTTCTAGGCGCGAAACTTCAGAACAGTTCTTCGATATTCACTGAACTTCTTACTGATACTTGCACGGTTGGTAGCTCCAAGTACACCCTTTACTCTAACTTAATGAGGTCATGTTTTTTCCCCACATATATTGCACAGAAGTGTCCCTCTCCTTTAGCACTTTTTTGCAAAAGATCCCCTCCATGTAATTTTCCTCATTTCCACTACCTGGTTTTCCACGTTAGTGGGAAAGTGTAAATGCATCCTACAAGGTGTGCATTGCAGGCAATATTTACAATGGATTCCTATACAATCCACCTGTTTTTATCAGGTGGTATTATCTGGCAGATTCCATAGGAATCCACTGCATAAACACCAAAATGAAAATCCATGCGGGCACTAATGCAGCCATATTTGTTTAGCGGAGCGGGAAATAAAGGTGGACACATTATAGTGGATACTTCAGGTACGGTGCTCTGAGCGCCTGTCTTTTTATTCTTGATTTGTTTTACATTGAAAACATCATTTTGTGTTCCTTTTAGCCAACAGGCCTACCTGCTGCCTTGGCGCATGACTGAGCACTTCTTTACTTGCACGCACTATAATTTTAAAATTATATATTTTACTCTTTTATTTTTATTATTTTTAATTTCCTTGTAGCCAGAATTGCTGGCTGATGGTGCCTGGCCTCAGGGCACTCCGAGTCTCGGCTCTGATGCTGATGTTGCTTTCTTTTCATTCTTTGCATGCACTGACTTCCTGAATTTGCCTTCTACCTCTAACAGGCAAGACATCGGATTGGCTACGGTAATACCATGTGCCCCTTAATTGGAAGGCTCAACCGACAGCGCAGTGGTGGAGCGCAGGGGGAAAGGGCCTCACGCGCCGAAGTCGCGCTACAGTTAAAGGGGTAGTCCAGCTAAAAATGTTATTTAAAAAATAGATAGGCAACATTAAAAAAAAATACTTTTTTTTTTAAACTTCCTATGTAAAATTTTGAGCTTTTCAAGCTCAAAATTCGCAAAAGCAAGCACATGGGCGCATCCATTTTGTGAAATGGATGCCCGCCTGTGCTGGCTTTTGCGGCACTAATGAAGGAAAAGCCAGCCAGCTGTAGTAAACAAAAGCTACCGCTGGGTGGCTTTTCCTTCATTGGTGCTGTACGCGGAGGACGGGACCGGAGACCAGAGCAGGAAAGCTGCAGCTGAATCTCGGTAAGTGCTATTTATTTTTTTTTTAAAATAAATTTTCCAGGCTGGAGGAGCCCGGAAAACTTAGAAATAAAACTGCAGCTTTAAAAACGTATTTATGCTTGCGGTCGCTTTTGAAGCTACCGCACACAGAAATACAACGTTATTGTGTTTGAAAACGCTGCGGTTTCTCTTTCCAAGTTTCTCAGGCTCCTCAGGAGGAGCCTGAGAAACTTGGAAAGAAAAACCGCAGCGTTTTCAAACACAACCGCGTTGTGTTTCTGCCTGCTGTGGCTATCACTTTGGGTCTCCGGTGCTCCCCCAGGGGAGCACCGGAGACCCAAAGTGAAAGCCAAGGCAGGCAGAAACACAACGCGATTGTGTTTACATGCCGCAGTGTTTCTGCCTACTGCTGATTTCCCATTTGGGGCTCTCGAGCTCCCCACGGGGGGCCCAAGAGCCCCAAATTGGAAATGCTAAATGCTGCAGTGTTTCTGCCTAAATCTGATTTCCCAGTTGGGGCTCTTGATTAATTTGTGAACCTTGTTGCAGAGCTACAAGTGAAATTTGCCTGCCTTGTGATTTTAGGTGATCTCAATGTCAAATGTAACATTTTTGATGGCATGTTAGATATGGGTCTTAATCAAATTGTAGAAAAAGCTACTCATAGATTGGGCAACATATTACACCTACTGTTCACAAAACCTGACGATCTGAGGATTCTATCCATTGAACCCGTCCTATGGTCAGGTCATTATTTGGTCTCTTTTCAGTTTCATCTCCCGAAGCCACCTCCTAAGATTTCCTTACCTAAGGCTGTACGACAGAAGTGGAGTGGTGCAGACCTGGAGACTCTGGTTTGCCTGGTTAATACTAGCTGTAGCTCCATGCCAGTAGTCAACCTTTCGGCACTTACCAGCTCCCTGCAAAGAGCAGCAGATATAGTTGCCACCTCTGAAGAGCGCTCAGACTAGCAACCGTCTATCAGAACCATGGCTCTCTGCTGATCTTAAGGCTGCTCTCCTTGTCCTGAGGCAAGCTGAGCGAAAATGGCACGCTGCCTATGGAGAGGCAGAAAAAATAGCATTTAAACAGTGTACCATGGACTATCATGCATTAATTAGGGAAACCAAAAAAACGTTTCTGACTCATAAGATTGATAAGGCTCTTGGCCAACCCAGAGAGCTTTTTGCAGTGGTGAAATCACTCTCTTCGGTTTCAGACTTGGCCAACCCAGTGATTCCAACTCAGGAATTCTGTGACGTATCGTCTAATTTCTTTACCAGCAAAATTGAAAATATTCGGTCTAATATTCAGGCTATTCCTGTAGACAGTGATCTCTTGACCAAACCCCGGTAGGAGATAAGTCTCGAGCCCTGTTCTACTTGGGGCGCAGTTTTCTCTGGAAAGGTTATCAGCAAGGCCATTGAGCGCCTGAAGTCAGCATCCGCCTCAGATCCTGTTCCCCTAATGACCCTGGAAGACATTTCCTCTGGCATTTTACCTTGGATCTGCAAAGCAGTTAATGTCTCTTGTAAACTGGGCCATATTCCTGCTGAGCTAAAACAAGCAACGATTATCCCACTGCTTAAAAAGCCATCCTTTGACCCTTCACTTCCCTCTAGCTTCTGGCCTAATTCTCTCTTACCTTTCTTCATGAGGTTATTGGAAGCACTGATGTCTCCCCTTCTGTCCTCTTTTCTTGAGTCTTCTGGATTCTATGACCCCTTTCAGTCAGGTTTCCGGCCTGGCCGGGGCACAGAGAGTGTCCTGGTCTCAGTGATGGACGACATGACCAGACTGGTGATGAAGGCAGTGTCGGGAACCTGATATTATTAGATCTGTTGGCGGCCTTCGACACCGTTGATCATCCTACCCTACAGTCCTGGCTATCTTCTGCCGGCCTGGAGGATACTGTCCTGGTCTGGTTTATGTCCTTCCTGGCTGGCAGGGGCCAAACAACCTCTTTGCCTCCATTCCTCTCTTCCCCCTCTTCACTTTCCTGTGGTGTTCCGCAGGGTTCCGCCTTGTCCCCGATACTTTTTAACGTCTACATTCAGCCTCTTATGGGTCTCATCCGCTCTTACAGCCTCAGGTACTATTCATATGCTGGCGACACACAGATCCTTATCCGTTTAGATCTTGACCATGCAGAGATGTCGTTGTGCCTGTGTCGGTGCCTGGGGCCGTGGGTGTCTGGATGAACCAGCACTGGCTGAAGCTCAACAGGGACAAGACGGAAGTGTTGGTTGTGGGTGCACCGGTGGTGTTGTCACTCTGGGTGCCTGCTTTTTGTCCGTTGTCGCTGGGCAACCTCCCTACTCCAGCTTCTGTAGTGAAAAAACTGGGGGTGACTTTACCTGCTACCCTGTCCATGACTCAGCAAGTGGCAGCAGTTTGTAAATCGGGGCCTTTACAACTTAGGATTTTGTGCAAGGTACTCCCTTTCGTTCCTCTCCATCTTCGTCCACCAGTGGTATCTGCCCTTATCCTTAGTCGAATAGACTATTGTAACTCGCTCTATCTAGCCCAGCCAAATGGTGCGATCCATCGACTACCGTGGCTGCAAAACCTGGCAGCAGGGGTGGCAACTGGCTCCCCCTTTGGAGCCCATATCACCCCCACCCTTCGACGCTTGCATTAGCTTCCGGTGTCCAAGCGCATTGACTTCAAATCACTGTGTCCAGTTCACCAGGCCCTGCTGGGTCTTGGGGCTGGCTATCTGCAGGAAAGGTTTGTTCACTACTGCCCAACGCGTGATCTGCGCTCATAGACAGCTAGCCTTCTGGTGATCCCTGCCTATAGGCGTGCTAGGTTCAGGGGCCGAGCCTTCTCTGTGGCAGCGGCCAGATTGTGGCATGCCCTGTCACCCACATTGATATGATATGATAGGTTATTTATAACGCATTTAATACCCCGAGGTTTCTAAGCATGGACCTGGGTATCAAACCTGTGTTGCTCCATGTCGTCTTGCTTTCAAGGCGAGCATGTTGCCCCTGAGCTATCCTCCGGAGATCACTAAAACAGATCGCGGATCATCTGGAACTTAGACGGTCCCTGAAAACCTTTCTATTCTACAGCAGAATGAGGTGGACTGTATTGTGGTTTCCTAGCGGCAAGATGCCTTGTGGCAGTAGTGCGCTCTATAAATCCTTATAACATAACATAGCTGCCCTGCTCCTTAGCTCTGCCATACTAATTTATCAAAATTATACGTATCAGAAAAAATGGAAGTAAACAAGTTTACCATAATTTTTTCCGATCTGTTTCACCTGGAAAATGACTCCCGCTATCTTTTGTTTTCCACTAATTATATTTTGATCTGTAAGCATCACTTAAATGTGCATTGTCTTATTTGCTATATACTTCACTCAGTGACTGTGTGTGTCAGTATGTGTGTGTGCTAATATTATCTAACTGGGGCCTATGCGTGTGTAGTGCTCTACAAGAACTATAAATAAATAAATAACTTGGTACTCATTTCATTGGTTTTAGAAATTACACATATGTCTCTGCACAATTCCATTAACCCAATGAGAGATCTAAGTCAGCAACAGGGTCTCATATCTGACTTTCATTTGTGATGAAAAACACACCTACTCTGCCATTTATTTATGATGAAAGCAGGGCCCTATCATCGGAAGGACTTCAGGATAAGCAAAGCTTGATTGGCTTATTTCGGTTGATCAGTCTGGATACACACAATTTTGATCAAATCAAACATGAGCAAGAATTTAAACACATGATTGGGCAAGTTCTTGAAACAAGGGCAGGTGCACACCACAATTCAACCATTAGCCGCAACGTTGCAATGTTCCGCTAATGCTACACTTCAGCAATGTATCCAATTTGAAGCACTGCAATAGTACATAGTAGCAAGATCAAAAGGCAGAACCTTTTCAACGCTGCGTTATACTGATGTTTTCCAATGCAATAGATAGCCTAATGAACTCCAAACAAAACCTGTCTGCCAAAGACAGGTCGTGGCTCCAACAAGCAAGTTTGCTATCTTTCATGAAACCAAATGACAATGTTTGAGTGTCTAGAAATATTGGGCCTCATTATAAGTCTGCCGGTCCGGCTTTTGTAAGTGTCTCCATTTCTTATTTCTGCCCCTTCTGCTGGCCTGTTCTCTGCCTGTTTAAGATACCCTCTGGCCTAATTTCTTATGGACTGCCACTCATTTTCTCCTCCTTTTCCCTTATTCCCAGCACTTGTTCCGCTTTCCTCCCCCAATTATTTTTCGACAGCCTTTTTAATTGTTGGTACACTTGTTTGCCCCAGTCTGTCTCTCTTCTGTCTCTTTTCTTATTCTCTCCAGTTTCCCTTTCTTGGGGTTTCTGCTCCTACCCTTGAAATAAGGGTTCATTGATTACCTACTCCTCAATCTATGTCTTCCTTTCCTCCACCCTCCCTTGGCAAGTATCCCCTTTCCGCCCCCTCTTTTCCCTCTTTTCCTAACTGTTCCACCTCTGCTTCCTCTCTCTCTCTCTCTCTCTCTCTCTCTCTCTCTCTCTTTATGTTTCACTGTCTTTCCTTATCTATATTTTGCCTTCCTTGCCACTCTGTCACTATTCCCTAGATTTCTCACCTCTTCCCTCCTATCTCCTCCTCTCCTTGTCCTCTTTACGCTTCCTTGTTCTAACCTCCCTTCTCCTTGTCCTCTACTACTCATTTCCACCATCTCTCCTTTGCTCTGTGACAGAATCTCTGCCCTCCCTTCTTCTCCTCTCCCTCCACTTCGCTCGACTCAGTACTTTCCACCTCTCCCGCACTGCTGTTGTCCGACTCATAAACCCCACACCTCCTTGTATGGGGGCGCTTCTTTTATGTGCTTGTGTAATTGGGATTGTAAGCATGATACCGGTGGCAGCTGTGCATCAGTAAGTAGCAGTTGTCTGGATTGGCCAAGACCGTTGATGAGTACCATTTCTCCATGTGAAGCTGTTGCTGCTGTGTGCCACTGTGCATCGTGGTGCACCAATACCATACAAGGGCCTTGACCATCTTTGAGTCAGTCGGCATTTCCGTTCTGTTCGGCCCATCTACAGGGGAGACAGAAGATTCAGAGTTTTTGGGCCAAAAATCTGGAATCAACTCCCTCTTGACATTAGAGCGTGTGAATCGCTGGCCTTGTTCAGAAAAAGGTTGAAAACCTTTTTGTTTAGATAGACCTATCATAGTTTCATATTTAAACTCATGTACTGTGTATTGTTTGTTTAATAATTATAATCTGCGCCCAAATATAGTTGATTCTGTCTGGTGCGAGTTAGAAATTTTCAGAATCAAATCAATGAAATCAAATCCTGAAGGGGGTGGGAATGGGTTGGATACATAAGCAATAAAATGCCTGAGCTTCCTGATATGTGTAAATATGGGTAATCCTGCATGGGATCATTAGGGCTAATCCAGTTTTATTGACTTTATTTATATTAATGCATAAAACTAATATTGATAATCCCCTGCCAATTGATCAATTTAGCAATATAGCATATTCACTAACTGTTCATTCATAGTGCTAACTCTGCCTAATGGGCATTATGAGTAATACATCCTGAGGTCAATGTGCTAATCCTTTCCTTTGCTGCCATTATTGCTGATCACCTACCTGTGGGCCAATCATGCACATTCTGCTGGATGGCCCTTATTCTAATGTTCTCTATAAGGGGAAGCAACATTGGTGATGGCAGGATCTTCCTTTGGTTTGAGGCATGGAGGGCAATAATAATGGATCATGGATTCCCTCTGAGATAAAATGTGGTTTCTGTCTTCCACTTCCTCGTTACACTCCTTTTTGTGCCCTTTTCCCTTCTACAGCTTAGCTCTCTAGTCTTTGCTTGGGAGCTTCAAAAACGGTTGGACCTCGAAGCGTGGAGGAAAGCGCCTGCCACCCAGCAGCGGCTGAGATTCTTTTCCAGGCTCTTTATAGTGCCTAAATGTAACCAGGCAGGCCTGCACACCATCCTGGATCTTCCCTTCCACAACCTTTCTCTCACAATAGTTAGTTTCAAGATACTTTGCTGTGTTATTTGCACTTTTGCAGAACTAATAGCCCCATACTTTAAAGTGATTAAAGAGTGAGCCTACAGAACGAAAGTGCAAAAGAGATAAGTCAGTAGATGTTTCTTAATCAAAGGAAGATCAGACATACTTCTTGGATTAATTGAACAGCCATTCCAGTGATGTGCACTGTGTACTGCAATGGTTCTTTCTGCAGAAGAGCCCAAATTGAATTACTGTCAAGAGAAAAGTGCCTTCAGATTGTAAATGGTGATTACAGTAGTAAGGTAGCACCAGAGAGCTCAAATAAAGTGGGGTAGAGTTGGATAGACATTTGTGGGTAAGAACCACAATTTTAGTTTGAATTCTAGCCTGCACAGGCAAACGATGGTGGTGCCATAGAAGAGGTGGAGCATGGGCAAATGGTGAAGCGACTTGGTGCTGTATAAGACGACAGATAGGGTAGATCACAAAACTAATTGAAAAACCAATAAAAAGACTTGAACCATCTGAGCAGCTTAGAGTTTTTCTTGAGCCATTTGGGACAATACATACATTTAAGTAAATCCTATTAACCGTAACACTCCTTTCCTACCTTGGCGTAATTCCCTTCCTGTGGATCTTCTCCGACTGCCCACCCTCTCTGGGAGGGGTCATGGAAGGACCCTTAATGTTAACCGATCTGACAGACCCCTTCTACCTCTCTGGGGCCACCCACCCAGAATGAGGGGCCAGAGGATGGCCCTGGTGTGCGGTACCTTCCCCAAGGCGGACTCTGGCAGGCCCCCACTTCTACAATCTTATCACACCAGGGTACATAGACCTTTTGCCCTGACCTAAACACTGCCATGGTCTAAACTGCTACCTATAGCCCTGTATAAATAAATAATTAAATAAATATAGCTACATAAATAACCTTACACCTGTGATTAAAGAAACATGTACCCAGGACGCAAACATTCATGTTGCAAGTCACTTGCCGCCACAGTTCTATACCTGCACACAGCATACCATTTCTTACTCGCCAATACTCAAATATCACTAGCCAATGGCTAGTGGCGAGAGCAAATTCTGCACCCTGATGTACCTATACCTACATGAAAAACTATATGCATTTACATATATGGAAAGCTTTGTACATCGGCATTACATATATGCATTAGTGATATGGGTGTGACTGCTGCAGTTCTGGCACAGTGGCACAGTACTTTGTTGTTACTGTGATGGTATCATGGGGGCAGAGCTGCGATTTTCTGGGATTTACCCCACGCCCCAGGTACTGTCAACTTCCAGGCAGTGGGGAACCCCCCCTGTCACTGCCGCTGTCACCGGGCCTGGTGAGGACTCTTAATTATGAGGTACCCTGTGTGCCAGAGGAGAGCAGGGGTGCTGTACTTTATGCCGCCATGCCAGGTGTACCTGCTGTTCTTTGAGGGGACAGAGATAGGGGGCTCACCGCACTCACTGTGGCGCCCCGGCACATTTTTACACTCGCCTCAGGGATAAAGTAAGCGGGTCTCGTCCACTCCGTCATTGCGCCTACACGGTACACGCGGGCAGGCCCACATCAATCTTCTCTGTGTGTTCACCCTGACAGCTGCTGCCTTGGCCGGGACTTCTGGCTCTTCACCACCACCTGACACTGCATAGGGTCAACTTTTCCATGGTGCTCTGTGCTCTAGCTGGCTCCTGACATAAGTGGCCCAGGAGCAATGATTTTCAGGGATCCCTCCCCCTGTGCGGCCACATGTTGGGATATGGCCATGCCTCATTGGTCCTGAGGCGCCCCCCCACTCATGCAGTCGGGGCTTGGCAACCCTGTTCTTCATCTGGGCATGTAACCCTGCGTCAGGTGTTTTCTTTCTAGTGCCCACACGGTCTGGCTCCTGGGCAGGCCCTCACAGTGTCAGGTCCCTTGAGAGCCTGGGCTGCAACGGGCACACAGCCCAAGGATTACGGTTTAGCCGGGCCGCTCCAGGTATACGAGGCTTGGCTTGTATAGTCTTGTCAGCTCCTGGGGGGACCACTCAAGATTACAGTCCCCTTGGGAAGTTGTTGTTCAGCCTCCTACTCTCTCTTCACATGATCTTTATTTCCACCGGTTTTTCCAGTTCTCACAATTCTCTCACCTGCGCAATCTATTCCTTGGGCAGGGAAGACTGTTTCATTGTCCTTTTCTTTTCTCAACATTCCATCCAGCACCACAGTGGGACTGGATGGTTTAGGCCACAGTAAAGAACATTTGAGTCTTGAAGTAAAAAACAGAAACACATAAACACTAAATAAAATATGTTTGCCCCTCCCGACCCCACCTGGTGCCTCGTCTTGTATTCATTCATTTTGACGCGGGACACGCAACGCAGCCATTCTAGCCAGTTTCTAATTGGCCGAGGGGCTACATATACCTACGTTTGGCTCAAGGATGTATTCAGTATGTCCATCATGGAGTTGCATGAGAGGCATTCGAGGCCCTGGCTGGCAGGGTGGTGCGGTTTTCAATTACTTGTTCTAGAGGTAGGTTTTTGATAACTGTGAAGTATTTGGTAGATTTTGTTGCACAGATTGTCTAGTTTTTGAGTGTTGTTTTGTGAAGGAGATGTCGTGAACCGAAAAGTCAAGAAGCACCAGTGTGACGTAAAGAAGTTCGTGAGAGGCACTATAAACAGGACTAGAATCTTCCTTTGACATGCGTGGGATCAGTGATGTGGTCTGTTTGATCAATGTGGTGATGGCTTAAAGTCTGGTGCATGACAAGGTGGATATTTAGATGATGGCTATGCTGCCACCTGTCTAGCAGTTGAAGTAATGCATGCACCGGAAGTGAGTTTGTTGCAGATGTCTGAGGAGATGGTTGTTAAATATGTCTCTGTGATGAAGGGTCTGTCAATATGGTGTGCGATGTTGATGTCTGTCATGTTCATTGTATGGAGTACTGAAGGGTGGGTGATGATACGCTTAACATTCAGTCTTTTATCACTGAGTGATGTGATTGTTTTGGGAGCACTGTTTATTCTAGGTTGCTTTGATTGTGGGAGTGTGTTATAGTCATAACGGAGTGTCCGGTCACAGGAGATGTCTGGGACTTCTGGGGCTCTTGTGGCTTTTTGGGGAGTCGCGATGAGTTCTTACTTAATGGCCAGTGTATGCTCAAGGTGGGAGGTTCTTTCAGGTGAACAGGGCAATCGAAAGCAGTATGGTGGCGTGAGAATGAGGTGTCGTTGCATTAGGGATTGTCGCAAGTGCTGGTTGCAGCCCCGTTGCAGGTTTTACACTATTAGCAAAAGAGGAATTTGTGCCTTCCATGTTGCCTGCCTCCTGTTCCAGGTTGGCTGCAGAACCTTGCATTTGCTTGTGTTACAGGCACTAGCACCTGCCTCCCACTGTCATTGGCCACTGCCTATTACTTGCAGGGGTGTTGCTAGGTCTGGCAAAGACCCGGGACTACGCTGATGTCAGAACTGTTGGGACCGGGGGCTAGCTAGCCTTTTGGCTGTAGCTCCTGAGATTCTATCCTGGGCTACAACTAAAAGACCAGGAGCTATAACCCCCTTAGCCCCCCCTAGCAACGCCTCTTAACTGACCAATGGCAGGATGGTGCCCAATCACAACTCTTCCACTGTATAGTTTGTGGCTGTCTGCTAAAGAATTCGAGAACCCCGTGCCTTGCAATTCTACTTTACTCAGACCTTCCCTTTGGGGATTTTATGCTGCAAATCCTTGACACCCCAATGGAGTTTTTCCCCTGGGGGTCCTGTTTGCTGCATGTGAGCCAAGAGAAAGGTTAGCTTCAGAGGAGGCAGTCCTTTTCATTTGGGATCTTGAGGGAAGGGGGACTGGTAGAGTGGCAGGTTTCTTCAAGGTTTGTGTGCAGATTTCTGTTCAAGAATCTGAATGCCTTTATGAGTTGTCCATTTTAGGTGCTTGTAGTGCTTACATTGACACAGTACGTCTCTAGCCTCTGCGTTCCTTTTTTATTCTTTTATTATTATTTGTGCTCCGTCACGTTATTTTCTCCTTTTAGTTTCCAGGTGTATCCCCGGGCCATGGTGTGTGTCTGGATGCCGCCTACCTGCACACACTCTAAGAATTTAGCATTTTTATTTCTTTTAAAATGTATTTTATTGTATCTTACTTTATCTATGTTTGCTTACGTTATTTCCATGTAAGCCAGGCTCCACTGGATGAGGGTACCTGGACTTGCAGTATACAGAGGCTCGTGCTCGGTCACTGCTAGTCTTTCTATTATGTTCATACTTGCAGTCATCCGCTACAGGGGGCAGTCTGTAGGAACTCTCACTCCTACTTGCCGGTGGATTGATACTGTACGGCTCTAGCCTCTGTATTCCTTTTTTACTCGTTTACTGTTTTATTATTATTGGTGCTCTGTCACATTATTTTCTCCTTTTAGACTACGGCTGAATCCCCGGGCCGTGGCGGGTAACTGGACGACGCCTACCGGCACACACGCTAACAATTTAGCTTTTTTATTTCTTTTAAAATGTATTTTATTTGATCTAAGTTTATCTCTGTTCACTTTATTTCCTTGTAAGCCAGGCTGCACTGGCCGAGGGTGCCTGGACTTGGAGAATACCGAGGCTTATGCTCGGTCACTGCTAGTCTTTCTATAATTTTCATACTTGCAGTCATCCTGCTAGTGGGGGCAGTCTTTTCTCACTGACTATTGCTAGTGGGACAAGATTGGCCTCAGTAATATCATGTGCTCATTTAATGAGCTTGGACGCAGAATTCGCAGCGGCTCTGCACAACCGGAGAGAGCTTGTTGCGCCGAAGTTGCTCCTAAGTTAAGCCCGTCTGGGCCCGTCCGGGCTACGGACGGGCCAGGCGGTCTAGACTTGTGCACCACTCTGATATTTTCTCGCGCCTCCTTGGTAGCTTTGGCCCCCTAAAGCACGGCTTTCTTGCCGGTATTCAATCCCATGGACACTGCTGCTGCAGCCAAAGAGGACATGGGGAAGCTCGTGCGTCGTGCTTGCCTGCTGAACACATGCTCGCTGTTTGCCCATGCCCCCTTCTGTCCATGAGTTTCTGCTGGCTCATTCCCCAGAGGTCATTTGCCTCACTGAGACATTGCTAGCAGATAGCTCGTCACCTACACTTGTGGAAGTGCTTCCCAATGGGTATAACATACTCCAATACTCCATCTTGACCACATTGCTCCCCACCCCGGAGGAGGGATAGCTATTCTATTTAAATTCTTACTAAAGCTTTCTGCAGTCCCCCTTGGGCGTAGTCTGAAAATGGAAGCTTTAATAGTGCACCTGACAGCTAATGCCTCTTATTTCACATACTTCCTTATTGTATATAGGCCACCTGGCCCCTACGCTGCTTTTCTCACTCCTTTTGTGGAATTGGCGGTGCAGCTGAAATTGCGATTCACAAATTTAGTGATGTTGGGTGATTTTAACATCAAGTACAATGTCCTGCCAGCTCCTACATTAGCTAACTTCTTTGTAGCCTTGAATGACCTCAGTCTTCATCAGTTTGTGCAGGAAGCTACCCACGTGCTGGGTGGCATTTTTTATCTTATTTTTTCTACAGAGTCAACTATTTTGGTTGCCCCAGCTGAGCAGGTACTGTGGTCAGACCACTATTAAATATAATTTGAGGTGGAGTGTATGTGTTCTCCCACAATTCCTACCCCCGCTGCTGTACTTAAATGCAATTTGCGTTCAGCAGACCTTGCCCGTATAGGTTCATTTGTCCACGATAAATGTAAAACTTCCATGCTAGTGGATCTCTCTTTTCTATCCCAGACGCTGAAGGAAGCAGCTGATTTGGTAGCCCCACTTAAGGCAACCCGTTCTAGGAAATCGCCTTCTGCACCTTGGTTCTCTGATGAACTTAGAGTAGCCCATCTGGGAGTAAGGCAGGCAGAACGAAAGCGGCGCCGGTATAACTGTCCCGCAAAGAAACTAGCTTTTCAGCAGCTCACCCGGGTATACCATGCAGCTATTTGGACTGCTAAACAGACATTCTTTACGCACAAAGTGGAATTGGCTTTTAATCAGTTCAAGGAACTCTTCTCTGTGGTTAAGTCCTTTTCCTTGACTGCTTGTTTTACTCCTAGGGTACCTGCCACTCAGTCTCGCTGTGATCTGTTGTCTGAGTTTTTTATTACAAAGATGACAGATATCCGGATAGTCATAGAAACTAACATGGCTTGCTTTGTTTACCCAAAGTTGAATGATCCGGAGACCGTCAGTGTCCAGGTGTGGTCCCGTTTTCATGAGATTTCGTTGGAAGCCTTTTTTATGGTCGCCAGCCAACTCAAATCAGCATCCCCTTCAGACCCTGTCCCCCTTAAGGTTCTTAAAGATGTTCTGCCCACTATTACTCCCTAGCTTATGCTGGCAGTCAATCGACCCTGCCAGCTAGGCTCTATTCCTAAAGAGCTATAACAAACCACTGTTATCCCTCTTCTTAAACAGACTTCGTTGGATGTCTCTGTTCTGGCCAATTATTGCCCTATATCTCTTCTCCCATTTCTTAGGAAGCTTCTCGAATCTTTGTTTTCCCCTCTTCTTTCCTCATTTCTTGAATCTTCGTTGTTTTTTTTGCTCCTTTCAGTCTGGGTTCTGGCCCGGACAGGGCACAGGCAGGGTCCTGGTCTTGGTAGTTGACGATCTTACCATGCTGGTTGACCAGGGTGGAGTGGGTGCTCTGATATTATTAGATCTATCTGCAGCAAATCGACACTGTCAACGACTCCATCCGGTTGTGCCGCATGGCACCCGTAGGCCTCTCTGGGCCGGTCCTAGCTTGGTTTTCATCTTTTCTGACTGAAAGGGTCCAATCTTTCTCTTTTCCTCCTTTTCCGGTGGTGTTACTCAGGGCTCTGCCTTGTCCCCAATGTTGTTTATTATCTATATCCGGCCACTGATTGGGCTCATCAGCTCCCATGGCTTTCGGTGATACTCCTACGCTGATGACACTAAGATCCTGTTGCGTTTAGATCTCGACCGGACTGAAGTTACTTTGCGGTTGTTTGAGTGCCTGAGGGCCATGGAAGAATGGATGGGCTGCAATTGGCTGAAGCTCAATGGGGACAAGACAGAGATTCTGGTGGTGGGCTGTCCTCTGGATCCTTCTCTGTGGTCCCCATCTTTCTGGCCCACAACTTTGTGTGATCTACCTTTCCCTGTCACAGTGGTCAAGAACTTGGGAGTCTATCTTTCTGCCTCACTTTCTACGGCCACTAAGGTAAGTGCAGTATGCAAAGTAGACCACTTTTCGCAGCGAGGTATGACAATAGTAGGTTAGTGTATGGATTAGTGCACCTATTGAGTGGCCGTATACTGCTTGAAGGCCCGTAGGAGTAGTTTACTAGTTTCAGCATTTAAATAATTGGCAAGAATTACCTAATTTTGACTATTTGGCTCATTTCTTTTGTGACTTTGGTACATGAGCAAATATGCCCGGTAAGGTAACCAGCAAAAAAAGTCCTACAACTTGGGAAGAATTAAGCACTAAATTAAGAGGGGGAAGCTCTTCTGCGTCTGGTCCCACTGATTCGGAAAGGCATGAAACATTTCAGAGAGCTACTAGCGTGCCTGAGGCCCCTTTAGTGGTTGTAAAAAAGCTGGAGCACCGAGGCAAAGCAACAGCTTTCTTTCAGACAGAGTCGGGGTGTAAGAACATTGATTCTACAAAGCTGAGTCTGGAAGTGGACACATTGAATAGTCTGGCTGGAGATGTTTCTATTAGCCATAGTAATTGCAAGAATGACAACCACTCGTTGTTAGACCTCTGTTATTCTTTATAAAACAGTATTGCTGTTGCTTCTTCTATTGCAAATGCTACAGTGATGTTGGATCTTCAGACACACATGTTGGGCCTGAGAGACAAAGGTAAAACAGGTATTCTCATGCTACTGGACTTAAGCGCCGCCTTCGACTTGGTGGATCACCAGCTCCTTCAGGAGGCACTGGGTAACATTGCAGGTTGTTCCCCCAAGGCGCTGCCCTGGTTGTCATCCTTTCTGAAAGATCGGAGTGCTAGAGTACATTGGGGTGATAATCTCTCTAAGGCCGCTCCCATTTTATATGGAGTCCCGCAGGGAGCAAGCCTGTCACCTTTGCTGTTTAACCTATATTTGAGAAGCTTCTGCGAACTCCTGCAACACATCGGCGTATTCTTCAAGAATTACGCTGATGACACGCAGCTCATTTTCGAACTCAAGGGCGATTATATCACTGACAGCGCTAAAATTACAGAGGTATATCAGGTTATAGATCGATGGATGCAGCATCATTGGATGTGCTTAAACAATACCAAAACCGAATTGATGTTCTTCGGAACGCGACAGGCCAGATCAAAGTTGGGGATGGAATATAAGACCTTTACCATCAAAGACGCCATCATCCTGCACGTTAAAACTCTCGGGATGATGGTGTAAGCTTCGGTGGGATCTGAGGTACAGGTAAGCTACCTGCAGAAAAACATTGCCTACTATCTGCGCCTCTTGAGAGCGATAAGACCCTTCATTAATGAAATTGACTCCGCGACAATTGCTAGAGCCATTATTTTGTCGCGTCTTGACTACGGCAATGCTTTACTGCTGGGAGCTACGAAGAGGGAAATTCAAAAGTGCCAAGTCATGGAAAATGATGCAGTTCGCATAGTTAAGAATATTAAAAACAGAGAACATGTATCATCAGGGAGAAGAGCACTCCATTGGCTAAGAGTGGAGGACAGAGTTAATTTTAAGGCCATGACAATAATCCATAGATGTTTATACGGAGAGGCTCCGAGCTACTTTAAAAAACATTTCTCCTTTTATACACCTGGAAGATGCCTAAGATCAGCCGACAGGGGCACCTTGAATATACCCAGCGCCAAGCGTGCACTCGGGCAAGGTAAATACTTCCTGGCGAAAGCAATAAACTAATGGAACAAAATGCTGATGGTATTACGGCTAGAAGTGAACTACCAGAGGTTCAGGAAATTGCTTAAAACCTTTTTGTTCCACTGAGTAGAGCAGACTCCTTCTCCAGTATCCAACCTTAGTTCAAAGAAGAGAACTATGTGTATTTGATCTTTCTTGGTTCCCGCACCCTGATGCCTGCGGGCTATCGTTGCGTTACAAGCAGGTACATAACATAACATAACGGTAATTCCAGCAAGTGCTGAAGCAAAAACTGGGAAGAGATCGATTTGCACTGGTCATAACAACCATAACAACTCCAAAAGGCTGTCCTCCACTCCAAACGTATGCATTGAAGATGACAATGACGAGGAGAAAGTTTCAAGTGAAGAAAATGAAGAAAACGAGGCTAACATCATTGCGGCCTCAGAGATGGCGACTCTACAATTCGCTGCAAAAGTCTTGCTCAAACTCTGTTGGATAATTCAAGAAGATCTTAAATACTATGGTGAGGCATTATTGCGGTCGAATAAAGTAACTGAGAGTATTGAGAACAATGACGGTGGAAGCCCACCCATAGGCAAACATGTCTCTCTGCCTTCTGACCAGACTTCTGACCAGAAGAAGTACCCAAAGATTCGGTTGGCAGTTCCATCAAAGAAATTGATGAGATAAGTGACACTTCTGAAATATATCAAAGAAACAGCATCGTCGTTTAAAGCGAGAGTACGTGAATCAAGAGCAAAACAGCATAAGAATGTAGAGTGCGCAGATCCTTTAAACTCCACCATTAAATCTTTGACTCAAAATGCAACAAAAAAGTTTAAGAAAAAGGAGAATCGATGGATGAAGAGGTTTACAAAAACCACAGGAACGCTCACTAGCTCGCTACTAAAAGATAACAAAGCCTTTGGAAAAGAGGAGGAAACCCTTGAGGATCAGTCTGTTATTGAAATGGAAAGTAACAGTTCTTTACTGGAGGAAAATTTCCAACAGTTGACACCCAGTTATTAGAAAATTAATATGATGCCCCTGTTGGTATGGGAATGGGACCTAATGGAAGTTTTAGTCCTAGCATAGATGCAAAGAATTTACTATAACGAGCCATAGGAAAAATAGAATAAATAGGTCTGATTTATTACAGTTATTGCAACTTATACCGTCTTTGTGTGTATTGAATACCAGTGACTTTGAATTTGTTCAACAACTGGAGTCCGGTGATGGTAAAGCATTGAGGATCCACTGCTATATGGCGGATACTACTTCCTTGATTGGTTCCCATCACACCAACCATTTGGAACTGGGGTATGATTTAGACATCACACTTGCTGACCCTGAAAGGCACCTATGCGGCTGTAATTGTGTGCCGATTTAAAGAAATCATCTGGTACAGGCAAACGTCTGCCACCAAGTGAGCATAGGAAAAACGGCAATGAACTTGGATGGGAATGGTTTATGAGCTTCTTGCTTGCGGGATCTGCAATAGGACCATGAAATGTTAAGATCATTTCTTGGAACACCCGTGGCTACAAACATTTCATCTGCAAAAAGTGATCCCTTGACACAATTTTGGGAAGCAGTATATTTTTGTTACAAGAGTCTTGGTTAACGGTGCTCTTTTATGCTGATGGTTATCATGTGTTCAAAGAACTAGCAGGTAAAGGAGTACCTGAGTGATTGGGAACTTACCATGTTAAATGAGCGAACTATAGGCAATTGCCCTGGTACAAGTAAGGCAATCTCTAGAACTATCAAGGACAACATTGCCTTCCTTGCTCCAGCCTTGGCTGATTTCTGCAATCTCTCCTTTCCCTCTGGCTCTTTCCCACTACTCCTCAAGCACTCCCTTGTGCACCCTCTCCTCAAAAGGCCTTCTGCCGACCCCTCCTGCGTGGCTAACTACCACTCTATACCCATTACCCCCTTCCTGGGCAAACTCTTTGAGAAGCTGGTCATCTCCCAGCTGATCCACCACACTGAATCTGTTGGTTGTCCCCACAACCACCAGTCTGGCTTCAGAGAAGCCAGAGGCACGGAAACTGCACCCCTGAACACCTGTGAAGACTTGCTCTCAAATCTCGATTCCAACTCTTCTTCCATTCTCATCCTTCTTGATCTTTCCTCTGCCTTTGATACGGTGAATCATGCCACCCTTATAAATCGGCTCCGTCATACCCTTGGCATCATGGACCTGCCACTGGACTGGTTGACCTCCTTCATCTCTGATCGACCATCCCAGGTTCAACTGGGCTGTTTTCTCTCCTCCATCACACTCTCCTCCTCCATCACACTCTCCACCTGCAGCGTCCCTCAGGGCTCTATCCTCTCGCTGTGGCTCTTCAACATCTACCTTGCCCCTCTAGCCCATTTGATCTCTGCCTTCTGTCCTCACTTCCAGTGTTATGTGGATAACACACAGAACTCCTTCAATCTTCCCTCCAATGCATCCTCTTCTTCCTCTCTCATTCCTGACTGTTTGACTGCTATTCAGGCATGGTGTGCTGCTAACGATCTCTGCCTTAATGCCAGTCAGACTGAGATCCTTCTCATTGGGACTCCAGCTCCCTCCTTCCCTCCAACTCTCGAACCACCCTCCATGGGCCTCCTCCCCTCACGCTCTTGAGAGGCAAAAAACCTTGGTGTAACCCTCAACTCCTCTCTCTCCTTCTCTCGTTACATCACAGACCTTGCCAAGAAGGCCCACTTTCAGCTGCACCTCCTCAGAGGCATTCTTCCTTTCCTCACCTTCTCCAAGAAACTCAATCTCTCCAGAGCTCTGGTTCTCTCTAGGCTGGACTACTGTGGCAGCCTCTTCCTCAATCTGCCTAATTCCTCCCTTCTCCCCCTTCAACTAATCCAGAATAGGACTGCGAGACTTATCCTTGGCCTAAAGCCCAGGGACCGCATCTACCCAGCCCTAAAATCTCTCCACTGGCTCCTGTTGCTGCAAGGATCAAGTTCAAGACCCTCTGCATCATCCACAAGGTTTTCTGGGGCCTGGGACCCCGCTAAATCCAACTCACTCTCCCTAATTACCTCCCTGTTAGAGCCCTTCAGTCTTCTAGCTCCAACTCTCTGCAAATCAGATGCTTTTCAAAGCAGGGAGTGGGGGTCGATCTCTCTGTTCCGCAGGGGCCTCTGTCTAGAATGGCCTCCCAAACCCTCTCAGACATGAGCCAGATCTCCTTATCGCCTTAGGTTTTTGAAGCTTCTCAAGGCTCTCCTTTTCTCTTCTTCTTTCCTCTCCCTTGTTAATGTCCCCTCTGCCGCATTGACTGGCTTGCTGGTTCCTTCTAAATCTTACAGGGCAGCAGGCCCTACTCGCCCAGTCTACCCCAGCACCTCAGTCTCCTCTGAACCCCTTGCCCCCCAACTGCACTTGCCCTACCGGGCTCCCTCCCCCTGCACTAGCCTGGATGGGCCTGCACCCCTATTGGGCCCATCCAGCCTCGCCCTTGCACTTAGCATATGGACTTAATTCCCCTGCACTCTCTGCATTCCCCTGGCCTTTGTCCACCTGGCCTCCCCATAGCACTCGCCTAGCCCAGGGGCATTCTTCCCCCTTCCTCTCAGCACTTACGCACTCTCCACTCAGACCTACACTTCCTTTCTATCCTTAGCATTAACACATTACGTGCTGACCAGCACTTCCCCCCACCTCCCGACTCCCGTGGACTTCTTGTTACTGCACTTGCACGATCTGAATGACACAAGGACCAGTAGGACTGTTTTTGTTATTCTTCATCCCTGTCCCCCGTCCCTTTTGTCTTGTTGCGCCTTGAAACACCATTTGCTGCATAAGCGCATTATTAATACCCAATAAATAATTAAATAAAAACCTAGACTATTTTTTTGAAGCCATGACCTTTTACGGTATCAGGTAATAATATCCCTATATATATGGTTGCCGTATAAAATGTCGCTGGGAAAAGGTTGTGGTGACATTATATAGGTGACCATATATATTGGAGCAGCGGAGGTTGCAGGGGTGTCCCCCGCTCCCCAAGAATAATAAAAAAGGGTTTGGGGGTTGCAGGGGTGTCCCCGGCATGTTCCATGTAATAATGTCCCCAAAAAAAACCGGCACTTTTTTGGCAATTCTTTTGCATGCCGATATTTTTGAGGGGACATTATTACATGGAACCCCTTTTACAACATGTCAATGGCTTGGACTTAAAGGCGAATGAATGTAGTATTGTCTCTCATGCTCCAATTTGACCATCACAGGCAACTTACCCCTAACATAGGTGATATAGATATAAACCACTCAGGTAATTATGTAATTTGGACCTCTGAGAATTTAAAAAGGGTAAAGAAATTAATCTTGCAGATAGCCACATGTTATTCGATCTGCTACAGGGGAAGACGGTCCATGAAATTGAAAGCTGGTTCAAGGGTTTGACTACTAAAACTAGGGTCTGTGTAGGTCATTACACAGCCCTTGAGTCTTTGATAAGGAAATAAGGGACTCAAAAAATGTATGCGTAAGAAAATGAGGGTTATTAAGAATAAGAGAGTACCTTTGCGTTTATAAAGAAAATAAAGAATAAATATCACAACTGTGTACAGTGGAAGATCTGTACTAAAAAGGCCCAATGGCAGTGGATGTTTGCAGTTTTAAGAAATGACAACGTTCCGTCTATGTGGCAGTTGCTGGGCACTGCTAAGGGCACAAAAGATAATCTCGTGACTAATCCCATTGTGAGTAATCTTGGAAGGCCTTTATTTTAGAGAATTTGAACTCCAAAGAATGCGGAAATTCTGCCAGTGGTAGGGGCCCAGATGTCTGGTTCCTCTCTATTGACAAAGATAGTGTTCTGGGTATTATTCTGAAATTAAAGAATTCTAGGGCCTCTGGTCTATTTTATTTATTTATTTTATAGGTTTCTTATAACACACCTAATACCATACCTGAGCTTGGTTTCTAAGAGCGGATGCGGAATTCGAACCTTAGTTGCTATGCACGGTTTTGCTTCCAAGACCAGCATATTGCCCCTGCGCTATCCTCCGTCCTAACGGATTAGCCCATGTCGTACTCAGAAGTGACCCAGTGATGTGGTCTGAGATACTAAGAATCCATTTTAATACCTGTCTACAAAAAAGGCCCCCCCGCATGATGCTGGTTAATTATAAACTCTTGTCTATGATTGATTAGACCGGAAAGATTTTTGCTTCTTTTGTGTTAAAAGAACTTCAGCGTTGGTCTGATAGGAATCATGTCTTGGACACTTTACAGACTTGTTTTAGGACTGGGTCAGCAACTTCTCACAATATCAGACTGCTTCAGAAATTGCAGTTGCTTTTCCGTGTCATGAACTAGGATGGCTTTGAATTTCGCTCGTTAAAGCTGCAGTTTTGCCACCCTGCATGGCATGAGGTAGGCGCCCCTCGAGCACCCCGGCTGCAGATCCCAGATCTTTCCCCTTAGCTCATCATCTTGCGCTCTGCATTCTTTCTTTTTCTGGGCTCCTATCCAAATGAGTACCCCTGCCAAGTGGCCTTGAAGCCTTTCCAGAGAGACTGAACTCCAACCTCACCCTTTTCTTTAAAGGCAAAATAGTCCTTAATTTCCGACAATATTGTTTGGGATAACTCCTTATCCTTTAGCAAAAAGTAATTGCTGCGCCACCCTCCCTCTGACCAAGGGCATTCCCCATCACCACTCTGGCCATATTGTGGTCCGACTAAGAGACTGGTATGACACAGAACTCTTTAACTTTGGCCTTCACTTCCGTTTCAATCAGTATCAGATCAATCCTAGAAAATGCATTGTGGACCGCCGAGAAAATGCTAAAGGGTATATCCCCCCCGCCCCCTCCATCCACAGAAGCATCTGTAAGACCCAGCTTCTGGTTGATTCTTGAGGGTGGCCAGATACTCTGCACCTGGCCATCCTCTGTCCCCTGGGCCCAGGTACCTGCTCACCCTGCCACCCTCCTGCATTGCCTCCCGGCCACTCCTTGCACTGGGGACTGTATCTGTACCCTTACAGCCCCCCCCCATTTTTCTTCTTGTTCTGCACTTATCAGACTTACCCAGTCTGCTGCCTTAAACACAGGACTTGCCACTTGCTGGCTGCACTACCACTGTTTATTGCCCCCATTTTCTATTGATTTTTTATTTATTTTTATTTATCTGCTCTCCTCTGCTCCGCACTTTCCACTCTCCCCCTTCCATGCACTTTTTCCCTTTTTCCATTCCCATGCACTTGCGCGTTCTCAATGTCACTGGGCCTAGTAAGATCGTTGTTGTTGTTGTGTTGTGTTCTCCCCTGTTCCCCTCCCTTGCCTAGTCGCGCTCTGAAACACTTGTGTACCAGCGCGATACAAATAAAATATCATATCATATCATAAACCTTCTGGAGTTCGCTTTGTCTGGGTTATCTCCCCTCCCATCACCCATCCTCTTGCGGTATCTGGCCGGGTCTAAGTCTCAACCCACCACCAGTCGGCCATCCACAAAGAGCTGCAGGTCGTTTTTGACCCCCACCCAAAATTCCACCTGTGCCACGATGGGGGCATAGAGAGAACACACAGTCATCCTTTCGCCATATCGGGAACCCTTAATGAACAGGAATCGACCCACAAGTCCCTCTTTATCCCATCCACCACCAGGCCCAACCGGGCTGAGAGTACAATCGCCACTCCACTTTTTTCTCTTCGCTGGAGGCCACAAAAACCTCCCCTCTCCATCCCAGTCCCAGTCAGGGTGCCCTCCCCCTCAGCCAATGCGTCTCTTGTAACATTAAGAGATCTAACTTAGTCCTTCGAAATTGCTGCATGGTCTTTCATATTTTAGCAGGAGAATTAAGCCTTCTGACATTGAGGTAGCCAATCACCAAGTCACCCCTGAGGTCATGACAACGTTCCTCAACCTCGCCCATGCCATCAACCCATCCTGAGACATGCTTCACCATATTGCTCAACACGCTGAGCCCCATCAAGGGCTGATCCCCCAAACTTTAAACAAGTAATCCAACCTGTCCTCTCCCCCTTGCATGGCCTAGGCCACCCCACCCACCTTATCCGCCTTCCCCCCTCCCTCCGGCATCTGATCCTGACAACCTTACCACCACCTACCAGGATAGGATCACCAAAAAGGCCCAGAGTCAACAGGACTCATTTAACAAACACCTCATTGATCTTGAGCCCCCCCCTTGTGAGAAACCTCAATATGACATTTCCTTCAGATCCCATACTCCGTGGAGATGTTCCCTCACCTCTCCTCTCCACCTGTTCCCAAGTCAAGGGCCAGAGGGGCCTCTCAGTGGCGTATTCAACTTTTTAAATATGCAGGACCCCGCCATCTTGTGCCTGTTTCTGGTGCCTGCTGGCAGAGCCAGCGGACCAGCAGTCTCTCCCGAGCCTGATGCCTGGAGCTGTGAGTCCCCCTTGAGTTCTTCAGACACTCGATTGATGTCGCCCTCCATTACCAGCCGGTAAGTCTGGCCATCATATTGAAAGTTCAGTGAGAACGGGAACCCCCAACGGTATCACACCCTCTTGTCCGTCAGCCACTTGGTTAGGGGGCCACACATTCTTCTCCTGGTGAGGGTGAGCACTGAAAGATCCTGCTCCTCCCGCCTCCACTTCCCCTGTGGCTATCTCGGCCATGGAATCTTCAAATCACTCCAGAATTGGAGCGAGTGCACCCCACATATTTCCCTCGCGGGGGCCACCAGCGAAATTACTTTCTGGGGGGATAAAAGGGGGCTCTGTCCCCTTTAGCTTGCTGCTGACTTAGAGCACACAGAGGGATCAGCCTTCCTCCATGCGCCCCCTGGAGGACAAACCTCGTGTCATTTAAAAAAATATATATATATTGTTCAAAGATTACAAAAAAGCTTTACAATATACATATATACATAAACGTATAAAAACAAAGTATAGATACATCAGAATTAATCTAATTTCAGTACTCACAAACATAAAAAAGAAGAATAAATACATCGGATTTCATTATGCAATACAAGCGTTAAAAACAAGAATGTAAAACTTGTTAACAAAGTCACAATTCATCACATTAGGCCCAGATTCAAAGATTTTAAAAACCCCACCATGGACAAGCCATCAACTCGAGTCATAGAACTTATACCGCGTTTCCAAAACTCTTCATCGTTTAACCATTCAATTTTGGTAAGTATCTTACACAGGAACACCATTCTCTGAGTGGTTAAGGCAGTGCAATAGAGTATTAGATGTTTCATACTCTCATGCTCCTTTTTACAAAATCTACAAAATGCATGTACTTGTGTAATTTGTCCTCTCCTTAAGAGATTCTCTTTGATAGGAAGAATATTAAACCTGAATTTTATCATAATGGTCCTAAGATAACGGTTTGGAAACAGATTTGAATAGCGTGGAAGGCACCCCCTTTTTTTGTATTCTTCCCTCAAGTGCGCCATAGAGTGATACGCATGGAAAGCATCGTTTGTACATATCCAGTCATAATCAAACAACACTTTCTTTACCCGGTCAGGGGTTAGAAGCAGATCACACAGCTCCAGATTCAGTTCAATCAGTATATTTTCACAACAGTTTTTTTGTTGTATTAAGTACCCATAATTTCATCCAGAGCATACACCCAGCTCCATAGAGTTTTTCATTACGCCATACAGTGTATTCACCTGAGAACCCATAATGCCACAAAATAGAGCTAACATTCTCCAGGTAACTCTTATTCTCAGACAGGGAAGCTCCAACTCATACCGGATAGGCGGCAGTGGGACTGACTTTGGAAGAGCTAAAACTCGGCTCCAGATATTCGCTTCCACAAGGTCTAAAGTTCGATACATACCATTCATTGTTCCACGATTCAAGCCTGTAAATTAGCTTGAGTACAATCTTTCCTTCATAAAATGAGATTGCAGGCCTAATTGAGATGTAATTAGCATGTAATTGTTGCCTTCTGGTTAGGATAAGCCCACGGCCTGATGTTTGACTGCTAGACTGCATTCTACAAGACTGCTGGCGAGGCTTCATGCAAGCAAGATGGATCTACGGGACCACTGCGCCGCCTGTACGACGAAAATGTCGACTCGGATTACGGCGTGGTGCAGTGAGCAGGTAGATCACTTTGCCTGAATCCTCTGGCCTGCATTGCCATACCCGTTCCCGCCCCTACTTACCTTTATGGCGGCAGACTTCTGTCTGCGCCTCCGACTCCCCACTATCCCTGCAGCGTCAGTTCCTCCCACTTACGTGGGTCTGCTCTGACGCTGCATCTTTTTTTTTAATCTTTCTTGCCCCCCGCTTACCACAACGGTATGCTGGGCACTAGGGGTGTCACGGTATTCGTTTTATGACGGTACGATAACCTTCTTGCCAAATGACGGTATATCATGGTTATCACGGTATAGCAGGTGGAGTTAACTGATCTTAACAAATATTTTCTAAAAGGTCATACATTGACAGCTGTATCATCACAAACAAAACCAGGCACCCAGGGCCAGAATTGGGCGTTTCAACATACTTTCCACTGAAATGCCTTGCTTCCACCAAACACAAACACACGTGTGGAGAGGAGGGGGTGGGGTGGAGGCCTGCTGCAAATGGCAAAGCAAACTGAATAGCTTTTCTTAAGTGGTCATTTAGGCTTTTTGCTTCCCCAGTGGCTACTGGTGAAGATGAACATGTTGCCATCTTGATAACCTGCATGCCACAGATCAATGGAGGCTGATGGTAGTATACGCTTGTGCACATACACACACACACACACACACACACACACACACACACACACACACTCTCTCTTTACGTTACAGCCTTTAGTTTACTTGCGGGCCAAAAGGTTTTCAGTAATCACTGACATGTTACCCTTTGGTATGGCAGCAGGGAGTACCCACAGAGATGAGTGAATTTCGCAGTGTGACTTATTATATGTAAATTCAATGATAGAACCAGGGAAATCCCCCATTGTCATATGTTTAGAGAACATCATCCATTATAAATATATAAACCCCAAAGCCGCCACCCCAAAGTAAACCCTTTTCCTTCTTGGCACTGTATCTATTCTTCCTATTGCTAACATATTGATTTTGTGTAAGGCACGTGTGGTTTATGGAATGGCATTAAAAACTGCTCTAACTGAAACTACTTGGCAGACGGCACATCCAACAGTGCAAAACCAAGACTGCGCAGCAATTGCTTACTGCAGCCTTTCCAAATCAGATTGAAAAGCACACTTAACGGTATGAACGGTATAACGGTATAAACAATGTGACGGTTATTATTGTTCAATTAAGTGGTTCACAGTATCTTTAACGGTATACCGTTATACCGTTACATCCCTACTGGGGACACCCCTGCTACCCCAACTCACATTACAGCAACCAAGGGGGGCAGGGGACACCCCCGCAACTCCTGCTCCACTTGGTCACAGTAATGGGAGTCGGAATTGTTTAAAATGTTTAAAATGCTAACTGCGCAGTAAATGTGCAGTCTGCATTTTATTTTTTAAAACCTTTATTTACTGCTGGCATGGCAATTGACAAATCAAACATATCATTTCAAACAAACATTTGGGAGACACATATTCTTACTCATTTCAGCCTTTAAACATAACAGTATTTCACGTTACACATAGTATTTATTGATTGTTTCGGATTAACCCTCCTGTTCCTTCGAACTGTACGTCGTTGTGTGTAGGTATGCTCTAAGTGGGGCCCAGATATCTTTAGGTCTGGCTTGGGTTTGTATGCCCTGCACGTACATCTCCTCGTTTTCTTGCATGAGAATTAGGTTTTGAAGCCATGTTTGGGTCGTGGGGGAGTCCTAGACTTCCATTTCAGAAGTATTCGTCTCTTGGCTACCGCTCCCGCCACTGCAAACAGTCTACGGGCTTTAATCGACGAGACTTTTCCAATGTCCCCTAG
Organism: Ambystoma mexicanum; assembly: GCF_040938575.1. Lineage (NCBI taxonomy): Eukaryota > Metazoa > Chordata > Amphibia > Caudata > Ambystomatidae > Ambystoma > Ambystoma mexicanum. The sequence goes on along the minus strand of NC_090929.1, from coordinate 675,019,847 downwards.
TAAATATTTGAGCGGGGGCGCCGGGATGTGGGTGTCCAGTATGTCGCTCATTGTCTCAGCCACATTTTCCCAGAATTGGCGGATCGGTGGGCAGTGCCAATACATATGGATCGCGTCCGCCGCGACCGTTCCGCATTTAGGGCATGCCGCTTGTTGGGATGGGTCGAATTTGGCAGTCTTTTTTGGGGTAATATGTAGCTGGTTTAGGATTTTGAATTGGATGAGGCGGAAGTTGGCATTGAGGGAGATGGTTTTAGTGTATCTACAATAGCGAGTCCATTGTTGCTCATCAATTTCTATACCAAGGTTTTTCTCCCATTTGGATCTCATCGTATTGGCAGAGGGGGTGTGAGTTTGTACCTTCTTGTATATTTCGGAGATGCCACTCTTGAGTCCTGTTGGTGTTAGGATGTCCACGAGAAACGTGTGTACTGGCTGTTCCTCTGGGAACGACGGCCAAATTGCTCTGCAGGCCACTTTTAGGCGTTGGTATTGTAGTGTAGGGATCAGGCCAGTATCTATTCTGTCCTGAACTTCACCAATCGTGATAAAGCGGCCCTCCGGAAAGAGATTGCCCAATTTGGCTCCATGGTCTGAGTCCCATTGGTTTAGCAGGGTACGGTCCGTGGTTGGTTCCAGGTCCAGGTATGCCCATAATGGTGTATGTGGCCAGTACGGTACATCGCATTGGACTCTTCTCATGATCTGCATCCATGCGCGAACCGTGGAGGTCACTGGATCCGCCCACATCCTCTCTTCCTTTACTTTGGTGAACATCATACCCTGGAGGTTTTCGGCGCTGCTGCAAACTCTTCAGCATGTATGTGCGCATATTGTTCTGAGTCATGGGACCAATATCTGGCACACTGGGCTTGGGCTGCATAATAGTATAACAGGTAGTCCGGCGCTGCCAAGCCCCCTGTGTCGTAGTGTTCGCACATCTTAGTCCAGCTAATCCTGGGTGTAGTTCCTCCCCACACAAAACGTACACTGCGCCTCTGTAGAGCTTCGAAGAATTTCCGACCCGGCCAAATGGGAATCCCACTGATGAGGTATAATAACTTGGGGACGATCACCATTTTTAATAAGGTTATTCGGCCATACATGGATAGCGGTAGTTTCGCCCAGAGGTTGAGTTTGGTTTCCAGCTGTGTTAGAAATGGACCGTAGTTGTTGGAGTACAGCGTGTTCTTGTCCGTTGCCAGGATGATCCCCAAGTATCAGGCTGTAGTAGGTGCCCAACGAAACTGGATAGTGGCCTTCGATTGTGAGGTAGATTTGGTTAGTGGTATTATTTCGGATTTGAGTTGATTAATCTTGTATCCAGAATATTTTGTAAATTCAGCGATATCTTGCATTATCGGGGGAGGTGTGTATCTGGGTCTCTGATGTACAACATAGTATCATCAGCGTATAGCGAGATGAATTGAGGCTTCCACATGATGCGTATCCCCCTCCATACATGTTTGGTTTGCAAGAATGCTGCCATTCCCTCTATGGTAAGCGCAAATATCAGCGGAGAGAGGGGACAGCCTTGTCTCGTACCTCTTTGTAGTCCAAAGCTGGCAGAGAGGGTTGTGTTAGTCCTGACTCTGGCTGTGGGGTTGTGGTATAGTATCTGTATACTTCGGATAAATCCCTGGCCAAATCTCATCTTCTGGAGGATGGCATACATGAACCTCCAGGAGATGGAGTTGAACGCCTTTTCAGCGTCTAATGTCACTGCAACGGTCTTCTTCTCGGGATCCATTTGAGATGAGATAGCAAAAAATCTGCAGAGATTTAGGGCTGTGGACCGGGAAGGTATAAAGCCAGATTGGTCTGGGTGAATCAGTTTGCTCATGTGTGGATTCAGTCTGTTGCAGATGGCTTTGGCTATGATTTTCGCATCCACGTTGATGAGAGATAGGGGCCTGTAAGAGGAGTGGTCTTGAGAGGGTTTATCCGGTTTCAGCAGAACTGTAATTATGGCCTTGTGTAACGACGGTGGTAGAGTTCCTCTTTCCAGGGACTCCTCCCAAACTCTCAGATGCCGGGTGGCCAGCTCCGTGATAAATGCTTTGTATAGATCTGTCGTAATGCCGTCTGCTCCTGTTGCTTTGCCCATCTTTAGGTCTTTGATTGCTTGGGTTATGTCATCCACTGACAGCGGGGTGCCTAATAACATTCTTTTTTTAAAAAAAATTTTTTATTGGTTTGTTCAACCTTTAAAAAAAACCAGCAAAGTCAACCAAAACAAACACAAGACTACATCACATATAAATTCTCTTTTTTCTCTCCCTCCATCCCTCCCTCCCCCATTTATCGTTTTGGCAGCTGTGTTAGCACATCCATCAAGTCATGTTAGGGTTAGGTCCATGAGCTACTAGAGATTTCATCTCTTTGGTTTCATTAGATTTACTTTTTGGTCATCCAGACCTCCTTTTACTGCACGAAGAAGGTTTATTAGTGCAAATAAGACTGCTCTGTTGGATCCCTCAAATAAAGCTGCCCACCAATCGTCAACCGTCATACATCGATGCTCATTAATCAGCGCTCCAAAGTGGATTTGTCTTTGATGTTGAAATGTTTCACAATACAGCGTTAGATGTTTTAAAGTTTCCTTGTTTTTGCTGCAGAATCTACACCTTAGGTCAGCATCCGCACACTTCACCCAACTGCTCATACGCTCTTTTGTTTCTAGCATGTTTAACCTGAAACGCATGTATAGGGATCTTACTTGCTGATCTGGCAGGAGGGTTAGATAATTGTGTCTCTGATGGTATGCTTTAGCTTCTCCTGGGACCTCTTGCATTAGGCTTGATTTGGCTCTTAAATCGCAAGTTTTGATCCAGTCAGATTTCCAGATTTTTGTCTTTGCCAACTCAGGATTCTCAGTTAGCATTATAGTGGAAATATCAAACTCCTTTAGAATTGTTTGACAGAGGAGATTCCACTGAAAGAGAATCGTGTATTGTTTGGCAGTATCCGGCTTGTGGAGTATTTTAAATTGGATCGCTGGATCTTTTGTCATTGTTTTCCTAAACAAACTCAATAGGTTCCAGGTGACTCTTGCATTTATCGAGATGAGGCCCAGTTCATAGCAGATACAGACCGTCGAGGTGCCCCTGGGAAGCTGTAGAACTCGCGTCCAAAATATGTTCTCGAGTGAGTTCCACAGTTCACATGAACAGCCAAACGCGTTTTCACCACCATAAATTAATGCTGGTACCACTTTTTGTTGGAAAAATTAAATTACTGGTTTTAAACTGAATTTTCCAAATTTTTTGTTAATTAGGATCGCTTGACAAGCCATCTGACGGCATTTGCTCCTTGCCAATTCTGCCCATGGTGCGTCATTTCTACTGGCACTGATCTTCATGCCCAGATATGTCTAGTGTTTTACGATCTGAAGTTGCTCGTTACCAAGATACCATCTGGTCTTCTTTTGTCGAGAGCTACACCCTTGCAGTTTCTCCAGGATTAAGATTTCACATTGAAGCCACATCGTCGACACCACGATCCACGAAGGCACAAGGTGCAGGGCTCGCCTGACCTTGTCCCCTCACTGTGCCTGACCTAGGCATGCCGGGCGCATCACGGCGCCATAACGAGGCTGAGCCTCGCTACCGCGGCAATATTTGAACTCCACATCCGCCGGCAGGCGGAGACGCCGGCGCATCCGAAGGCCATACAAAGGCCCTGTTTTGCGCCCTGTTCGGCGCATTGGAGGCGCGGCGTGGCCTTCCCCTTTGTCCCTCCCTCCCGAAGATATCCTGCAAGGAATCCTGCCATCTGCAAGGTCGTACTTACACAACTACGGTAAGCCCGAGGGTCCTTCTCCGGCACTGCTATTTGGAACCTTGAATACTGCACGCCTTAGACTCACTTGACACTCTTTAACAAAGGCCCCTATGCTACCCCTGCTGTACTTTGCTAGATGGGCTGCCTAACCCTCTCACTTGACCCTGCAGATCTATTGTATAAGGCTAACCTAACATCAGTCTCTACCCAATTTGCGCCTTATTTTGTGTTGTGCCTTATGGTCGCCAATCGACCACATTTGACCTGTGCCTTTTAAGTACTGTGCCCTATGGCTGCCACTAGACTTTACCTAATTCGTGCCTAATTTGTGCTGTGCCTTATGGTCGCCAATCGACTACATTTGACCTGTGCCTTTTAAGTACTGTGCCCTATGGCTGCCACTAGACTTTACCTAATTCGTGCCTAATTTGTGCTGTGCCTTAGGGTCGCCAATCGACTACATTTGACCTGTGCCTTTTAAGTACTGTGCCCTATGGCTGCCACTAGACTTTACCTAATTCGTGCCTAATTTGTGCTGTGCCTTATGGTCGCCAATCGACTACATTTGACCTGTGCCTTATTTTTGTCACTAGATTTGCGCCCTGACCTGTGCCCCTGCCCCATGGCTGTCATTAGGTATTACACTGCCCCAGCCACTCTATATACCTCATTGTGCTACTAGCTGCCCTGACATACCTAGAAGACACACTACCTAGCCAGTCTTCTACACTCGCCTAGTTTGCCACAGTTTCGCCCACACAGAACCTAGCCTGGTTCTCGCCTAGTTCACTTAAACAGCCAATATACAGGTCCCTTTACAGACCGCTTAGACCTCTTTGGCACCATTCCACTAACTACACGCCTTCGCACGTAACCCAGTCCACATCCATAGCTCGAACCGAACTTGCCTACCCCTCATCTCTGCCCACTTCCAGTATGAAATTCACCTATCACCAATCCTTACACATTGCTCTGAGCCTCCTTACCACCATGGCATTTGCAATCGCGGATTCACACCCTGCTAAGGACAGAAACATGAGACTGAGGGCAAGACTGTCCTGTCTTCATGAACCATCTTCCTACCACAATCACAGAGGCTATATCAATCCATTAAACAAACGCTCGCAATACCCCAAACCCACCACCTCTCGCCCTGCTCCTACAACTACTAACCAGCCATCAATACAAAGAGATGCCCCTACCAAAAAAAAACAACCCTCCTCAACTCAACCTAATAGTACCCTATCAATAATTGGATCTCTCATTAATGCAAGATCCTTGGTCGCCCATGCTACCGAGATCTCGGACACCTTAACCAATGAAAACTTAGACCTATTAGTCATAACCGAAACTTGGCTCCATGATGCAGCTGGCCCCGCCATCATGCTAGCTATACCTGATGGCTACCAACTACTAAGAGTCGATAGACCCAACACTAAAGGAGGCGGCCTAGCCATCATTCACAAAGCTACCTTACCCATCAAACTTGCATCTACCCTGACATTCTCATCTTGTGAACTCCTTACTGCCAAATTGCACCTCTCTTGTAACCGGACTCTCACCCTGCATGTTATCTACAGACCACCTGGACCACTGGGAACCTTTGAAGACGACATAACCAGCATTATAACCAACAATACTAAAGACCACGCCCAAATACTACTATTGGGAGACTTTAACCTGGGCTTTAATGACAGCAATGACAAACATGCCCTATCTGTCGCCTCACTCCTGAATGACTACGCCCTATCTCAAAAAGTCTCCTCCCCTACCCATATCAAAGGTAGAACCCTTGACTGGGTTGCTGATCGGAACTGTAACATTAATATTACCAACATAATACCACAATCCTGGACTGACCACTACTTAATTGTATTCAATGCCACACTAGACCTTATCCGACCTAAACCTATACTCATGGCCCCGCCACTTCCCACCAGAAGTAAAAAAGATATCACATCAGAACAAATCCTACCCCACCTTCTCCCTACTCTTAATAACTTAGACAACATTACAGACCCTACGTCGCTTGTAGAAGCTTACAACAGCTCCATGATCAAGGTACTAGACTCAATCGCCCCTATCAAGTTGCGCAAAAGCAAACAACTCTGTCACCTTAACAATTGGTTTACGCCACACCTGAAAGACCTTAGAATCCAAAAAAGAAAGTTGCAGTCTATCTGGCAACACTCACCCACCGAGGAGAACAAAACCAAATTAGCCACCCTTGCCAAGCAATACAAAAAGGAAATTATACACACTAAAAGAAATACCTTCAATGACAGAATCTCTAAAGCTAAATCAGACTCCAAGGAGCTATTTTCCATCCTCCGTGAAATGGAATCACCCATAACCTCACCTGATAACACTCCTAAAAACAAGTCCTGGTGCACTAATATACAAAATGCCCTGGCGGACAAAATTAGCTCGCTCCAATCTAAAATTGCTAACAAAAAAGCTTCCTTGCTCCTGCCAACTGAACCCATTTTGCAACCTCAGCTCCTCCCAAACCTATCTAACACCCCCCACCTATTTAGCTTCAGAAAGATATCCATATTGGAGACAGAAAAAATCATACTATCTCTAAAACCTTCCAACTGTAAAGGTGACAACTGCCCGGCCCAAATTATAAAAGATGCAGCTCGAGACCTTGCACCCTTCATTTCAAAAATCATTAATGCATCCTTTAAGTCTAACCTAGTACCGAACAACCTCAAACAATCCTGGGTGCTTCCCTTGCTAAAAAAACAAACACTTGACCCTGCTATACCAACTAACTACAGACCCATCACTACTGTCCCTTTCTTACTTAAAATCATAGACAGAGCAGCATACCTGCAAATCCAGGCCCACTTAGAAACTAACAATTTACTAGGATCACGGCAATCTGGCTTCCGCCCCCTTCACGGCACTGAAACAGCCTTGATTGACCTCAAGACCCAAATTGACGAGCTGAAGGACAATGGTAAAACTGCAATGCTACTCCTCCTTGACCTATCCGCGGCCTTCGACTTGGTAGATCATGCAGTCTTATGCAATCACCTAAGTTCGGCCGCTCATTTCTCAAGTGATGCCATAATGTGGATACAATCCTTCCTTGCAAACCGGACAATGAGAGTCTTCTCACCCTTAGCAGCCGCTGACCCCATACAAGTTTCATGCGGTGTTCCCCAAGGATCATGTGTTTCTCCGACGATGTATAACATCTTTACTAAGCCCCTGTTTGACAAGCTGGACAGACTGGGTATTGTCTACACTAATTACGCAGATGACACTCAGATTCTAATCCCCCTTTCGGGTAACTTCTTGGAAGACACGGACTTAGTAAATAAGATATATCTCCTCATTCAGGCTTGGATGGCATCCCATGGCCTCTGCCTGAACGACGACAAGACGGAGCTACTGATCATTGGCTCAGCGTTGGCTATCAAAAAACTTGACCCTAACTATGCCTCATTCAACATTGACAATAACGTCATTAAAGTGATGCCTGCAGTCAAAACCCTCGGGGTCTATCTTGACTCAGCGCTCACCCTCAAAAAGCAAACGAACTCGCTAGCATCCTCCACGGCATATACTTGCAAATTGATCCGAGCATGTAGACCTTTTCTAACTGAGACCAGCTGCATCACATTAGCCAATGCTCTCATCATATCCAAGTTGGACTACTGTAATGCCCTTTATGCAGGTTCCAACAAGTATATCCTTGACAAACTACAAACTCTCCAAAATAACGCTATCAGAGCAGCTTTAAATATTCCTAACAGAGCCCACATCTCCACCTTTAGGAAAAATATCCATTGGCTAAAAATCAAAGACAGGATCACCCTCAAAATACTCTCCCTCACATCCAAATGCCTCAACAACATTGCCCCCCCCTATCTGGCCAACAGAATCCACAAGAGAACCTCTAACCGCCCTACTAGAATGACCAACGCCTCCACCTTAATGATACCTAGATTCAAAAAGAGTACAGCAGGCGGCTCTAGTTTCCCCATCATAGCTGCGCAAACCTGGAACAAACTCCCCTTGGATCTCAGAATGGACCAACCCTACTCTAGCTTTAGACGTAAAGTCCTCACTTGGATCCGTGCCAATGACACTTAACTCGACCTCCCCACATAGACACTAGATGCCTGCAACCAGATGAATGACATCTGACCAACTTGACTGAACCGTAGTTCCGCACCTCTTTATTTTTCTTATTTCCTTTTTCCTCTCTTTCCCTTGCTCTCTCACTTTACCTACCGTTGACCCAACGTGAACTGTATAAACCATACTTCTCTTGATTTAACTGTGAACTGTATAATGTGTTTTCCTCCTGTAACCAAGTTCTTAAGCAATCTTGTACTGTTTGCGCCCAGCTACCCATTCGGGTTTGGTTTTTGCGCTATATCAAATAAACAAACAAACAAACAAACAAACATTCTAAAGCCGTTATCTGTAGTATAGGTGTCAAGACAGTTTAGTTTCCGCTGAAGACCTATGGGGGTCAGATCAAACAGAATAAGATCATCCGCATAGACCAGATAGTTGATAGGCGATCCATGTAGTTTCGGAGGAAACATTGTTGTATCATTAAATGCCTCTTTTATGTCAGATATAAAGAGATTAAAAATAATGGCTGCCAAAGGGCAGCCTTGTTTCACACCTTTCTGTGTAATGATCGGAGTGGATAACGTGCCTTTAGTGTCCATGCGGATCTTAATAGTGGTATCTGTGTGTAGTTCATGGATGGCTTCCACTAGGCTTGGAGGGCCATTCCATCTAATGAGTTTCTTCCATAACAGCTCTCTGTCTATGCTATCAAACGCATAGGACAGGTCAATCAGAGCCAGATAGATCCTGGTGTTGGTTCTGATTGCCTCCATCTTTAAGAGGTTCAATACCAACAAGTTCAGGCCGCAGCCGACTCCCTTTACAAACCCTGCTTGTCTGGGGTCTACATGAATATTGTCTGTCGCCCATTTTAACAGTTTATGTTGCAGAAGGGTGGCGTAAATCTTCCCCAACACGTCGAGAAGCCCTATGGGCCGATAGTTTTTTGGATTTAAACGGTCTCCCTTTTTGACGATTGGGACCACCACGGCACTTTTCCAAGACTTGGGGGTTGATCGGCTCGCAATGACCCGATCAAACAGAATAACGCAGAAATCTGCCCATAAGGCTGGGTTTTTTTTCAGTGTGTAGTTAGGCCATCCGGGCCAGGCGCTCTGGAGTCGTGCACATTCTTGATTATATCCAAGATGTCGCTTCTGTCAAACACCAAATCCCACTTATTCGACGTCAAGGGTACCCAATGTGGTACAGGTTTGTCTCTGCAAAAGAGATTTGTGTAGAACGTCGACCACTCAGCTTCAGTAACTGCATTTGCCTGCAGGGCTTGTTGTGGAGGGTGTCCAGTCATAATATCGAATACAAAATTTCGAATGTCAAAAAAGTCGAATCAAAAATGTCGAAAAAAGAAATGTCGAATAATTTTTTTTTTCGATATTTTTTTTTGGGCTCTAGTTTATATAAAAAAATAGGTAAAAACAAAAAAAAAAAGAAAAAACGGGGATTGGGGGGGAACCCCCCCATTTCGAAAAAAAACGTCATAAAAAATAAATTCGACATTATTTTTTTCGACATTTTTTTTTCGACTTTTTGACTTTCGAAATTTTTGATTTCGAAATTGTCTATAAACCGTTGTGGAGCCATAGTGTTGTTTAACAGTTTCCAGTATGCTGCTGAGTTTTTACCAGCCATCTTATGCAGCATCTCTTCTGAATCATTTTGTAGCATAATCACTGCATGTGATTTAAGCCAATTTCGATATTTGGCCTTGATTACTCTTTTGCTCTCTCTCATATTGTTGGTGTACGGACCTTTTAGTTTTCTTATTTCTTGTCTCATCTCTCTTTTGCGTTGAAGAATAGACACGTCGAATTTATGCTTTGGGCGAAACTCGACGTGTTTTAGGTTTCGTTTGTGTTCTTCAAAGCTGGACAGGAGATTTTGGTATTCCAGAGAATTAGCAGTGTGTTGAAAGGCATTATAAATGGCTGCTACTTCAGTGTCCAAAAGGTTTAGACGTATTCTACCGGTCCCAGTGCACACCGCAAATGGCCAACAATTCTGCTCGCCCGAACAGGGACGAAGGAAAGACAATTTTACCATATCATGGTCACTGTGTTGCATTTTAATGACTTCAAATTTCATGGTTCTCTTGTGGATGTTTTCAGTCACAAATATATAGTCGATGACCGATTTTTGGTCAGCTCTTCTCCACGTAGGGCAGGCCGGAATATCACCGACCGTTTGTCCATTGAGCATATGCAAGCCTCTAAGATCTAACTCCAAACACCATTGAGCCGCAGCTTGCTCGCGTTTGCAGTTTCCTCTGTTGTCTCTGCCACTTTGAGCGTAGTCTGGTATACAGACGATGTTCAGGTCACCACATGCGATCAAATCTAACAGTTGCTCTTTTGTGAGTAAGTCGTCTATCAGAGTTGTTACAAGATCGATGAAGGTAAGCTCTTCATTGTGTCTATGATTCCAATATAAGTTGATGATGTATAGACAAGCTTCCTTGTTTAGATCTTTCTGATAGACACCGACGGTGGAGATCTGAATTAAAGGTGAAGGGTTAGAGGAATTCAGGATCCGAAGGCCAACACCCTTCCTCACAGCCAAGAGGAGTCCAGCCATCGGTCTACCCTTTGTTTGTTTTATAGCTGGATTGATAGCTATTTCGAATCCTTCCAACAATGGACTTTTAGAGAGTCATGTTTCTTGTAAACACAGAATATCCAGTTTTGAGGCCCAAGGTATTTCAAATAAATGTGTAAAGCCTCTAGTGTTCCAAGAGCCTATAGTGCATGTAGTGGAGCTTCCCGATTCCTGGCATTATTTCAACGGTTCTGTGTTTAAGGTTTTGGCCAACCAGGACCAATCGTCACATTTGTTTGTTATAGTGGGAGTGTTCCTCTCGTTGTCTCCTGTAGTCGGTGGGCTAACCATTCCGTTAACTGTAATTCTTATCAAGTCATCCCCATGTGGGGGGACTACTGAATCCCAGTTTTTAGGAGGGCTAGGCACAAGACGTTCCTTCGGTTGTTTCTCGGTGTTGTTTTCCAGATCATTAGCCGAACTTCGATTCACTTTGTTCGGCAATCTACTGCGTGATCTCTCTTTCGGATCAACAGGCAGGACACCTCCTTCGGTGTTGGTTATGTCAAAACCTAGGGACATCATCACCGGTCCAGCATCCAGTAATGTATCTGCTATGATCTTAGAGTGTAAGTGTAAAATTACAGCATCAGTTTTTTTTTTCGTTCGGGAATTCAACAATTTTAAGATCTTAAGAAGTTATTGCACGTAGGCTGGGAATCAGCTGACACAGCTGCATCACATTGAATCGATTTAATATCAGGTCATCCGACGATTCTATACGTTCCAATGTTAGACGATGTGGTGCTTGCCGCGTCGATGGTTGATGTGTTCTCTTCTTTTCCATTGGTTTTTGAGAAAATTTGTTTGAGCGGTTGAGCCATTCTGTTTGCTTTAGGCTTCTGTCTGTAAGTGTAGGCGGCTTATACCCAAAGTTGCTCACCGTGTGGGCCCCAATAGATACATCCTGTTTGACACATAATGAGGCTTGTAACTCATTGGCCGTGGACAAAATGTCGGACTCGCAAAGTGTCGATCCCTTTGTGCGCAGTTTGGCATCAAGCATCCGTCTTTTGTCATCTAGTGTCACAAAACGTGGGCTCTGCAATACCTCATCTATCTTTTGCCGAGAAGGTGGTTTAATCAGTTGGCAGATTCTAGCCGCTCCCTTGAGCGCTTTCTCAGTGATAGGCGGAGGTTGACTCGACTTCAGAGATGAGGTACGTGGACTCTTAACTTTTTCCTGCTGTGTGTTAACGGGCCCGTCAGGGTCAGGGTGGGCAAGCGCAGCAGAGCCTGGTTTGGGAGCACTCTGCAGCGATGCCACTACCATGTCGCTAACAGTAGGTTCTTCGTCCTCATACATAGACATGTTCATTAGATCATCGTAGTCATCACTGCCACAGTTTGATGTCTCTTTGAAGTTTACCGGCATAGATTCTAAGGTACTTGCATCGGCTTTTTCCCAATCGAGGTTTCTTTATTTAAGGTGCCGTTGACATTTAAGTTGACGGTTTTGATGTTACGTAGGAATTTTCGAGAATCCGTTCCTTTTCTCGCTTTTCTTGCAGGTTGGTTTTTAGTTTTTTTAAGTAAACCACCTGTAATTTGCTTGTTGGCTGCAGGAGGCTTTTGTGCAGCCATTGGTTTCTTGAAAAAGTCATGTATGGCAGGCAAAAGAATTGCCCTCGCAGGTGGGGACGTCAGTTGCGGATGAGAACAAGGCGGCTCTTGATTATGGATCGGCTTCGAAGTTGATGCCTCTTGGGGATTTTGTAGAGCTAGGTTCGTAACCGCCAGGCTCTCTTTTAGAGCAACTGCAAACGGAATGTTAGGCTGGCCACCCTCTGTCGCGATGATATCAACCTGCGGTTGTGTAGACTGACTCTTGGCTTTCGCCGTTTTCTCAGGTGTCAAAGTGAGATCTATCGAATTTGCAGTAATAACCTGAGTCACAGAGGACTCGGGCGCTCCGTTGTTGTTTAATGTTGGCTCTTTTTGCACATGAGCGGATCCGCGTGATGTGTTGGTAGCAGTAATACTGATGTTAGTAGCAGCAATCTCCGGTGGATTAGTTGGAATACATCCCTCGGTGCTGCATAAGGAAGCTGACAAAACACGTGTCTGATTCGCCTGGGATACAACATACGGGGAAACTACACCCTGGTAACCATGTTCTTTTTTTGTTGTTGGAAATGACCCAGAGCTTCTTTGGCTACTTCAGCTAGAAGTTTTTTGTCTAGGTTTGCATTTTTAGCATATTCTGAAAGTGTTTCAAGCGCCCAGTCTGTTTTTTTATGTAACTCTTGTAGAACTTCCTTACAGCGGAAGTTTTTGTTTTCCATGGTCTCCAATTTGATGTTCATCGCAATAACCACAGCAGAAAGCTCTTTTATGTTGTCATTAAGGTTCTCATACAATTTGGTGAAAGGGGCGGTGGAAATGGCCATGGAGGAAATTATGGTTGTTTGTAGATCCTTAGTATATTGGACATTTCCTGGGCCATCCACATTTTTAGAGTCAAGAGGTGGCAATCGCCTACCACGGTGTGCCGGGCGTCTTATCTTAGGATACGGCCGTTCCATTATGGATGAGTCCGTTGAGGTTTGGTCAGATGAAGAATCCATTGTACAACAAGTATCTTCAGTCACTGGCCTTGGTGCCGAGGCTGTCTCTGGTGATCCCATTAAGTTGTTGGTCTCTATAGAGCTCATTTTGCGTTTTTTGTTCTGGGAGCAGCTCAGATTGGGTGAAACACTCCCGCCAATCCTCCTTCGTTTGTGTAGTGAGCTAGACTTTAAAGTAAGCAAGGTGGTCTGCTTAATAGAAGGACACACCCCTGGATCAGCAAGATTTTTTCCAAAAGGCTGCCCCACCAAATCACCATTTGTGTTATTTTTAACAGCTCTTTCTTTATTTAAACGAGTGAGATCAAGTAGCAGTTTGTTGGCCACCTCCAATGAGTTTCTTCTTCCGTATCCTGATGTGGGTTTGTGGATGGCAACACTCGATGAAAAATGAGGCAGGGCGCCACCCCCAATCTCATTTATGCATGGTTCAGTAACACTCTCTTCTGTTTGTCGTACTGAAAGACCCTCGGGCTCCTTGGAACCACATATGTCACCACTAGGATGACCGACTGGGTCTTCCAATAAAAAGGCCTCTTTGCTATTATAAACTGGACAAATGTCAAAGCTCCCAGGTGAGGCCAAGGCACTATAGAATCGAGACGGAGGTGACTCAGAGATTGTATTTGTCTGGCCTTTAACAGGTTCACTAATTGTTCCTGAGGACTTAGGAGAATTCTCAGGGCACGACTGCGAATCAATCAATGCAGCCACGGCATCCGCAGAGCAGACACCGCCTGGTTCAGGGACCATTGCACTCAAGCCGGGCAGCCGTGAGTCGTCGCCCTCTGTGCCCAGCAAACTCCACCCCTCTTCCCGCCCAACAGAGTCACCGTCACACGGAGCGACGGCTCCTGTCCTGGACAGCTCCAGGCAGCCAGCGAGGACGGGACCATCAGAGGCAGCGACCTCGCCAGCCACACCGCTGCCAACAACGTCGGCACACACAGCAGGCCCACAGGACCGGCAGACCCCGCCAACACTCAGCGAAGCAGCAGGCACGGATGAATGCACACAGGTAACGGCATTTTGAAATATTTCCACACGGTTGCCGATACCGGTACAACTGCTGTGTGCAGTGCAATGATTGCATTGGGAAATGCTCACCTCTGTCATAGATGCAGACCGTGCAGGTAAAGACGTGCTTGATAGAGCTGAGGCTGATCCCGCACAAGCCGTACCTCGAGCATCAGGCGACAATACGTGTACTGCAGGGTCCCCAGGTCTGTCACCCGATGCAGTCTTTATTGTAGATCTTGGAGAGGTCAGTTTTCGTTGAGCGCGAGTTTCGCGCATTCTCGCGTCGGGGCTATGACCACAGGATGGGTTTCAAGCCAAGAAGGCCACACGCCTCCACTCCTCTGATCCTCTGACTCCTCAGACTCTGCCCTGACTCCGCGCCCGCTCCGCGGTGGGAGTGAGTCTTTGTAGGTAGGTGTATGCAGACACACCCTCAGCAAGCGATAGGCAGGGAAAACAGACTCTCCACTCCGCTCTCCACAGCTCCTCAGACTCTGCCCTGACATTCTGTCTTCATCTGTGAGCTTTGCAAGCGAGTAAGAATCCAGGTGTTGCTGAAACTCATCTGGTGACTTCTGATCCTTGTTTTGGTATAGCTTGGAGTAAAATTGTAGGAATACCTCATTAATCCCCCTCTGATCCGTGTGCGTTGTTCCGTGTTCATCAGTGATGCTGGTGATGTGTCCATGACCCAGTTCCGACCCGATAAGGTTGGCTAGGAGTCTACCGGATTTATTTCCCTCTCCGTACCTCTTGGCCGTACCATGTATTGAACTTCCTGGTCAGCCAATGCGTGAAATGTTTCAGTGGCCTCCTGTAGGGTGGCTAGGGTATCTTGCCCTGGTGATCTGGTATATGCTTCTTCCGCCGATCCTATACGGGCTTCAGTCTGGGACGTGGTCGAACTGATCTCTTGGAGTCTACCATGTACCGTGGCGATCAGGTGACCTCTCAGCCACATCTTAAAGGTTTCCCATATTGTGCTAAACGATGCCACAGAGCCCTCGTTGCATTCAAAAAAGTTGGTCACTTCTGTACGGAGTATCTCAACCAGTGCCTCATCACGAAGGAGTTGCAGTGGCATTCTCCACGTTCGGGGGCTCTGGGGTGTAGAGCCAAATTGGATGTCCAGTATGATCGGGGAGTGGTCTGAGGGTGCGGGCAGTATGGTACATTCCTTAGTCTCCTGAATACACTCTGTGGAACACTACCAGTAGTCGATCCGGGAGCTTGAACCATGGACATATGAGTGAAATGTAAACTCTTTGAGGCGGGGGTGCAGCTCTCTCCATGCATCTGCCAACAGGATCAGCTGCATGGTGTGCTTAATGGTTGCCGCCGCCTTTGTCTCCTTTCTGCCGCTTGTTGTTCTGTCCATCTCAGGGTCTAGGATAGTATTGAGGTCTCCTCCCCATATTATCCTCGCCTCTCCTGTTGGCAGTATGAAAGACAGTACCTGGTGGTAGAACTCCGGGGTGTCAACATTAGGACCGTACGTATTGACGATTATTATGTCCTGTCCTCGAAGTGTCCCCCATATTATTATGTATCTGCCTTCGGGATCACAATTGGTGTTGGTTATGACAAGGCTTGTTCTTCGATGGATAATTGTGGTTACCCCTCTGGATTGTGTGGAGTAGTTGGTGGTAATCAATTGTTGGCCCCATGCTCGGCTCAGAGATGCCATTGTCTTTTCAGTCGCATGAGTCTCTTGCAGAAGCATTATGTCATTTCTGTGTCTTGCAGCATAAGCCATGATTTTCCTAGCTTTGATTGGATTAGATAGGCCCCTAATATTCCAGGTTAAGAACCTAGTATGTATCATCCTGTCTTGCGTTACTATATTTTCCCCCTTGTAAAACGTGTGTTGCGGCTTCGATGTCCAAATACTTGTCTCCCAGGTTTTGTCATGCCAGTTTTTCTGTGTAACTTAACATAGTCCAACAATGCTCCCCAACATGAGGTAGATTCCCATTCCCCCTCCTCCCCCCTCCCTCACCAACCCCCCAATCGGGCGGTGTATCCCACATAACTACTTGCAGTTTTGCAGTAATGGAGGTGGCGTGTTCCATCTCTGTATCCGGGCCACAGCGGTCTAGGATGTCATCTCCTCCTTGGCGTAACTCTTCCTATGACGTGTTTGTGAAGGACCATCTGAGGTTTTGGTTCAGTGTCATATAGTTTAGCGTTCAGCTGTTCTTGGTCGTGTTGGGGATATTCGATTCGACATATCTCAAGGCTTCGTCTGGCGTCTCAAAAAAGTGGGTTCTGCCCCCTTGTTGAATGCAAAGTTTCGCCGGGTACATCATGGCATAAATCATTTTCCTTTCTCGCAACACCTTCTTTACACCGTCGAAGGTGCGTCCAGCCGATTGCATCGCCGTCGAGAAATCCGGGTATATGTGCATAGTTGTAGAGTCGTACATCAGCAGGGCTTTTTCACGCGCAAGTTTCAGGATCAAGTCCCAGTCTCTATAATTCAGCAAACGAGCTATGATGGTCCGGGGAGGGGCCCCCGGTTTCGGGGGTCTGGGGGCAGCGCCCTGTGCGCCCTTTCCACTAGGAATTGGCTGGAAAACTAGTTATCTGGAAACAATGCACAGAGCAGCTCAAGGAAATGTTCCATGGGTACATTGAGTATCGTTTCAGCTACTCCGACCACGCGTATGTTATTGCGCCCTGACCGCGATTCTAAGTCTTTGCATTTTTCTTACAGGGTTTCTTTATGTCCTTATGGATGTTCTCTATGTCCTTGCTGTGTGAGGTGGTAGCATCTTCCAGGGTACTCACTCTTTCCTCCGCCTCTGAAACTCTGGCGTTGATATTTCGTATATCAGACCGTATGGAAGCTATGCTCTCACCAATGTCGTCCAACTTGTTGTTGATAGCTGCAAACCCCTTCTCCATCGATGCCATGTAGGGGGCCATGCATTGCTCAGGCGGTTCCATCAGGGGGTTGTCTTGGGGTGATGACTGAGTTGGAACCGACGTGAGGGTAGAGGTGAATGTACCCTTGGGTCCCTTCTTCTTGTTTTTGCAACCTCCACCCATCATAGGGTCTCCCTGTCTAGGCACACAGCAGCGCTCCCAGCCCCGATATGAAGTTGTGCTATCGGCTTGCTGTCGTGGTAATAAGTTGATTTGCGGTGGCTGAATGCTGTACGTATTGCACTAGTGGTCCTTCTGGGTCGTGGGACTCTAGTTGTTTGCAGATTTCCCCATATGAGATGCTTCTAAATGGTGGGGTGAACAGGTGGAACGTGGTCCCCAATCCGTGGCAATGGGCCGCGTCTGTGTGATATTGGAGTGCAGTGGGGCAAGCGGGATGGCATCTATGAGCCCAGCTCTTCAACGGGTGATGCCCCCACTTGCACAGGTACAGTCCGGGCCCAGAGCTTTATGACTGTTTGGCGCCAGCGTGGCCGCGAGGCAACAGGGTAGCGTTCGGCTTGAGCAGTTAAGCGGGCTGAGGGCCTGTGTTGTTGCGGCCGTCAGCCCAGCAGAAGGCGCGCGTACCCCAGGGGCCCTGCACCAGCGCATACCTTCCGGGAGCCCCAGGCGTGTCTCGTTGCTCCGCGATCCAGAGGTGTGCGGCCAGCCACTTGGGAGGATTGCAGCCGCAAAGCTATCCCCTTGCGCGCCTCTGAGGAGCTCCGGGTCTCTGGTGTTGCAGAGGAGCGGGCTCTCACGTAAGATCTCTCCGCCCCTCATTCCGTGCTCCCCCAGTGCGCGCTGCCACCCGTGTCAGGGCTAGGCGGTCTTAGGGACGGAGGCACCTCCAGTCCGCCAGCGTTTTGCCCCAATGCTCCGGCTCGAGGGGCCGCAAGGGGGCTGGTTCGGCCACAACAAACGAAGTTCCCCCTCCCGGTCACGGCCCGACAGGCGCCGGCGCAGCCCGCCACTGGCACGGGGGCTGATCTTCACAGAATTGAGCTGCATTTTCGGTGGAGAGTCAGCCCAGGAGTGCCCCCAGGTCGCAGCATCTCGTATCCGGGGAAAAAGCGGTTATTAGTGGAGGTAGACCGCAGGATTCTTCTAACAGGATTTATACGGCTGCGGAGCACTTGAGTCAGGAGGCCATTTTCCACGGCGTGCAACAGCGCCACCGTGCATTCGGCATTCTAAAGGCGCAGCAATTGTATGTTTCCAGCCGGATTTGGCCAAAGAACATTAAGGGGCATAGGAGAGAATCCTACACACTCTCAAATAGGAGAGCACCACACACCGTGGGTAGTAATAAGCAGCGGTCAGATAACCGAGGGTTTGTAGCGCTATATAAATGCTAAATTATTATTATTATTATTATTATTATTATTATTACTGTCATGAGGAACCAGCACATGTCCCTTTGGTTAAATTGATACTTTACATTTTGTGTTTTGGGGAGTGCCTTAGCTATTAACAGATGTGTACCCTCAGAGGGGGGGCTAGTCCTTATGGATTGGTATTTTAAGACACACAATCTTACAAAAAGCAGTTTTGCCCAGAATTTTATAACAGATCTACTGGAGAAAATATGGGAAATTATGTAACATAAATACACCATAAAATATACCCGTCTATAATTTTATAAGATTAGGCGAAATTAAGTTTATTGGTAGATTGTGTATGTGGAAAGTAAGTAATGACTGCCATTTGTTCTACATATTATATGACTGACTGCATACAACCAGAAAATAATTGAATTGCTTGATATTAGCTATTCTATGCCTTCCTCTGAACTTCCTGACACACTTAAATCCCTCATATAAAATCAGTGATTTAAAGAAACATGTCATTGTAATAGAATGTAGCATATATTGTATGTTGTATGTGGTGAGAAACAACACTTGCATCTTAAATTTGACCTACTATATTATATATTATATATTTAAATTTGACTCTATGTTAAATACAAATTATGCATTACAAATAAGATATATGTACAACTGTTTCTGGAAGTGATACAAGACAAGACAACCTTGCTAGCGGGCCTACCTGTACCAATACGCCAGGTTACGTCATGGCCCCCTGTAGCAACATAAAATAACGTGATACATTTCAAACACCAGTGTGCCATGTTGGCACAGTTGTCGAAGGCCCTGTTTAAAGGATAGTTCCGGGACTTTTTTTTTATTGTCCCTACGGTTCGAACATGTGTTTTTAAGCATAAATCGGTAGATCGTAGAAAACTTTCCCATGGACCTTACCCGACTTTTCGTCCATTAACGCACTCGAAATCAGCCGCCATTTTGTGATAATCCTATCATTTCCCCCCATCGACCTGGCTCACCTGCGTTTGCGGCACTAAATCATATCCCCCGCCCTGAAACAGACTTTATCAAAACATTCATATTCCCCGCCTCTATCCGTGACGTGACTGTGCTGCGTAGGCAAACGCGCCCAGGCGTCTTCTACGCGACTCCACACAGAACCCGGAAACCAACACAGATCAGCTCACAACACAGCGCGCCACAATTCGGAATATGAAACTGTACTTTTAAATCAAACCGCAAGATTGTAAATTTGGTAAAGTACATTTATTTGACATCAAATGTTTAGAGAATATTCAGCGATTTGCATTTTTATTTGCTCAAGTTCCAAAAAGTTCGTTTTGAGGCACGCGATGTTCCTTTGCTGTACACAGGGTCTTAGATCATCTCACAATACAGCGCCACAATTCGGAATATGAAACTGTGGTTTAAAAGCAAACGGCAAGATTGTACATTTGGCAAAGTACATTTATTGGACATCAAATGTTTAGAGAATATTCAGCGATTTGCATTTTTCTTTGCTCTCGATCCAAAATAGTTCGTCTTGAGGCAAGCGATGTTCGTGTGCAGTACACAGGGTGTTGGTTTACGATAAAATAAGCTCTTCGGTCGCACTGATAATCGCATGGCTGTTCCAACAACGAGGCACTAGGCCACCACAACGGTATGTATGTTGCATCTAGCCATTAGTACCGCGTAAAGGCATACTTGTACTTGCCGATCGTCCCATAAAATGGTCAGGGTGGTAACGTTGTTCACGCGGAGAAGCAACTGGCGGTTGTAAAAGCCATCCGCCGGTGTCTGGTACTCGTGACACAGACAATAATGAAGGATGTACCTGTTTTAAAAACATAAAAAATGAAATTAGTCTCACCATCAGATCTTTATTAAAATTATTCATTTTATATATTAGGTCGGGAAATTATTTCATAGCTAGGACAGTGCAACTGGGTATTATACGTCATTTCCAGTAACCCACCCCCTCTCCTCTGCCTTTTTCAGAGCCGCCTGAGCGCCAGTGGACCACTTCGTCACTGATATGATATAATATGGCATTTGCAACGCGCCTATACACAAGTGTTTCAAGGCGTGGCGAGGCAGGGAGGGGGGGGAACAAGGAGAAGACAGACAACGATCCTACTAGGCCAGGTGTCATTCAGATCGCGCAAGTGCAGGGGTAGGGGGAAGGTAAAAGTGCAAGGGGAAGGGGAGGGGGGAAGTGGAGTACAAGGTAAGTAGCATAAAATAATAAATACATAGGGCCAGCTGGTGGCGAGTGCAAGGTAAGTGCAGAACAAGGGCTGGGAAGGGGGGGCTGTAGGATACTGAGACAGTCCCCCAGTGCAGGGGTTGACAGGGAGGCAGTGCAGGTGGAGAGTGGAAGGGCCCAGGACCGAGGTCGCAGACAGTGGACCAGTTGTAGCAGGGGAGAGGGAGAGAGAAAGCAGAAGCAAAGAGGAAGGTTTTGAGGTGCTTCCGTAAAAGGAGATGGTTCTCCTCAAGATAGTGCGCGGTACAAAACAATATGCCACATAGAACGAACAAGTACAACTTAACCCGTCTTTAAAGCTACTGTATAGTAATTAAATTGCGGTATAAACTCATCTAAAGAGTTACTTACATTATATTTGCATTTTCCATTGTGTCTGTGCTTAGGGCAGCCCCGAAATACCACTCCTTCTATGCCGACGTTATTTCTTCTAATGAACGAACATTAAATGGCTATCGTTTCTGAAATTTTATTCATTATCGTTTCTTACGTTATTGCACCACACCCCCAAAAAGAAGTCTTTCGGGATGGTCCCGGCCTGTCAAGGTCAAATAACAACAGAACCTTTTACTGAGTCGTGGGCCATTCCGGCACCCGAGCAAAAAATCAAAGCAGCAGACCTTCACTTTGAACGAGCACACATTCCTAGTTAGCTACATTCAGTGTAAGGCCATCTCACAGGACTTGAAATTTACACTCCATCTTTGCATTTTGTCTGCGTGCTTTGCAGCCCCAGAGAACCATAAATACTGAGACATTCTATATTTTTTGAAAAATGATTTATATTACTGTTTGGTTTAATTTAATGCGCAAATGAACAAGGTTGGATAGACACATTGCATGTACACTGAGCAATCACTTTTATTTACACAATACATAGCTACACATATTCAATGGGCCTGCGACATGAGGAGACTCGAGAGCAAAGTCACAGGTGACACCCGGGTGGTTCGCACTACTGCACGGTGAAGGGAGGGGCAAGGGTGGAGAGACACATTGCATGTACACTGAGCAATCACTTTTATTTACACAATACATAGCTACACATATTCAATGGGCCTGCGACATGAGGAGACTCGAGAGCAAAGTCACAGGTGACACCCGGGTGGTTCGCACTACTGCACGGTGAAGGGAGGGGCAAGGGTGGAGAGACACATTGCATGTACACTGAGCAATCACTTTTATTTACACATTACATAGATACACATATTCAATGGGCCTGCAACATGAGGAGACTCGAGAGAACAGACAATCAAATTACAATCATTTAAACCGTGATGTGTATTTCTCAATGAGCTCTGCTTTAGGTGGACATGGAACAGAGGCAATGTTGGGTGGCAATGCAGTTGTCCCCTGCACAGGTTCGTTCACAACTCCATGTATGTGCCTATCTAGGACATCAACAATAAGTCTCTCAATAAACTCATATTGCATATCCTCAAACACTGGTTTGATCACCCATTGTTTACTTCTTTTAGTGAAGGCCTTATTGTAGCGAAGCGTCCCTAAAGTTCCGGTCGTCCTACTTTGTTGACGGCCAACATTATGGTTATGTGCCAAGACCGCTAGAAGAGTCCGATTTATCATGCCCTCTATGCCAAAATGCAATCGTTTTGGCCTGTACTTTAGGCACATATTGTGGAACACCTCCAAATCTCCTGTGTGGCAGAATTCCGTGAGTCCCCTCAAATCTCTTGTTATAGTTTTATCAAATACAATCTTTTCAATGGCTTTGTAAGTGGGTGATGAAGGAATCAACCACTTCTTCTTCCGTGCCTCCTCTGTGGACAAATGGCCATGTTCACAATTGTGGAAATGTTGGTTTGTGGTCCAGCGGTGAACGTTGCTACAGTGTAGCATTACTGACCGCCATTTTTCCAGTAGAATTTCCAACGACCCTTCACATGTTTTTGAGCTCCACCAAAGATGGTTGCTGATTGACTTGGACCACTGTGAAATACCTTGCATATCTTTTTTTTTACCTGCAGCCGACATTTTTTTATTGATTGTTTTTGCAAGATGCCATACGTCAAATTGGTGATTTATATTTTTGTACTCTTCTCTCATTGTCTTGGCAATTGAAACGTGTCTGTCCGTGGCTATCAGGTCGATCACCATTCCCCGCGATTGTAGTTCTTGCAATGATGCTACAAAGCCAACTTTCTCCATGGCCACTGAGGATGTACTTTGTGACACCTGCACGACCACCGAACTCACAATTTTCTTACTTTCCATGTCCTGAAAGTGGTAGGTGCAGTACTTGGCTGAAAATCCTGGGCTGTCGCACTGTCCATCACCGGCTAGCCTGAACCGTTTGCCCGCGAATGTACTTTCAATAGACATTTTTTCCATTCTCCAAGCTTCGCTAATGGCTGGAAATAGATAATCGGTTTGGTATATGTAGAACTGAGTTTTCGCAATGAAATGGATTCCCACAAACTGAAAGAAATACTCTAACTTTTTAAAACTTGAACCACTAAAAAGTGCGGCCGCTGCACAAAGTAGATTGCCTGCTGGCAGTTGCCCCAGCATGGGTTGTGCAGACCATGAGAACGGATGATATTGTGTACAGGTGGCATGTATTTTAAGGTTAGTGCCTCGAATTGCACGAGTCACATTAATCAATGGCTCCCCACATACTTCCCCACCAACAGAATGCCCACATTTCATCTTAATAATAATATCAATCAAACAACTATCGAATACAATGAATTTGGCCTCTTTCCTTATACTGTCACTCTGCATCCCAGCTGGTTCGGCCTGTAACGTTGAGGACATGTCACTCACATTAAAGGTACAATCTCTGATATCGTCTTCCGCTATGTTCAGTGATATTGATGGTGTTTCATTGTCGTCCATTTCATTCTCTTCCATTGCAACATCTGTTCCTTCTCCGGCGATGGGAGAATAAAACAATTTCTTCAACTTTCTCGCGGTCTTAGTTTTTGCGGGTGTGGATTCTGTGAATTGATCTCCGACTGCATCCGAACTACCAGGAGGACATTCACTACCAATGGTTGGTGGTGGTATAGCTCCGTTGTCAATCACTTCATATTCTTCCCATTGGCACGATGCATCTCCAGTCTCAAGTCCCTGCCAAAAGGTTTGACAAGCAACATCTCTCGTTCGCTTCACTGTCTGTGTAGATCTAGTTCGTACACCCACTCGCAACTAGAGGACAGATTGGAAAAGGGATGTTCAGTTTAAACACAACTTACAGTATTGAACTATTAACAGTGAAAAACAACATAATATAGTGACCAGGACACTAACCTTCTTTTGCTTTCTTTTCTTTGAAACTTTCTTGCCTCGAACTTCAACATCTGGACGCTGTTGCTCCGACTCGTGTGTGCATGTCTCCACTTCCTCTTGCGCTGCAACGACTATATTTTCATGATAAGCACATCCATCACGCACTGACGCTCCATCGACTCCCTGAAACATAGAACTTTCATTAGTATGTATAATAATATTGAAAACACAAAATGTACTTGGGGACCAATACCCACATACATCTCAAAAGCAAAACACGAATGAACGCATTGTGTAGAACATTCAAACGGCAATTATTCACGCATTGTTGATCTAGTTAGATGGAACTGTCAAGATCCATACCTCGGGCTCCGCATAGACTTCCATTGATGATATTATTGAAGATGACGCTTCAGCAACTCCCTGAAACACAGTAATTGCATTAGTATGGTTTTCTATTTTGTTAAAAAGAACATAAACTTTGTGCAGGCGTCAACGGCTCATCTAAATAGACCTGCACAAATGATCAGTTGTCTAAAATAAATAATGGATATCTAAATATGATTCGATTTGCTCGATCGTTGGAAGTGTCACCACCCAGAGATCTGCATCAACTACTAGGGGTGATGTTCTTGTAGAAGAAGCTCCGTCATCTCCCTGAAACATAGTACTTGCGTTAATAAAGAAGGAAGTATAGCGGATGTAATCACGTCATATGATCTCGCTTGATCGAACTGTCAGTATCCATACCTCGAAATGCATAAGAACATCAAGGGACGCTGTAACTGCGGTGCACACTTCTGCAAGCTGTTGCGCCGACCCGTAACTGCATGCTCCCCTTCTTCTTGGACTAATGCTCCATCGACTCCCTGAAACATAGGACTTTCATTAGTAATGAACACAATATTGAAAAAAGAAGACACATAGGAGGGCGACGACAGAAGGACATATCAATGGCTAAAAACGAAAGAAACATTGTGTGTTACAATCACGCTACAAGAATGCAAGATCTGATGATCTCCATCGATGGAACTGTCCGGAAACGTATCTCGAGCATCTGAGTGACATCAACGGTTGTCGTCAATGCGTTGGACTCCTCAGCATCTCCCTGAAAGACAGTACTTGCATTATTTTGGATAACAATAATTATAACTGAAAACAAAGACTAGAGGACGAGTACTAGGGTGTACCATTAGGTAAAATAATTACACGATAAATTAAAACTATTGATTTACATGCCTAAAACAAGTCAGTGGCAGAATAGCTAAGTAAGATTACCCGATAGGCGCTTGAAGTGGCTGATGACTGCAATAACGACACGGATGGAGAATCTTCCGCCTTCATATTGAGTGGATACATAAATGGCGAAATTATTGTTAGCTAAGGCTACACACTACCGCAAGGCCGAGAGCTAAATCCGTAAACTTGACTCACCAGTGGAGGGATGTGGACGAATAGAGTGGGAATAGCGGTTGAGAGCAATTTTCGCGTCGCTCGCGTTGTTTTCTTCTTTATTAGCAATGATGTGGAGTACATGTCTGAGCTAAAGTGCCTGCTGCAGATGCGGTATCGATCACCCCTCTTGTCCGCAAAGACTTCTAGGACTCTACTTTCAAGCTCAGACGGTGGATATCCGCAATATCGGACCCATTCTCTTATCTGATCTATTGTCTTAGGGAAAACATGCATTATAGTACCTTCAGATTTATTATGGGTCTTCGAAGGGCAACCGCCAATGGAACAGGCAGGCATTGTGGAAAGTTCTGAAAAGTAAAGATCAACAATTCTCTATGAATACCAATGTGTTAAAAAATTAAATGACACATAAAAGGTTCAATGCAAGGTTCGTTTTGGTTCTTGGAACTATACACGTTATTCACATGCGGATAAGTATTTGAATAACTTTAAAAAAATAGAAAAATAATTTGACTAAACTCAGAACATGTGACTAGTTCCTTGCATGTACTGTCTTGAACGAAAAGAAAACATGGATGCAATTTGATGACTACTAGCAAATAGATATAAATTAAAAAATTGGACGCAAAATGATTATGGTACATGGCCTTACCTTGACGAACAGTTAGATGCAGGGATCAGAGTAGTTTCTTGTCGTAGAACAGGGAGCAGTTCACAGGTTGCAAACTGACGAGTTTGCTCGAAGTGGTCACGGAAGTTCACAGAGACGAAGAGCAGATAACCAGCACCTTCACGGGTTGACTAGCAAAGCGCAAAGAAGTTCTCATTAGAAATATGAAGTGGGTTATAAAGAATTCGAAACAGGGGTTTGTTTGTGAATGAATGACGTGTATATGTCGTGGCATTATGCGGTTTGCAGGGGGGCGTCCAGCGTGAGGGGGGATGCTTGGCAGGAGACACGGGGTCTGGAGGTAGACATGGGAACAACAACCCATGCTCTATATTCCACTTTGAAGTGTACATGGTCTTTGGCACCTCTTGGCCTTTATCGCTCCCTGACAGCTCCACTTGCCAGCGCAAGTACCCCGGTGCGAACTGCCTTTGATAGGGCGGGGGGTGGATTGGGGCGGTGGTCGTGTAGACAAGACACAGGAAGACTCGTGAATGGAGACACACTTATGTGGATTGCAGGGGGGCGTCCAGCGTGAGGGGGGATGCTTGGCAGGAGACACGGGGTCTGGAGGTAGACATGGGAACAACAACCCATGCTCTATAGACCACTTTGAAGTGTACATGGTCTTTGGCACCTCTTGGCCTTTATCGCTCCGTGACAGCTCCACTTGCCAGCGCAAGTACCCTAGTGCGAACTGCCTTTGATAGGGCGGGGGGTGGATTGGGGCGGTGGTCGTGCAGACAAGACACAGGAAGACTCGTGAATGGAGACACACTTATGTGGATTGCAGGGGGGCGTCCAGCGTGAGGGGGGATGCTTGGCAGGAGAAACGGGGTCTGGAGGTAGACATGGGAACAACAACCCATGCTCTATAGACCACTTTGAAGTGTACATGGTCTTTGGCACCTCTTGGCCTTTATCGCTCCCTGACAGCTCCACTTGCCAGCGCAAGTACCCCGGTGCGAACTGCCTTTGATAGGGCGGGGGGTGGATTGGGGCGGTGGTCGTGCAGACAAGACACAGGAAGACTCGTGAATGGAGACACACTTATGTGGATTGCAGGGGGGCGTCCAGCGTGAGGGGGATGCTTGGCAGGAGACACGGGGTCTGGAGGTAGACATGGGAACAACAACCCATGCTCTATAGACCACTTTGAAGTGTACATGGTCTTTGGCACCTCTTGGCCTTTATCGCTCCCTGACAGCTCCACTTGCCAGCGCAAGTACCCCGGTGCGAACTGCCTTTGATAGGGCGGGGGGTGGATTGGGGCGGTGGTCGTGCAGACAAGACACAGGAAGACTTGTGAATGGAGACACACTTATGTGGATTGCAGGGGGGCGTCCAGCGTGAGGGGGGATGCTTGGCGGGAGACACGGGGTCTGGAGGTAGACATGGGAACAACAACCCATGCTCTATAGACCACTTTGAAGTGTACATGGTCTTTGGCACCTCTTGGCCTTTATCGCTCCCTGACAGCTCCACTTGCCAGCGCAAGTACCCCGGTGCGCACTGCCTTTGATAGGGCGGGGGGTGGATTGGGGCGGTGGTCGTGCAGACAAGACTCGTTTGCCGCAGGGCCTCACCAAGGAGAGGCCATCTAACTGCATGTAAGAGGCAGGCTGCAGGATCTAGTACATGGAAGGCAGGAGGGTGAGTTTATAAATACCTCACCCTCCCAGGAGAATATATGGGTGCAGTTCACCCTGGAGACCCTGGATGCCTAGGCAGTTAGTCAGCAGCAGGCTGGCCTGTGGTGGCAAGGCGGCACGGGCCAGAGGGGGTCATCTCTGTACCCGGTGCCCAAAAGGATGATTTATTATGATCAACCATATTGATTATTTACCTATAACCATGTTTTGTATCAATAAAATCCAACGGCCTTTTATTGCCAACGCTTGAACAAAGTGGTGTGGTAAGTATTTTTGGGGGAGGAGGCAAGGCCGGGAGGCTTGATGCCAACCCGCAAAATAACATATGTATGTCTGCTGCATATGGGTTCAATGGTTATGTGGATTGAAGGTGGGCGGCCAGCGTGAGGGAGGATGCTGGCCGGAGACATGTGGTGTGACAAGACAAGGCACAGGAAGACTATTCAATGGAGACACACTAGATTCATTTAAAAAATCAAAACAACCATTGTTAAAATATATGTTGGGTTTTATTTTAGATCTTAATTTCAATTGAACATAAATAATAAACATTACACATTGTAAAGTTCCGGTTGCAGCACATCCAGGGAAAATCTGCGGTATTGTCCACTGTCGCTGGGGAAATGTTGTCTAATGGCAAGTACCGCACAGGCAGGTATTACTCTCCGAACGCGGTGTCCGAGCCTCCCGTGAAGCCACCAAGTGAAGCAACGATAGGCCACCAGCCTGTACCACCTGTGAAAAAGAAAGATGCAAACTGTATTAAAATGACAAAACTTTCTTATCAATGTCGATTCAGGTAAAAAATGTCATTCTGCTTTGAAAAAAATTCTATCTAGAAAATGCACAATATGGAACCAATTTACATGCGTTCGAATGATATGTAGATGTAATTTTATATGTGGGAGACGACCATGAAATAGTAGTGGCATCACTGACATCACAACCAGAGTATACTTACTCGTTACTCGGATTACGCGGACGAACAGTGCCGCGAAGTTCGTGCATAAGCACCATCATCATCCTCAACACGGTCCGTGAGAGGCAGGCTTCCCTGAACTCTGGCAGCTCGGTGATGCATTGCGGACTTGGCTCGCCTTCCGAAATGTAGGCCAAGCACCCGGAATTTTCACGGCAGCAGCAGTTCTCCTCCTCAGTTGGCATTAGCTCGCACCGATTGCACGTGCACCAGGTGGAGACGCCGTCCATGCGACATGGTCCAGGCTCTTCATCTGTTGACTGGTCCTCCCAACTGCCGTCCGAATCCCCATCGTTTTCGCGTGCTTGCCTTTCCAGTAGTTCCTCCTCGGTGTACTGGGGCTCGTACATATACGGCATTATTGTAGCCATTGTGTGGTAAAGAAAGTAAAATAATTTACAGAGATGGTACAGGTGTTCACAAGGCCTAGAAGCGGCGAAGGTAGCTGACCAGAGCACAGAAACGAGTCACAGAATACTCAAAGTAACACAGAGAGAGTAATGGAATCGAAAATCTGCTGCTGTGTGTTGTGAAACGGTGTGTTTATACTTATTGAGGAAAGAGGCGTCCTGCCATTTCCATGGCGACACTTCATTAGGTGAGGCGCAGCGATTGTTGACACGAAACGTGCTTTGGCGTTGGGAAATGGGCGGTACGCGTCTGCTGATGTCAGGCTCAGGAGCGGGGGATTTGATTTAGTGCCGCAAACGCAGGTGAGCCAGGTCGATGGGGGGAAATGATAGGATTATCACAAAATGGCGGCTGATTTCGAGTGCGTTAATGGACGAAAAGTCGGGTAAGGTCCATAGGAAAGTTTTCTACGATCTACCGATTTATGCTTAAAAACACATGGCCGAACCGTAGGGACAATAAAAAAAAAGTCCCGGAACTATCCTTTAAGGAAGCGAATGCTGGAAGTAGCCCTTCCTACGAAGGGAAGTTAGTGCTTCCCACAATCAGTGACCCAGACAGGGCGAGAAAGATCAGTGATTTAAAGAAACATGTCATTGTAATAGAATGTAGCATATATTGTATGTTGTATGTGGTGAGAAACAACACTTACTTCTTAAATTTAACCTACACGGCCTCTATGTTAAATACAAATTATGCATTACAAATAAGATATATGTACAACTGTTTCTGGAAGTGATACAAGACAAGACAACCTTGCGAGCGGGCCTACCTGTACCAATACGCCAGGTTATGTCATGGTCCCCTGTAGCAACATAAAATAACGTGATACATTTCAAACACCAATGTGCCATTTTGGCACAGTTGTCGAAGGTCCTGTTTAAGGAAGCGGATGCTGGAAATAGCCCTTCCTATGAAGGGAAGTTAGTGCTTCCCACAATCAGTGACCCAGACAGGGCAAGAAAGAGAGAGTTCCCTTGCACCGTCGACTTTAATGTGCAGCTCTCATCCTTATCCCTCCGGACAGGACAGGAGCCAGCCCATCTGCTCGCAGTTCCCCCTGGCAGACACCTCTGTGCTGGGTGTCCCTGACCTTGCCACCAGCCATCAGGACAATGCCAGCTGAAAAACACCTCTCCCATCTGCCACTGTGAGACCACACTGGGAAGGGAGGCTCCGCCGCCTGCAAAAAGGGTCCGTGGATTGGCTGCTCAGCCTCGGAACGACAAAGGATGGGGGGGCGTGAAGAGCGAAGGGGATTAATCCTGCAGTGGCTCTCCCGTTGAAGTCCGCCGGAGAACCGGACTGCTCGCTGCTAGCAAGCTATCTTCCATTCTCGCTGCCACGGAGGGGCTGCTGCCTTCTCAAGCTCTGCGCCCAGGAAGCCACGCGTGAGCCCGGGGGGTGGGTGTGCTGTAGGCAACACGCTGGCGACATGAAGCGCGCCTCGACCGGCAGGCAGAGAGGCGACTGAGGGTGAGTGAAAACCAGCAGACATATATACCGCCCGCCCGCCTCATTCTCCACCCACTGCGAGTGGCCGGCATTATTCAGGGAAGCGACGCGAGCAGGAGCGGGTGGTAGCGTGTGCCAAGTCGGCGCGCGCGTGTGTGTGTGTGTGTGTGTGTGTGTGTGTGTGTGTGTGTGTGTGTGTGTGTGTGTGTGTGTGTGTGTGTGTGTGTGTGTGTGTGTGTGTGTGTGTGTGTGTGTGTGTGTGTGTGTGTGTGTGTGTGTGTGTGTGTGTGTGTGTGTGTGTGTGTGTGTGTGTGTGTGTGTGTGTGTGTGTGTGTGTGTGTGTGTGTGTGTGTGTGTGTGTGTGTGTGTGTGTGTGTGTGTGTGTGTGTGTGTGTGTGTGTGTGTGTGTGTGTGTGTGTGTGTGTGTGTGTGTGTGTGTGTGTGTGTGTGTGTGTGTGTGTGTGTGTGTGTGTGTGTGTATGTATGTATGTATGTATGTACGCCAAGATGGAAACACGGGGCTGCTGCTCAATGAGCCCGTCTACGGCGCATGGAGCTGTGATGTCACGTCTCACACATTGTCCCTGTCACCACCTCAGGAAAGCCATGAAAAAGCAAATACAAAGAAGCAGTGTAATAATTCCGCACAAGGTATTTTTTTTTTACAGAAGCGCCGGTGTACCCCGACCACTTTGAAGCGATTGGGGCGTCGACGTAGGCGAAGGGGGCGTTCGTAAAACTTAATGCACCTCTTTCGAGATTATAGGGAATGCTTTTGTGTTTTACCATCATGCGGTATTATTCCTTCATTAAGCCTGGGAAATCATTTTCAATGAGTGATCATCTGTAATGTCCAACGTGTTGTTAATTACGCCCATGTGTTTCTTTTGGCTGTGATTTTATTGATTTTTAATTTTTAAAGAAAGGTGAATTGAGAAATCGGCAATGCAGTGCAGCGCCGTGCCCCTCCTCCCCCCGTTCCCCCTTGTTAGTCCCTCTGCGTATTGTTTCTTACCCCCGATGTCCCCGGCAGAAGGACTGGCGTTGTTTATAGATGTGTGACGGCTGTCACCTGTGGGTGGGGGAGAGAGAGGCTCTGGCTGTGGTGTGGCCTCCACAGGAAACGAGGGGGTCCTGTGCGCAGGGACTGGTTGGCACTTGAATGACGGCGACCTGCCGCACGATTTGTTTTGAAGCAACTGAGTTTCATTGCAGTGTCAGCTCTAAGTCATTAAAGGCGTACCCACAGAGAATGTGTACGTGCCTTATGGCTCCTGTCTGGAAGGGACACATTTGTCTGCTGGGCACTGAGGCAGGTTATTGTGTATTTTTAGTTTAAAGGATGAGAGTTCCCAGAAAGCAGGAAATGGCAGGAGAAGAGAAGGTAATTCAAATGAGACCTAACCATTATGCAAGGAAAGAGTCTCCATTTCATTCCAAATTGTCCTTCAACGTAAGGCCATCTGTCACAAACTATTGAGGCAGCGGGCTCTAGTCTCCGCTTCTTACAGCAGCAAAAACATGAGGCTTAACGCAAAGGTAAGCCACTTCTCAGCAGGCCATTCCTAGAAAGCGAAAAACATTTTGCTGTGGAAAAAGCAAACTCGGGAAGTATACATTTAATAGTATGTTCTCTATATGCGTCAGGATGCCTTTTCTGTATTGGGTCTCTTAATAGAAACTGTAGTGTGAAATTTTGAATTTATTAGACAAGGATTTGTAATCATGGCGCCAACCAAGGCTGTGAATCAGGGCAGAGTTTAGCAAAACTCAGAAGCATCCAAAGATACACTGACATGGTGGCAGATAACGGAAGAGCAATGCTGCAACAAAGGGAGACTGCTCCGATCATGACATGTCTGTTCTGTCATTTTTTATTATAAGTCTACAGCTGAAAATGAATAGGGTGTCTGAGAAGCATTGACAAAGACAATAGATTTGCCTGTTTTCCATTTTCATACCTTTGCTTTGTTAGTACATGTTTTTATTCGATTTAAAATCTTCAAGTCAATACAAAAAATACATTCATGAAATTAGCAATATAAAATTCATATGGGCTGAAATTAATGTGCTTCAAATGCATACAATACGTAAAATAGATTAATCAGATTAACAATATAAAAATGGAAGGGGGAATTTCATTTTGGACTGTGTGAGAAGAGTAGGATAGACCTCTGGCGGGAGGGGCAAAATGAGCATGGCCTCTGGCCCCTGGCCAGCGCAATACCTGACAGGCACCTAGCAAATGCCTTCTTGTCTTGCCCAAAATGGGCAGAATTCCCAGCAGGCCACCGAGCACAGAATCCGAGCATGATAGAGGGAGCTTTGAGGCACATCTCCGACTGCCAACCAGCATGCGAAGCAATGCAAAATGTGTGACTGACAGCAGCCTCAAATTTCAAGTAGAACCTTTTCTGCATCCCATAGCCCTTACTCTAACCAAAGGTTCTTGGCTCTATTAACCTTTTTGCTGTAGTTTATGGAAATTGGATGGAGTTTACAGACTGCCCCTTCCTCCTCATCTACCAGGCCAGTGGTATGAGTGCAGGTTTGTAGGTGGTTTTGCATTGTGTGACCTGCACCCCCATTCCCCTGACTAACCGTCTCCCCGGTAAGATCTCCTACCACCTTATACTCCCCAACCCCCGGCCGCCAGCACATCAACATTAACCGAGCCGCGACTAACCACTACTCTTTAGTCCTGTCACACTCTCCCACATCAGCAACAAACCAGACCCAAAGAACCGCAATCTAATGGATCTTATGCTCTTTCCTATGGATAACATACTCCCAATCGTCTCTACCAAACCCATAGAAAACAGATTGGCACTCAGGAACCAAGTACTTCCGAGCTGCACCCAGTAACACCACAGGTTTCGTATCTGCCTTTCCCACTGCCCTACTAATGAACACCACCTCGTTTTTTCTTACAGAGCCACGCACTGCAAGGCCACCAATACTGTCAGACATCACTATACAAGACCAATTACATACCATTACATCACATTACATTGTTCAGTATGAGACTATCAAAAAGAGATAAAGGGATAAAGAGGCTATCAACCCAGCAACCACACACCTGTAGCACCCTACTTATGAACATATCTTGAATTTCACAAAGCACTTAAAACAGAACTATTCAAACAAGCTTTTGTAGCCTGACGACTCTGGGCAATAAGGAAAATACAGGGAAGGTAAACTGGTGCTAACCGGGATATGGAGGAGATTGGCCACAAAGTGACCAATCTCTACTCCCCTGAATTTGTCCAGAAGCGTAAAAGAGGATCAGCATGCTCCAAATCCCCATCAACACAGTAATGCTACCGGTGACATATGCGACGCCAACTCCCGGGCTGAAATTTAGAGCGAGGGCTGTTCTTTAGGTCATTAAACCATACCAAAAGATTAGGGAGATTAGGCAGAGTAATAATTGGTCTTACCTGGCAGATGTAGACTGCAAAAACATTGCAGCGCCCATTAATATTGTCCGGCTAACCAGTTAATTGGTTTTTCTTTTCTGTCTGTCAGCGGATGGACTGCCCCTCTAACCTGCCTGGTGAGTTGTTGGGACTAGCTATATGTGGAATCCACTGAGCTTCAGTGTTCATGTCGGACGCAGGGGCTTGCACATGTTGCCTTGGCCGGTGCTACTCAATATTGATACCCTTCCACCATCTTCAATTAGCTATAAGTTGAATCCTGTGCCTCTGGTCACTGTGGAGGACCAGAGGATGGCATTGCACCCTGGTACCGCTGGCACAAGCAGATCTAGGAATCCTTGAAGCACTGGGCCGAGCTGCCCAACTTAAGGTTTGTCCCACATTCCTTTCAGACGTGTTGCCTCTAAATCTGCAGCATGCATTGGATCAGGACACCACACAATGGACATAGATGCCTCCTGAAGCCAGAAAGCTACTTTCCCTAGAACAAGCACTCTCCTCAGGAGGAAAAGCTATTGCACTTTTCCTTGCTCTTCATTAACCTCAGATTCTCCCTCCAAATGTTGCTTTCCAAGCTCTCAATCCAGCGGCCTTCAACGTTTCATGACACAACTCTTGATACAGAGGGAACATATTCTTCTGAGGGAGAAAACGGCACACACCTACAGAAAAAGTAAAACATGCATATCCGTTGTATATCACCTTATGCCGGTGGGCCACTCATGCTCTTCTAAATTGTGCAATGCAGCGCACCATTGCAGCCACATGCAAACTTGAAGCTTTTCAAGACAAAGTTATTCATGATCAACTGATGGTTCACATTAGCAATGAAAGCGTTCCTGGCTGCCTCTGGCTTGCTCTGGACTCCACACTTCCTGATATGATATGATATAATATGGCATTTATAACGCGTCTATAGACAAGAGTTTCAAGGCTTGAAACACCTGTGTATAGGTGCGTCCTGAAGCCAGTCCTCAACATTTGTACTCACCACTAGCCAACGGCTAGTGACAATTGACTTCTGGCGAGTAAGACATTTTGTGCTTTGTGCATGTCGGGGGGCGAGTGAGTTTTATTCCTGGCTAGTAGCTTGCGACTTTAAATATTTACCCGTGAAGAAGCCATCAAACTCACAAAAGGGGTTGATCAGTCCAGGGCTTGGAGCTCGCCATCACAAAGGAGAAGAGCGGCCAGTATAACAATTCTGTTTGCATGGCCCACCTGTAAAAATAGCCCTAGGCAACCATCGCTGAATGTCAAGGAGAAGGTGAGAATCAGTGGAGCTCTCATCCAAGCAAGCACCACTTCTCCCCAGAGGTATGCACCATCTTCACCGTCAACACCAGCAACAAGGGCCTGGGGCAATTCTTGCTCAGGTTCATGCCACAAGAGAGAGCATAATGGCTTTCATGCCCTTGAGCCCTTCATCCTCCAGGAAAGAACCACTCTGTTTCTGGGAGATAGGCAATGGCCTGTGTTTGGGCTGTGCAGCACTTTTGCCAATACCTGTGAGTGGTGCCATTCATTCTCCATACCAACCACAGACCCCTTCTCCATATCCTTACCTGCATGCACCAGCCGAGTCTTTCCCACGCTAGCAAGATTTTCGGACCTACTCCAGGAATACAACTACGAGTTGGAATACAGACCTGGGTGGGGCTATTTCACCAGTGATAGTTTGTCCCTCCTTCCTCTCACAGGTGCAAATGACACTAGGTGTCTTTGTTGATGCCATTGCTGCCATAGATGATGAGGAGGAAATTACCCAGAAGTACATATCTAAAGAGAAATGGCAGCAGGCAAAGGGCAGACATTGAATTGAAGAGTGTGGTGAACTTTGTTCACACTGGGTACCCATCCACAAAAAACCTGGTTGTTGCCCTCCCTCCCGCAGTTTGAGGCAGGGCATTTTCGTTCTGCAGTGACATCTTGCTCAAAGCCGATCAAGTGGTACCTTCAGCGGCTCACAATGAAACTCCTGCTCACGACTCAAAGGGACTTAAAAATCCCTAAAATGGGTACCCGTAGACCTGTTGGTGGCCTAATATTGATTCTGATATTGCACGTTTTGTCCTACGTTGTTGCTTCTGTGCCTCCGTAGACAAAACACTCACTACTATACAGGCAATACCTACCCAGTTACAGTACTGGATGAATTTGGTTGGTACCTACAGAAGTTTTCCTCCTGATCAAAGGTTTTCATCCTTCTCATTGATCATTTTCACAAGGGTCCTGAGCTCAGGTTTGTCAGCATCATCACCACCTCTGCAGTCATAGAATTTTTGGGCAAACTTTTCGGGCGAGAAGCCATAATTTCTGATAATGGTGTTCAACTCACATCTGATGAGATGGTGACATTTCTCAAGGCCAGGGCATTTCCCATCGCACCACATTTGTTGCTGCATCGCTAGGGCAATAGGTCGGTGGAACTTTTCAATAGAGTTTAAACGGGACAGGTTCAAGGGGATCATAGATTTACTGCGACCACAATTACTGCAACCCCCAAAATCTGACCTTTACAAAAAAAAATGTCTACACCCCATATATATATGTGGGGGGATGGGTATAGTATTTAATGCATGTAGGGGATCTGCGGAGGGTCTCCACTGCATATATATGGGGTCGACATTTTAGGCGGGTCGCAGTCATTTTGGGTGCAGTCATGACATAGATCCGGTTAAAGAGGTGGTTAGACAGAGGTTACTCTATACAGGACGAACCAGCTCTCTAATCCTTGAGTGCCCCCCATGTGAGGTTCTGCTCATTCAGCATCCAAACTGTGGTGGCTCATGAATAGATTCAACTCTGAAATGGCCACATCCCTAGATGTACAGAGTATACAAGCTAGCCTAATTTCCAGTCAGCAGGATATGCAAACTGCGTTCCTTAGAGCCCACCCCACACGTGTTACAACTTCAGGGTGGGAGACCTTGTTAGGGTTAGGTTACCCATTCATGTCCTCATAGATACACCTAAGCTCAGCGTTCTCTTCACCACCAGTCATGTCCTCAAAACTGGCAACATCTGCGTTTCGAAAGTCAAAAGGTGGCCACTGTTCAGGGGTCGAGTATGCTGGGTCCCAGTCCTTCCAGCAGGGTGCATGTTGTTCCATTTCTTCAGAGGTTGCCGCACCACATCAGGTGCCTGTGGACAGCAGATTCACATGTATGGGCTGGTAGCGCTGAACTCCACCTCTCGCCTCTCTCATTTCACTCACCCCGGAGGACCCCACAAGTGGGTCAGTAACAGACAGGCTGAGGGCTTGGGGGTGTCCCTCCAGAATTCCCATACGGTTCAGGTAATCATCATACACACCTCCTCTTTCTGTCACCTTTGTCATCACCATGGGTATTTCATTCCCATGCATTATCCCTGAGCAGTGGGTGGGAGTTGATCTTTCCTCAGTATTGTAGAAGTTGATATTGGGTAGGAAGTGATGTTTTGTGTTGTAGGAAGTCATGTTTTCTTGATGAAAGGGAGCAGTGTTGTATTCGAACCTTGTGCCGTCTGCCACACTCATGGTGCTCTAGAGTTTGAAGCCAAGGCAGCTAGCAATCTTCTAATCTAGTTAGCTGTACCCTCTATGTGACAAATGAACTCCCCTGCAACTGCAGCCTGTGCTGTGTCTCTATCTTATTATAATATTTTCAAGCAACGTTTTCTTCTCACAACAGCCATATACTGTGTGGTAATATACTTGAACATGAAACACATATGATCACAGAATGACTGCATAGATATAATGGACTATTGATCTTTTTAACAAGATAGATTTATAATGTGCACATTTCTCTAGAATAAATATACTTTTCAAACGTAACCATCTTTATTTTATTTACTTGTTCAGTATGACCAGCCATTGACATTTTATTTATTCCAACATTAGAGTCTGGGACATGTCCCCCCACAGCCACTTTTGTTTATATCACTTTTAACCTGATGTTCTGTAGCAAGAGACACAGATTCTTAGGTCTTTATGTCAACCACTGAGCCAAACTTAAGTGCCTACGACCATCAGGGCTACAGCAAAACATTAGAGGTGAGGGCTGGCTGGAAGGTTTCAAATTAATCTTAACCTCTGGCATTACTCTGGGCAACCCCCCAGACCATCATTCTTCACCTGCAAAGCCATTACAAAAGGAGGAAGACCATATGCAAATCAGGTTTGGTTCAACCGCCAAAAGGGGCAGGCCAGCCCAAAATGCTTGGTCACATCCCTTCTGCACGAGACCACAAGCATCCCCAGACATGTATCAGCCTCGTTGGGCCTCATCAGTGAGGAGTAGCTTGGGTCTCTAGGCCCAGCAGACACCAGACCCACGTCTGCGTATAGTGAACGCTCACAACCTTCCTTTGTTAGATAATCCTTGTAGTTAAATCAATATTCATTTAAAATTCAAGAAGGGTGCAAACCCGCTGGAAAGGTGCCTCCGTGGAATGGCACACAACGAAAACAGGGGATGAGGACCAAGGCTGTTAAGCCAGCGGTGCGGGCTGCACTCCTAAACACCACTCGTGGTGTCTCAATTCAATGCAGTTCAAGCAAAAAGTAACAAACTTCTGTTAGTTTATTGCAAAAAATAATAGTTTAATTCTTAATTCTTATTTTTTTTCATTAATTTCAGTAGTTGTACATCTTAGAAAAAGCAGATGTGCTGGGCGAGCTCAAACAATTGGCCAATGCATTTCGGAACAGTGTTCCTTCGTCAGGGCCAGCTCTTTCAAAATGTAATTAGATTCGAGTGCTTTAAAAGTGAACAAACGAATCTGTAGGATAACCCACAACAGGTCAGCAAAATTGGTTGATTAAACATACAACAATCATGAAGCAAGTCCACATGAATCATAACAAAGCCATCAACGTATACATCGTCGTGATCGTGATTTTTTGGAGTTTTTCAAGTATGCCGGGTATGGATACATCATGCCCAAAATGGCAGTATAGATGCACAGGTTCAATCACAAAAAACACATATCAGGAGAAAAGTTATAAACAATAGAGAGTACATATATGTTATGAGCCAGAAAAATCCCAACGAATATCAGTGTTAAAAAAGTAAAAATAAAAAATACATATACGTGAAATCCCATTATATGTGCGTGATGATAGAGCGTGGAATCACCGCAAAGAAGGAAAGAAAGAAAAAGGTAGAAAAAATGACCACCAGAATGTCTAATATCATTTCTCCTTATTGACATCTAGTAATCACGTAAATATTACTACACTAACCTTGCCATAAATACAGTATGGACTTGAATCTTAAACCAACTCTCCAAAGTGAAGATTCTTGACAGGCGTTTCAATACGTGTGTAGGCGTTTCAACATGCGTGCAGACTCTTGTCTGAAAGAGACATGCAGCGTGGTCAGTAGCGTGACAAATCATCATTCTATTAGAAAAGCTCAGATGCCTACGCGCACCGCAGCTCATGAAGGAGACATGCAGGGCGGAACGCGGCGTTTCAATACATTACACTATTTGAAAGGCTCAAAAGAGACATGCAGCGCGATCCGCGGCGTGTTAATTAATCATTCTATTAGAAAGGCTCAAATGCCTACGAGTACTGCTGCGCTCCGTCTTATTTGCAAGATGCAGCTTACCAGTCGGTACAGCGGAGGCGAACCAACTGAAGACGCCACTAGGACGCGTTTGTTGTAGCCATGGTGCTATTTGTTGTGTTGGTTTAAGGTTGCCAAGGCAACGCATGGAGCCGCGAGTACTAAGAAACGCCGGCGGCCATGTTGGAAAGGTTGCTGGTGTATATCACGAGCATAGAATGTTTTGTTAAGCATACGCTCAATGTGGGCTCACTGTTAGGATACTTTTGTTCACGTTGGAAAATATGAACATTCTTAGGAGTGTAGAGCATACTTTAAAGAATTATTCTTACATGATTGAAAATCATGAAAAAATATAAAAAATTAATTATAAAAAATACGAAACCAAACAAGATAATGTCAAACCAAGCAGGATAAAGAAAAGAAAAAACAAAAAACAACACAGTTCCAATCAATAGAAATGCGCTTACATTATCTAGAAATCTTTCGCCACAGCGGGCACTGGCACAAGCAAGAGTAGGTTAAACAGTATGTTCCCCAGTGCTGTTTCGTAGATATCCTTAGTTGGAAATTAAGGGGAGTAAAAAGAGAATGAAGGACAGATCAAGACTGCGAATGCCCTGGGTGCGTTACCTAAGATTGCTATTAGGTGAAAAATCACTGAGAATGTAAGAAAGAAGAAAGAAAAGAACTTTTAGACAAAATCCTCCGAAAGTATAATGTTGGTAGCCTGGATGGATCCAGGGAGTGTGTATAGTCCCTTATTGGTCATATAGGCCATGTTGTTTATCCTAAAGGTGAGTACATTCCTGACCATACCCCTGCTGGCATACCCAAAGTAAGCCTAACATTGGCTCAATGTCATAATGCATTCTGACACACTGCACATTATCAACCCCAAAATCAATCATAATACAGTTACTCAAACATCAAAGGAAACAACTGAGGTCCAGCTCCTCGTTCATCCCATTCGGTGACAGCGAGTCGAGTTTGTTGATCCAAAAAGCCTCTTTCTGTGCTCGCCACTGTTTAATGTCTCGAGATAGTCCTTTGGGAGGCATAACTTCTAGTACCAGAAATCTCAATTGGCTCACTGTGTGCCCATTGTCATTGAAATGTCTCGCCACAGCTGACATCCTGTTGTTATTCCTAATGTTAGATTTCTGCTAATTTATCCTGATCCTAATTTTACGTGAGGTTTCTCCCACGTAATACTTACCACAGAGACACTTTATGGCTTAAATAACATTCTCTGAAAGGCATGTGGCATGTTGTCTTAGTGCAAATTTTTTGCCAGTTCTTGGATGCGTGACTGTACTACCTTTGATGATGCTGTTACAGTTCCCACAGCTCATGCAGGGATGCGTCCCAGGGAATTTATCCGGTCTCTTGTCCGGTGTTTTCTCTTTCGTTTGCACTAGTAAATTCTGCAGATTACTACTCTTTTGATACGCAAATATCGGTGGAGTAGGAAACAGGTCAGCAGTTCGTTCGTCGCTTGTGAGAACATTCCATCTATTGTGTATTATGGCCTTAATTTGCTTGCTTTGTATTGAATATTTGGTGACGAAGACCAATTCTGGACTGTCTTTCGCAGGTTTCTTCACTAACAGTTGCTGGCCTTCTTGCGCATTAGTCTTATCACGAGCAGTAGCTAAATCCGTCTCTGGATATCCTCTTTCTTGTAGTTTCTCTTGTAGTTTCTGCAATTGTAAGTGACAATCCTCTGGGTCACTTACAATCCTTTTAACCCTTAACATTTGACCATAAGGCAGATTCTGGAGAGTTTTGGGCGAATGAAAACTGAGCCGATGAAGCAGGCTGTTCCGGTCTGTAGGCTTTGTGTACAGTGTAGTGGTAATCCTATTGGCTTGGATGACTGTTTGTTCGTCAAGATAATGTACATTAGGATTACCTATCTCAATAGTAAATTGGATAAGTTGGTCGATCCCATTGAGGAATGTCAAAAAATCTTGAAGATCTTGTCTACTGCCTGACCATATGCCAAAAATATCATCTATGAATCTGACCCATGTCTTCAACTGGTGTTGCCATCTTGGATTAGACAACACATGTGTGGTTTCAAATTGATGCATAAAGCTATTGGCGTAACTGGTGCCATAGTTGCTCCCATCGCTGTCCCCGATATTTGATTGTAGAACTTTCCATCATACTTAAGCAAGAGTTCTTGGAGATAAAGTCAAGCAAAATAATAAGAAATTCTTTGTTGGCTCCAATTTCTGTTGTACTAAGCAACAGGGATTCTACTGCTTGTTGTCCCAAATCATGCGGAATGCTCGTATAGAGGCTGACCACGTCAATCGTAAATAGGATGTCTTCAGAGGCCAAAGAAATGGTGTCTAATATTTGGAGAAAATGCGTTGTATCTTTCACATATGTACTTGTGGCTTGAATGATTGGCTGCAAGAAGAAGTCTATATATGTTCCAAGCGGTTGTAACAAGCTCTTGGTGGCCGCTACTATGGGCCTTCCAGGTGGATTAATCAAGCTTTTGTGAATCTTAGGCAAGGTATACAGATGAGGCATTACTGGAAATGCGGTTTATAGATATGCCCTTGTTTTAGTACTGATCCATTCATCTTCTACAGCTCTGTCTAGAATCTCTGCTAGTTTCTTCTTGATCTTTGGAGTAGGATCTTGTGGTAGCAGTTTATAGGTGTTGGTATCTGAAAGTTGTCGTAGGCATTCTGAGTGATACTGTGATGCGTCTTGGATCACCATTGCTCCGCCCTTATCAGCCGGACGGATAACTATAGTGTCATCGCTAAACAATGCACATATCTGTGATAGTTCACCTCTGTTAAGGTTGGTTCTTTTTGGTGCTCGGAACTGCATCTTCTTGAGGTCACTCAGTACCATTTTCTGAAAAATGTCTATTGCCGGTACTTGTATCGGTGGACAAAAAGTACTGCTCGGTTTAAACTCAATGTACTCTGACTCCTTTGCTGTAGCTGACGGTGCACTTTCAGCGAAAAATGCTTTCAATTTAAGCTTCTGAACCAGCTTGAACAGTTCAATCTCCGTCTGGAACTTATTGGTACTATACGTGGGTACAAACTTAAGCCCTTTCTCCAAGGTTTGTATCTCTCGAGAGTAAAGTGTCAGCTTGGATAAATTAACCACGTCTGGGCATACCTGTCCCACTCAGGATGACTACAGCAAAACAAAAGCGGTACTGGCTGGAAGGTTTCGAATTAATCTTAACCTCTGGCATTGCTCTGGGCAACCCGCCAGACCGTCGTTCTTCACCTGCCAAGCCATTACAAAAAGGGGAAAGACCATATCCAAATCAGGCTTGGTCCCACCCCAAAACGGGCAGTCCAGCCCAAACTGCTTGGTCACGTCCCTTCTGCATGAGACCATAACCATGCCCAGATATGTATCAGCCTTGTTGGGCCTCACCAGTTAGAAGTAGCTTGGGCTCTAAACCTAGCTAGCATGGAACCCATGATAGGTCCAATATTTTACCTAGGATATCTTGGCGCTTAAAAGGTTTGACTGTGAATGGGACACCAGGAGATTGCAAACGATGGGTCGAGGATTATTCTGTGGATGGGAACAGCCAGATTTTCAATGCCTTCCTGAAAGTAAAGTGGTCATTTACGTCATAGGTATGGGTGTGGAGGGAGTCCAGACATTACTATCCTGAACTCAGAAGGTTAGAGCACCTTTCTTACTGAGGTAGACTTTGGGTGGAACCAGCAATCTTGTGTTAGCTGATAGTAGTGATCTGCTTGGTGTGTGTTTTTTAGAACTTTGCAAGGATGATCGAGGGGCCGATGCCA
Organism: Ambystoma mexicanum; assembly: GCF_040938575.1. Lineage (NCBI taxonomy): Eukaryota > Metazoa > Chordata > Amphibia > Caudata > Ambystomatidae > Ambystoma > Ambystoma mexicanum. The sequence goes on along the minus strand of NC_090929.1, from coordinate 674,976,605 downwards.
TGATAGGCATGATGGGCAATGCATACTACTTTGAATTTGGTTCGCTGTTGTATGGGAAGCCATTGGGGCATTCTGATTGCTGCAGAGATGTGATCCTGCTTCCCTAATCCCAAAATGAGGAGTGCCGCTGCATTTTGGACTAGCTGCGGTATGTGGATTTATGTTTTCGGAAGACAGAGATAGATTATGTTGCATTATTTAAGATGGGGGGCTATTCGTGTATTTGCAATGGCTATTCCGTGATTGGTTCCGAAGCTGTTAATGACGTGTGTTTGTAGAAAATAAGCTGTTTTTAACTACTGAGCTGATTTGATCATCAAATATGAGTTCTGAAACAATAATGCCAATGCTATAGACTTTTCTAATGAAGGTGGGGCATGGACATAGGGACCGATGCCGTATTTGTGGGGTCCAGGCATGTGGGATAAGGTTGAATGAGAGAATCTTGGTTTTGGCGGGTTGAAGTTTAGTCTCTTCACGTTCATTTATTCTGTAACTTTCGTCATGTTTTGAAAGGTGGATTCTGATTTTCTGGAGTCGTTTAATGGGACAGTAACAGAACCGTTCAGCTGGTTTGTGCTGCTTGTATAGGAACAGCCAGAGAACATTTCAGACGGGTTTGCAAATATTGACCCTAACAGCAGACTACAGGAACAGTACCCGGACTAATTATCAGGGCAGTACTCTCATCAGGACTGATATGCTTTTAATGACGCAGTATCACAGTTATCTCCAGAAATGCTTTACTTCTATTGGCATAGTATGAAAAAACCTCAAGCAAACTGTAGTAAGTTTTATAGGACGGCACCAGTTCTTCTCAGTAAAATTGCCCTTTTTACAAAAGGAGGGATAAGTTATTTTTTAACATCACCATACTTTAAATGGGTCAGTTTAGGAATCTCTTAGCACTACTACCATATTTTAAATTTGATAATGCCCCCACTTCTCAGAATGTTTTCTATCCCGTAAATGGTACCGTTGCAGAACTTTTCCGAATAGTTGCTATACTTTTACTAGTCAATTACTGCAACATATGACTATTTCAATAAAAAAATCCAGGGTTCATAAGGGCCTGGATTTTGACTTCCACTTTTACCTGATACGTGTGCTACTACGGAAGGCAGTGCACCTTTCACAACTTTTTGGTGTTTTTTTCTGACAAGCATGCGGTCGCCCCAACAAAATCAGCTTTTCATGAATACTTACTGAGGGGCTGGAGGGCATGCCAACAAACACAAAGGATCCACACGCCCTCATAAACTCACAGTCTACCTATCTTCCCCAAAATAAATATATTGAAATTGCCATCCAAAACCAATCTATCGAGAACCTAAAGCCAGTAGATTGAAAGAATTTGAAAAGTGTGAAAGCTACTGACATGAAACAAAAGGTTTGAAAATCATGGAAACACAGGGCAGTGATCTTGGAGAGACACACTGTTCAAGTACAACACTGGCAACGGTGATGCAGGCGTCCCTCCTGAAATCCAGAAAAACAGTAGTGGACGCTCCACCTCCACTAGGTACAAGGCAGATCGCAGCAATACAAGCTGCCCTCAAAGAAAATAAATATCACGCGAGTAACAGCAGCTTAAGCCTCCTTCACTCACAGTAGAGGAATCACAAGCAACAGCAATACAAACTCCCCCACACTGATGGCCAGCAGCAGTACACATTTGTATCAGTCCAAGTGCTCCTTAAATCTCACACACACATACACACACACACACCCCACACACCCACCCCTCTCTCTCTCTCTCGCTCTCTCTCTTATTACAGCAGAAGCAGCAGCACTGCAAACTTCCCTTACATAGAGAACAAGTATAGGTCCAATTCCTGGCAGGGAGTTGAATGAATGGCGGTCTGTAGGATGGAGGCATGTAACTTGTCATCTGACTTCCTTTGCTGATGTGTGTGACCTTCCCAAGGCAGTGCTAGCTCATGTCATTCACATTAGAGGACACGCCGCAGAAGGCACTCTTCCTAGAAAGAACGCATGCAATTACTGTCTGGCTGCCGTGATTGGTGCTATCTACTACCTGTAACTGACTTTACTAACAGAGATACATATAAACCTTTTCTTAGCTCCCTTCCCTCAAGAGGTCTGCCTTTAAAGCAAGCAGCACATTTTTCAGCCAGCCCTGAAGATTGGGTTTGATTTCGACAAGCTCTGTGCAGGCGCTTAGAATTCTTGTGAAATATACAGGAGTGACTAACAGCTTATAACACAATCAGAGACTAGTACATTTTCTGCAAATGTATATTGATATTGTATTTTGGGATTTATATATTCGAAGACTGAATTCCTACTCTTCACCAATAACACTGAACACCCAGACTTACAGAATTGCTATCAACCAAGAACCCTGAGGGCTTCCCACCCGAGCTCACCTCCTGCGCCAAGTCCCTTGGGTTCCACACCGGCAACCGCCTCTCCTTCAAGACACACCCAGCTAAGAAAACTCAGACAGATTGGTATCAGCTCTCCCTTGCGAAAAGTCAAGCCCTTCCTCCCTCCACACAGCTTTCCATCCACCGTTCAAGCACTGGTTCTATCCCACCTGGATGGCGCAATGCCCTTCTCCGTCATCCTCCTTTTTGCCCCAGGAAGTGTCCTACACACGGCTGCACTCCTAGTCAATGGTCTTCGCAGACACAACCACATCACCCCAGCCCTCATGGACTTTCATTGGCCCCCACGGGCACGCACAAATCACCTTCAAGTCTTGCTGCATAATCTATAAGGCCGGATTGATAGTAGAAGGTAAGGCATTCCATTCACGTGAAGCATGAAAGTCAAAGCTGGATACACCGAATCTTTTTAGATTACAATGAGGTTGATTCAGCTGGGGATTGTCAGATGAGCGCAACATTCGGCGGAATGGTTTCAGCGACAATCTTCTAGATAGGTAAAGAGGAGCACACTTATTCTGATACTTAAAAACAAGAGACAATATCTTGTGCCTTATTCTTTGCTTCACTGGAAGCCAGTGCAGTTCCTTTCTGGAAGCTGTGACATGGTCAATCTTAGATAGTCCAAAGACAGATCTCACAGCTCCATTTTGAGTGGTCTGCAGACCTTGGATGTTTCCTTGTGAGGTAAATACGAGTAGACTATTGCAGTAGTCTAACCGTGAGTTCACAAGTGATGAAGAAAAAGGCACTCTATTTATAAGAGAGATATATATATGGTCTGAACTGGTGAAGCAGCTTAATTACACGACCACAGGAGGAACGTAGCAGCTGTGAAACTTGTTTTTTCATTGATAACTCAACATCAAGAAACACCCCCAGTGTTTTCACTGATTTACTGACAGCAATAGGTGTACCTGCAATTTCAAACTGAGCGCATTGGGTATGAAGCCTTTTCAACCGAGGACCACAAGCCATGATGAGAAGCTCTGTTTTTGAGTCGTTAAGAGGAAGAGAATTTTGCGCCATCCATATCTGTATTTTGTTGTAGACCAGATTTACTGTGTCAGTATCCTTATGTTGTCAGATGAAGAGAGAGCTGTTTACAGTGAATCGCAGTGATTTGGAGTTCAAGGGCAAGTGAGGTGTGAAAGTGACAGGGGGTTTGCTATTCGGCCACCTTTGAATAGTAAGTATCCTGCTTAGATGAGTGACTGAGTAGGATGAATTACGTCTGTGTGTGATTAAGGTTCAGGTATGTTCTTCTCCTTGAGGCTGGATGGAGGTGAGATGCCTTGGGTAGCAATGACTATTTACTGTTTAATTTGGTATCATCCACATATTGGTGAAGGGGTCATTGAGAAGTAATCCCAACTGCTCAATTTAAAGGGTAAAGTAAACCTGGTAGAGTCTTGAGCCTTGTGGGACTCTGCAGATGGCTTGAAGGTGCCTATCTGGACAGCTAGGCGTCAGTCCAAGAGGTAAGATGCAAACCAGTTGAGAACTTTGCCCAAGAAACCAATTCTGATTGTGAGGAACCTGGTCAGTGTGAGGTGGTCGACTGTGTAGAACACAGCATAGATGTCGAGGGGTAACCTAAAGCACGGGTAGCCTATGTCCATGATTTGAAGTGTGTCCAGAGTGTCCAGAAACCAGATTGGTCATCACAGAGTCAGCTGTGTGGGTTAATTCACTGATGGATTTGGTCAGCTACTGCCTTCTCAATGATTTTTCCACGAATGGGAGGCTAGTGATTGACCAGAAGGTTGCCAGATCCCCTGGGTCCAAGGTGGGATTTTGAAAGAGAAGACGGATAAGTCCTATTTTAGGGTGCTTTGGAAGATGCCTTGTGTGAGTGTAGAATTTACTATTCGAGGGGATTGGGTCCTCTGACGTATTCCATATCTATGACAGTAATCACCACAGCTGTGCTGCTTCGGAAAATCTTTCTGTGTCTTGCGTCGATGACGTCGATACGCCGTCATTGGATGTTATAAGCAGGACGCACGACGGCCGTAGCCTCAGTTCCGTTTTTTCCATGAACGTGTTCGCTTCGGAGATCTCGGCACGCCTCGATTCTACTGAATCCTGTTCTTTCGGTTCTTCGAACCTGTTGCTTCATTGCTATCAAATATGATGTCTTCGGCTTCTTCCACCCCGCGGTCCGGGTTTAAGAGGTGTCGGGTATGCGGTTCCAAGATGTCCCTGATGGATACGCACGCCGCTTGCCTCTGGTGCCTCGGGGAGGACCATGATACGGACGACTGTGTCGACTGCTAATCGCTCACTTCGAAGGCCTTGCAGGAGCGTAAGAAGAAGCTGTCGGTCGGTAAGGTGGCCAAGCCCCGGAAGTCGCGTTCCACTGGTCTTTCGACTGACGATTCGAGGGGCGACTCTCCGTATCGTCGTCGTGAGTCTGGGGGTTCTCAGTCTGGGAGTCGGTCCCGCCATTCCTCTGCCTCTTCGAGGCACTCCAGGAAGCGCCGTCACAGGTCGCCTTCCCCGTCCTCTTCCGAGGACTCCGCCCGTCGGCGGGTAGCTTGTCCCAACAAGCATTCCACTCCTGAGGAATGGGATTCGTTCCGAAAAGGAGATGTTGGCGATTTTTCAATTGCAGGGCTCTGGTCCGGCCGCGCCGTCTAAGGACGCCGGTCGAGGCCGCGCTAGAGACACCGCTCGTCCGCCTTCGGGCTCGAGCAGTTGTCGCGACCATCGGGCACTTTCGAGGTCCCGGTCGGACAAGGATGGTCGCTCTAGGCATGCCCGTTCCAGGTCCCGGTCCTCAACGCCATCGAGACCGCGAGACTCTGTGAAGTCTTCGAAGAAGACATCGATGCTGGCGGCGCCGAGGTCGTCGACGGACACTCTCGAGGCCCCGCCTCCGAGGAAGTCGTCGACGTCATCGGCGCCCAGGCTGTCGAGAGACACGCTCGGGGCTCTGCCCTCGAGGCCTGTGTCGATGCCGTCGAAGTTGTCGGTGCCGCACTCGATGTCGACTTCCATTCCATCGAAGCCCTCGACGCCTTTCGAGGCAGCTTTGTCGGAGGTACTCGTGGCACGGGGGCACCCCCCCAGAAAGGCGATGGCTAAGGCTAAACATGTCTTTGTGCCTTTTTCTGTACCCTCTTTCCAGCCTCTGGATTATATTTCTGAGGTGGATGAGGGGTCTGAGGAAGGTGAGGTTCCTGCATTGGTTCCTGATGACATTGTTTCTGGTCACAGTCAACTTTAGGACCTGCGCCAGTCACTGCACGACGCCAGTGGTCTTGACACCTCTCCGGAGGTGGAGTTTGGTAGGCCGGAGCCTGGCACGCATGCCGAATCTTCATATCGGCGCCTTATGTCGAGGGTCACTGAATACCTGGGTTGGTCTGCCCCCCCTGGGGATTTTCAGCAGGATGACCTGGCTGATATCTTGGACCAAGGTCCTCCAACTGACCCGGTGCTGCCATTCCATATGGCCTTGCAGAGAAGGGTGGCTGCGGCTTGGACTTCTCTGGAGAGTCTCCCAGCAGTGCGCAAGTCCTTGCCAAAGAAATATCACCCAGCCAGTGGCGACCCCTGCTATTTGACAACGCACCCTACTCTGGAGAGTTTGGTGGTGCAGGCGGCTACGGCCCCCGCAAAGCAGGCGTTGGATCCTACCATCCCTCCTGATAGGGACGACAAAAGTTTTGATGGCTGGGCGAAGAAGGTATTTTCTTCTGGGGGTATGGCGCTTCAGGCTGCCAACTCCGTTTGTGCCTTGTCTCGTTTCACACACACTCTGTGGAACTACATTTCCTTAGCGGCTGATCATATGCCCGAAGGGGAGGAACGGGATGGTTTCTTTGCTATCGTGCAGGATGGCAAGGACGCCATGTGTGAATCCGTTCAGTCAGGTTTGGACATGGTTGATTGCGTCAGCCGGTCCATGGCGGCGAGCACCGTAATGTGCAGGTTTGCGTGGTTGCGGAAGTCGGGTTTTGCTCCAGATGTGCAAAGCCGGCTCCTCAACATGCCCTTTGATGGTGAACATCTTTTTGGCAGCAAGGCTGACGAGAGTGTTGAGAGGTTGCAGACCTCGAAAGCTGCAGCGTAGTCGTTGGGCGCTGCAGTCCGTCAACCTCCGCCTTTTCGTCCTAGGGGACAGCAATGAGGGGACGTTCTTTTCGTTATTACTCATCCTTTAGTAGAGCGAGAGGAGCTGCAAATCAAAGGGGCAACCGTAGGAGTGCCAGAGGTGGAAAACAAGGTACTCGAGGTGCCAAGGAGAAGTTGCCTCTTTGCCCTCAGGCACTCAGGCACTGCCGCAGCCGCTTCAGCTCAGTCATGAGGCCCATGCTTCGCCGGTTGGGGGAAGGCTAGCGCAGCATCTTGTAGAGTGGCGTGCCATTACTTCAGATGTGTGGGTTCTGGAGATCATAACCCACGGCTTCTGTCTTCCTTTCCTGTCAGAGGCCTCACGACAATCCACCAGGGAATCTCTCTTTGAAGAGTCCAGATCCGCTCCTTGCGCAGGAAATTCAATCCCTGCTGGAGAAAGGCACCATAGAACTGGTGCCTGTAGTGGAGAGGAACAAGGGATGGTATTCCCCTTATTTTTTTATTTCGTTTCGAAGAAAGACGGGGGATTGAGACCCATCATGGACTTGCGCGGTTTGAACAAGCTCCTTTGGAAGGACAAGTTCAAGATGGTTACTCTTTCTCAAGTCCTCCAGGCCCTTCAACTTCAGGACTGGTTGGTGTCTCTAGACCTCAAGGACGCTTATTTTCATGTGCCGATACATCCCAAGCACAAGAAGTACCTGAGGTTCGCGGTTGGCGACTCGCACTTTCAGTTTCGGGTCCTGCCGTTCGGATTGACCTCCGCCCCGAGGGTCTTCACCAAGCTCATGGTGGTGGTGGCAGCGTATCTCAGGAAAGGGGGGATTCACATCTACCCCTACCTGGACGATTGGCTGATCAGGGCGCACTCTCCCGAGCAAGTCCTGGATCATCTGTCCGTCACCTGCCACTCCCTTCACAAGCTGGGCTTCTGCCTCAACTTAAAGAAGTCCCACTTGACGCCAACTCAGAGGCTCCAGTACATCGGAGCAGTGCTCGACACGTCCCCAGGGCTGTGTTTTCCTCCCCAGGTGAGGGCTCATCACATTCAGCAGGGGGTGCACAAGTTTCAACATGCCCAAAGTCTCCCTGCGTTCGAGCTCTTGAGATTGCTTGGCCTCATGGCATCCTGCATTCTTCTGGTGCCATAGGCCAGGTTGCGGATGAGATCTTTGCAATGGGCACTCAAGCTCCAGTGGTCTCCGTCCTTCGGCAGGATGTCGGACCCCGTTCAGGTGCCGCCCTCGGTCGCCCAGGAACTTCTGTGGTGGGCCGTCGAAAGCAATCTGATGAAGGAGGCTCTGTTTTGGCTACCCTGGACGGAGGTGACGATCGTGACGGACGCTTCCCTCACGGGATGGGGAGCTCATGCCAACGAGCTGAGAGTCAGGGGTCGTTGGTCTCCGTCGGAGTCCAGACTCCATATCAATCTGTTGGAGCTGAGGGCCTTCAGGCTTGCCCTGAAGGCTTTTCTGCTGACTGTGCGAGGAAAGAATGTCCTGATTCTGATGCACTACCTCAACAAAAAGTGGGGGGCAGGGTCACTTCCTCTGTGCAGGGATGCGATGCAGCTCTGGTTCTGGGCAATCCTGCAGGAAATTTCGATCTCGGCAGTTCATCTGGCCGGAGACGAAAACAAGATGGCGGACGCTCTGAGCAGGCAGAGCGCAATCTCTCACGAGTGGGAGTTGGCTCAGGAGATTCTCCTGGATATCTTTGCCCTTTGGGGGACCCCTCAAGTGGATCTCTTCGCCTCCAGTGTCAACCGGAAGTGCGAAAGGTTCTGCTCGCTGGAATTTCCTCCAAGAGGAGCCTCAGGAGACGCGTTCGTGGTGGAGTGGTCATTCCTACTGCTGTATGCGTTTCCTCCAGTCCCCGTCATCCCGCAAGTGCTGCGGAGGTTACGGAGGTTTGGTTCCCGGATGATCCTCATTGCTCCAGCATGGGCCAGGAAGACGTGCTACCCGGACCCTTTCGACTTGTCCATCTGCCCTCAATGTCGTCTTCCCTACCGAGACGATCTGCTCTTACGGGAGGGGGGTCAGGTTCTCCATCCAGAGGTCAGATCCCTCAACCTTCACGCTTGGCTTCTGAAAGGTTGAGGTATAAGGATTAGGACCTCCATGAAGACGTGATGGAGGTGTTGCTTTCGGCCAGACGGCCGGCAACAAAGTCCCTGTACCGTTGCCGTTGGAGAAAGTTCTGCGACTGGTGCAGGGTTAAGAATATGGATCCTTTTTCATGTGACATGCCTGTGGTTCTGTCTTTTTTGCTTTCTTTAGCCCACAGGGGCTTGCAAGTGGATACATTAAAGGTTACCTGGCGGCGCTGTCCATTTTTAAGCGCTCGTCTGAGGAGTGTTCTTATTTTAAAATTCCTTTAATTTCTCAGTTTCTAAAAGGGCTCATTAATGTGTTCCCTCCGTCACCTTTCCTGGTGCCCGGTTGGGATTTGAACCTGGTTCTCAAATTTCTAATGGGTGCCCCGTTTGAGCCTTTACATTCTTGCCCTTTGAGACTGTTAACTCTTAAAACTGTATTTTTAGTTGCGGTCACTTCCCCTCGCAGAGTGAGTGAGTTACAGGCACTTTCAGTTAAGCCACCCTTCACGTGTTTCATAAGGACAGGGTTGTCCTTAGAGTTCGTCCTTCCTTTCTTCTGAAGGTGGTGTCGGAATTTCATTTAGGCCAGAAGGTTATTCTTCTGGCGTTTTATCCTCCCCCACATCCTGGTAAGGAGGAGGAGAGGCTACATAGGTTGGATCCTAGGAGAGCTTTAAGCTTCTACATTTCTCGCATGTCCCGGGTCAGAGTGGACGATCAGCTCTTTATTGGTTACGCTGGAAGGCGTTTGGGACAAGCTGTAACTAAGCAGACTTTGTCCAGATGGATTATCTTGGCAATTTCTGAATGTTACCGCCTAGCGGGTAAGGACCCTCTGGTGGGCTTACGGGCCCATTCAACTAGGGGTATGGCTGCCTCTACTGCCCTGCAGAGGAGTGTTCCTATTTGTAACATCTGTGATGCAGCCACTTGGGCTTCGGTCCATACTTTTGTATGTCACTACTCCCTAGATTCTATCCGTTGGCATGGCGGTCCTTTACTCTGCAATTTGATTGGACACTCTAAATTTGTGTATTCTAAATTCTTTTCCCACCTCCTTACGTTGGTACTGCTTTGGGAGTCTGTCAAAGATATGGAATACGTCAGAGGACCCAATCCCCTCGAAGAACAAGTTACCCTCTTACCTGGTAACGTTCTTTTGATAGGATGGTCCGAGGACGTATTCCATATCGCTCCCTCCCTGCCTTCCCCGCTACAGAATTTCTATGCGATTGCAGTTTACGTTTCTGCAAGGCTTTCTGTGGTCATACTGGCAGTTGATCGGTGCCACACGTTCTGGTAAAAAAACTGCAACTGAGGCTACGGGCTTCGTGTGTCCTACTTATAACATCCGGTGATGTCGGCTCGACGGAGGTCCTCGAGGACGGTGTATCGACGTCATCGACGCAGGTTGCAGACGCCGAAAGATTTTCCGAAGCAGCACAGATGTGGTGATTACTGTCATAGATATGGAATACGTCGTCGGACCATCCCATCGAAAGATCGTTACAAGGTAAGAGAGTAACTTGTTCTTTTAAGGAGGTGGTGGGGCGGCCCTCTGATCTACTTTACGATGGCAGCAGGAAGGGTGTCATCTTTGTATACAGTTAGTTTAAGTTATGCAAGAGTGTCAGCACAATCATTGAAGGTGAGGAGAGTGAAGGCGATCCAAGTCTGTGTTGCCCATTGTGGGAATGTGAGCAGGGGGTGACCAATTTTGTGTTATTGGCCTGTCGTCGCATGTTTGAAAACGTTTCTAATGGCCTTGTATTTTTCTCTGGTGTCATAGAATACTAGGAAGCCAGTGGATTTAAGTAGCGTTTGGATGCCATGAAGAGAGATTTACTCTTGTTGACGGCGGCCGAGATAGTTGATGAATAGCATGCAGTATAGGCTTCTATGAAGGGAGACCAGTGCATAAGGCCTTGTGAGTGAGGAGGTCTTCAATCCTCTATGTTTTACGCAAGCGTTTTTCAAGTGACTGGACTGTGTGCTAATTGTTGATTCGTTTTCTATGAACCACGGTTTTAAACATGTTTAATCGTAGTTACAAGGGGTCATGTGGGTCAACACGTTCTGCTATGGTGTGGGTGAAAGTTGATAAGAGAGCATTGATGTTAGGTGGTGCATAGCCTCCACTGGTTACCTATCTGAAGCCTAGAAACAGTACACATTCAAAGTTTTGTGTTGTCGTTATTTGGGAGATTGGTGTTTCATAAACATATTTGCAGAAGATGTATATTTGTTATGTTGGGGACAGACACATCTAATTACAAGCAGATATGTGGAAAGTTTGTAAAAGAAATGCAGTGATATGAAGTGCCAGTTCTTAGGCATGATAAACCTACAAAAAACTCTTCCTGCCTGTGGCTACAGATGTTTTATTTATGCCAAGTGTCTTTCAAAGGCCACTTTTTGGTGCATAGCATCCCGTTTTATATAGCTCTTAATACGGTACCTGTACAGCCCTTGTGTCTTCTACTTAGCTCTTAAAACTTTGATTTCAGTTTCCATTTAAGCTCTCCCAGTTTCAGTGGGTAAGGGAAGCAAAGTACAGGTAATTTGTCCAGGGTCAAATGCTTGCTTAAATGAGCAGGCCAGATTTAGGACCCAGTTTCCATGGTTCGATAGCCGACAAGTTATCCACTACTAGACCACGTCTCACTTTTTGTGGAAAATAGAACATATTAGTAGCAACTCTCATAGACGCCCAACTCCATTGTTTGAACATAATTGTTCAGCCTGTTGCAAAATTATTAGTACATTTATAATGTGACAAAAGGATGTTGATCTACGTTTTATGAGTTAAGCTTGTGACTCTGTCATGACTTGTCTTGTATTTGGTGTGTTCCTGTTTTTTCTTAAAAATATATTTTATATTTTATATATGGTTTATTTCATTGTTTGTGCCAAATCATGTGTAAAGGAATACATAATTATGCTGAATTGCTGTACACCCTTTTCTCTGGATGTTTATGTTTATATAGCGCTGCAGCCCGCAGGCGTCAGGGCGCTTAACATGGAAACGCGGACAACAGTAAATGACATGACAAGCAGACCCTGTTAATAGGTAGAGGTTGGAGATTCTGAGTTTGATCAAACACAGAAGTCGGGATCAGAAATCAGGTCTTGCAGTTTCACATTGGACCACGCAATTGCTACATTACATCTCTGCTTCTGTTCAATTTGTATGACAAGTTTCTGCCGTAATCTAAAATTGAGATGCATACACGTTGCAGAGTGCAAATGCTAGGGGAATTCAACCTGTACAAAATGGATGCTTTTATAATCTTCTATGGCCACTTTTAAATGAGGGTGGGCTTTGAACCATGCTCCCTCTGGGAGCAAAGCCCTGAACCGGGCTTCTGTGAAGTTCCTGAGGCCTACTAGGAACTTTATGTGGCTGGTTATAGTGATGTGTAAGGCAGGACTCCTCTTAGACAGACGTTGGGCTCTTATGGGAGTTAATCTGCATAATACAGCCTTTGTGTAACATTCTTGACCTGGGCTTCAGTTAAATTGTCTTGTTAATAGAAGGTAGCATGCGCATCTTAGTTCAACAATGGTGTAGATTCTGATGCTTCAAGGCGCTCGGACAGTAAATTAATAGCCATGGTTTTTCGCACCTCATATTTTGAGGCGATTGTACTGTTATAAAATAGGTTCCACAAACTCGTTTGGTGAGGCATGCAATTTGCAGCCTGTGGCCCGTATTATGTGTACTTTGCACTAGTGTAGTGCAATGTTCCAAACATTTACACAGGGGTACGTATTGCGCTTTTCCAAAGTACGTATTGCAGCAATGCATGCTTGTCACCAGCAATTTCTGTTCCAGAGCAGATTTCGCTGCACTGGTTCAATCACTTTTTATATTTTTAGGTACTTATTTATTTATATACAGGAGGAACAATGCTCTTTTGGTCACATAAGAAATCATATTTGACGGGAAGCGGTGAGCTTCTTACAATGGGGTGAGTTTGAGGGACGTTCTGACCAGGTTGTGTAGGGGAGTAAATGCAACAATCACTAGGGACAATGCATAAGTGTACATACATAGATTAAGGACAATGAACATTTGACATTTTTAAGTGCAGGTAGGTGGTATGGCTAGCTGTGCTCAGGATGTGACCACGATAGGTGAAGTGCTAGAGTGGAGGCAGAGGAAGTGAGGGACAGAGGCAGGTTAGAGGCGAGGACATTTTTTTTAGCTAGCAGGCAGATGAGAGATAGGTAGGGTAACTCTGAGGCGAGGAGGTAGGCTTTTAGTTTGGTTTTGAACAAATCTGTGTGGACTGTTTCTCAGGATGTCCGGGGAAAGAGAATTCCAATGAAGTGGAGCAAGTAGAGAGAAGTAGCGAAAGCAAGAGGAAGCACAGGGAGGGCGAGGAGCCACAAGGGTAGTTGAGGAGGCAGAGAAGAGATTACATGAAGGCTTGAAGAGTTGGATGGATGAGGATAGATACATTGGTGCCTTACTGTGAATAGATTTGTGAACCAGGAGAATTTTTTTTAATCTGGCCTTGTTTTGCATCGTCAGCCATCCAACCCGGTGACGGTACGAAGAAGTAGGTGTGAAGTGAGGGAGTTCAAGAGTCCTGGTAGCAAAGTTAATGATCTTGTCTAGAAGTTAATGATCTTGTCTAGAGGACAGAAAGCATAGTTGGGGAGACCAAAGAGTATGCTGGCACAGTAGTCCAGTTTAGAAAAGACAAAGAGTGGTTAAGAGCTGCTTGGTGATGTTGAAATGAATGAGGTGTCTGATTTTCCTAATATACTTCGGAGGTTGAGCTGAGATACTGTTCCAGTTTTGGGGATGAAAAGTAGAGAAGGTGTGAGAAGGGTCATAGATGATGCTGAGGTTTCTAGTTGAAGAAGAGTAAGGGAGAGTGTCAGGTGGGAACTAAATAGGCAGAGGATGATATGAGCTAGAGCTTTTGGAAGGGAAGAGGAGCACCTCTGTTGTGGTAGAATTTAACAAAAGCCGTCCAATATTTAATGGCAAGCAGACAGTTGGAAATTTTGATAGCAAGATCAGAGGAGAGTTCAGGAAAAGAGAAGAAGATATGGGTGTCATCCGCAATGAGTTGGTACGAGGGTCCAAAGGAGGAGATTAGTGCCCCAAGAGCAGAGTGGAAAGAGGAACATACCCAAGACAGAGCCTTGTGGAACGCCAACAATTAGATGAGTGAATTGAGAAGTGTTGTTGCTCCAGCAGACAGAGAATTGGTGAGGTGCAAGATAGTATTCAATCCAGGCTAGTGCTTGATCGCGAATACCAAGGAGAAAGAGTATTAAGGAGATCAGAGTGATCGACAATGCCAAAGGAAGTAGACAGGTCAAGGAGAATTAGGATAGAGGATAGGTTGGAATGCTTAGCAGATGCGATAAAGTTGTACATATTCATGAGAGCAGTTTCCATGGAGTGACAGGAGCAGAAACCTGCTTGTAGGGGGTCTTGAAGGTGATGTCTAAGAAATTGGTAAGACGGTTGAACATAACCCTTTCAAGCACTTTAGAGTAGGGTGGAAGGAGAGACAATTAGCCGGTAGGTTCAGGTCAGCCGCTTGCTCCTTTCTTTTTTAGGAGAGGGATGACAGTGACTTATGAAAACAGAGGGACTGCAAGCAGAGTCGAAGGACAGGAGAACAGGTTGAATAGTTCAGCGAGGTGAGAGGCCGCTATAAGGACAATAGGCTTGACTAGCAGAGGAGCAAGAGGGTCTGATGGTGCACAAGAGGGGTTAGCCTTCATCAGTATAGATAGAACTTCATCAGCATTAGTGTGACTATAGTGGGAGATAGAGTCAGAGGATGATGGTACAGTAGGCAGTGTGTAAAATGTAGGAAGAGGGAGTGTGAGGAAGGTCAGGAGAGAGTCTCTAATTTTGGAAATGTGTGCAGTATTCAGGTAGGTCATTAGGTATGAGACTGGAGTTGATAGTCATAGACCTGGGAAGCTTGAGGAGTGAGTTCAGGGTGCCCTGTAGCCAGCAAAGATGGTTGGAGTGAGAGTCAGTGAGGGTTAGGTAGAATTTCAATTTCAGTCTATCAAGAGTGGACTTGAGAGGAGTTCAGGGCAGAGAGGTAGAGTTGCGAGTGGGTACGCCTCCATTTGCACAGCAGCCGACACATGTCTGTGCAGAGAGAGCCTCATATAGTAGGGATTGGAAGCTGGAGATGACAGTGTTGGTGGAAGACACATCGGTTGTGAAGGAGGAGAGTGAGAACCGTACGCCGGAGAGAAAGTGGGGGAATGGCAGAAGCTTTAAATTTCCTTTTAGTAATAAGTGAAGCAAGTGCTGAGGAAAGGTCTAAGGGCGGAAAGGAGATTGTGGTCAAAACAATTGAGGGATACGATCTGGATGGTGTGAGAGTAGGATTAGTAGCTAAGAGGGAGGTGGAGATGACTAAGAGATCCAAAGTGTTACCCCCTGTGTGGGTAGCTAGGTTATGGATAGAGTGGAGAGCCTGGTCACTAAGAAAAGGCTGAAGTTCAGATTTCGGAGAAGTGGTTGTAGCGTGATTGGAGAAAGCATAGGGAGAGGTGGGTAGGAGAAGCAGCAGGAGGAGCAAATGGGAATACCTTATAGGTGAGTAGCAGAGTGTGGAGAGACAGTACAGTAATATGGAAGCTATGGGTACTCACATGTGCAACAGGGAGAAAGGCATAAGCTCATAAGCTATGAGGGAACGAGGCTGGTGAATGACTGGTCTTCACCCTTCCATGTTCTGCCCTTAATTGGGATGCCCCTGGCTGGATGCCCCTATGAAGTTCAGAAGGGATGACACACACTCTTGTCACTTAATCGCCTAGTCCATCAGTGGTTGGTCTCTCTGATATTGTTCCTGGTGTTGCTAGGACAAGGGGATTTCTCCCTGATTGGTGTTCCCATAGGATCCTCTTGTGACCTTTGGCTGGAGATGGGTTTGCTCCAGGATGGCCGCAGGAAGCGATGTCACAGATCCAAGGTGGCCACAGGAGTGATGTCACCAATCCAAGATGGCCAATGGCCGTGAAGTTCCAAACAGAAAGTGAAGCCAAAAATCAGAAGGGATGACACACGCTCTTGCCACCCGATCGCCTTGTCCATCAGTGGTTGGCCTCTCTGAAATTGTCCCTGGTGTTGCTGGGTTGAGTCAATTTCTTCCTGATTGCTGTTCCCAGAGGAGCCTCTTGTGGCCTTTGGCCACATCAAAATGTGCTTTTATTTTTCATCACACCTTTATTCACAGTGTACCCTGTTTTGCAAGTGAGCACTCTATTAAGTAGACTAGATGTATATGTTGCTCATCTGAAAGGAAATTATTTGTGAAAAGAAAACCATTGCACAATCTGTAGGAGTATGTTACCATGCCAGTTAATTTACTATGACCTAAGGTAAGTGACCCCCATATAAAAACTTGCCAGAAGCTCCCCCACAGCAGGACCTAATCTGCAATGCCTGAAGGCTTTGAAAAGGAAAAGCCACAAAAAGAGTCTAGTTGATCCATTATCACCCAACTCATTGCTAGAGAGTGCTTATGCGATGAAATGGAGAATGTCAGATTTAACACCCAAGTCTTTCTTCCTTCTCCATCAGTGCTGTGCCTTTTGAAAAAACGGCAGTAACCTATGAGCAGAGCGTTCTGCATGTAGAAAAAAAAGTAGGTGTCCTGATCAGTCGTGGATACTTGACCAAGGCTGCCACACTGAGAACCTGACGTGGTGATGAGAGGTGCACCCATTCCTACAGATAAGGGGTGTTTCAGCCACTTTTACTCCCTATAAAATAGGCAAATACTCCCAACAAAAAATAGGAAACAGACATGTAGGACCTTTTACTCCTGCTGTCACCCACATAGCTCCATGGACTAGTAGTGCACATTCTATCACAGGAAGAAACTACTATTATTACTGCCTAATTGGAAGGAATAAACATGTATCATGTTTAATGTGTATGAATAACAAAAGATTTATTACAAAAACGTTTCCATTTTTCAGTTAAAACATTTTTACCCACTTATAAAATACTCCCATTGGGAATTGGATTTACATTTTTACTCCCTAAAAAATCATTTTACTCCCAACTTTAAAAAATAGGAAGTAAAATACTCCCACTTCAAAATCTTATCTGGAGCACTGAGTGCACCATTCTAAGCTAATGTCTATTACCGAGCCAGAGGGAGGCACAGATGACAAGACATGATTCTGCTGGCAGTCCAGTGTGGGTCGGCTGTGACAGAATATTGAGACACCTTGGGAGCAGAAGCTGTCTGGTTCAGGTTACTCAGATCCACCAGAAGCCAGTCGGGGCAAACCGGGGATCAGACAATAGAGAGCAGTAACCTGAGTGCAGCAAAGAAACACTCATGGCGTGGAGTTTGCAAGACTGGTGATAACCAATAGAGAGGGTCTGAGACCATGCCCAGGAGCCAGAGCCCAGAGACCACGAACACCTGTCACCCTGACGTGGTGAATCTGCTCTGTGGCTGAACCAAGGAATGTGTGTAGTCACAATTTAAGGACTCAAGGGAAACACTGCCCTGAATAATAGAACGAAGCAGAACTGGCATGAAGGCAGAGGTGAGGGAGAGTGCAGAGGTTGGGAGAGACCCCAGTAAGGTAGGTAGACAGGTAGTGGATCACTATAGAGGGGTGAAACGATGCAGATAAGTGAAGCAGTTTAACATTAACATGGAGACTTCTTTAGTGAAACTAAAATGAATAATTGTTGCAAAAGCCACATTAATTATCCACAGTGAAGTGCTGTTAGAGCCTATGGGAGAGGCTAGTAACACTGAACAAACTTTTGCCCCGTACACTATCTGCAGTAAAGTTCTGCAAGAGCTTATGAGAGAGGCTTGCAAAGTTGAAATAAATCACGGTTGCTAATCTAATATGCCACATTTACTAGCTGCCGTCAAGTGGTGGGAGATCCTTGGAGAGTGGTTAATGAAACCAAACGGAATCATTGTTACAGATGTGATATTCCAGGTTCATTACCACAATGAAGTGCTGCAAAAGCATATGAGAAACTTGTGACCTTGAAATCAATCATTGTTTTGTCAGCGCTCTATATGAGATTTTACTTCCTATTTTTTGGAGATGGGAGGAAAATAATTGTTAGGAAGTGAAAAAATAATTCCCACTCCCAATGGGGATGTTTTTTAGGCAAGAAAAAATATACTTTAACTCTAAATCCGCAATTCATTTGTAAACGATACCTCTTTGAACCTAGTCATTCATGCAAAGTAAAAGATTGATTTTTACCTTAAAGTTGCTGTTCAGATCAGGCAGTAATTATAGTATTGGACACTGTCGTAAGCGGCTGCTCTTTGGTGCTCGTAACACGTAGCACATAGCAGTGCGGCTTGACAGCAATGGTGATGGTGAAGTGCAGATGTCCTTTCCTCTATCCCTCTAGTGCAGGGCTTCGATGAGAAGGGGGTTGTGAGCCATGCACTGTGTGTGTCAGGTGCAGTGTGTCAGAGGAGACGGCCTGCAGCAGACAGGAGGCAGTTTAGATTGGATTGGAAACTGTGTGAAAAAAGGGGATTTGAACACAGGCCCCTCAAGCTTCTGAAGAGAGGAGAGAGTATAGGAGCCGATTGTTGAGACAAAGTGGACGGCTGCAGTGGTAAGGGAGTAGGTGTGTGGAAAGCTGATGCAGGAAGAGTTGACAAGAGGTCAGTCACTAGTTTGCTGGTGATTTCAGTGAGTGCAATCCACACCCTGTAATGTACTGGCATACGTGTATTACTCTCTGAGTGCCTTCTGCTTAGTCATGATTGAAATATCTTGACACGACTACCCGTCAAGTGGCAAATATTACAAGTGGGAGAGCTTGTGCCTTTAATTAACTAAGGCAATCATATTCTGTGGATAAAGTATGCTGAATAGTACATGGAGTATGCCCCCGGTGGGTGGTAAATATCAACTACGCAGCTCTGTGCGTACTGCCTGCAGTAGAGGACTGAGAGTGGCTAAGGCGATACGAAAAACCAAAGGTAGCAAACTGGTGGGAAAGGGTGAAGTGGTAGGGATTACAAACTCAGTTAACGATGTGCGAGGCATTATGGAAATGGCTCAAAATAAGATTACAGACTATTTAAGCGTGCAGGTCCACAATTCAGAAGGTCAGATACAAGAAGTGTAGAATATTGAATATGAGGAAATCAATTAACAAAGAGATGGTGAAGCAGAGATGAATACACTCCTTGATAATAATTTGTTATTTAATCTGTGCCTTGGACTGCAGAATGAATCAGCCAATGCCATAGCTAACACAGAGGAAATACAATATATGGACATGGAAGCTGGTGAGGCCATGGATATACCTGATACACTGATTTATTTGTCCAAATCTCTTGACTTGGTGATGATTACGGAACAGGTTTATGTGTCTTCTCCAGCTCTTCCTTTTTGGCAGAAACCTCAGAAGAGGAGGAGCGGAGAGAACCTGAAATGCTTATAATGATAAAAGCTATATTGGCCATTTGTAATAACCTCCATGTGGAGCAGAAAATAATTAAGGAGTCGTTGATATGTTTAGTAGACACATTATTAGAATCCACCAATAATGGAGAGGTAAAGATGATTAATAAGACTCTCAGTATTGACTGTCCTGACGTAATTGGTGAGCAGATTATTGTAATTGAATTACAATGCTCATATTATAAGGTGTACTCCAATGAAGATCAAGATATTGAAAGGGATATCGAAGGTAGTTATGAAATATGGCCAAACATAAGGAACCAGAATCTACTTAGTTGGGATGGAAGAACATTTGTAAAAGAAGACGGGGTAAGGCAAAAAGGCACTTTTATAGGCAGGGTGTTATCACTAGAAATACTAAAGAAATTGCACCAAAGGTTTTTTAATCAATAGCTAATACAGACCCAGTGACATAGTCTGCCTAGCAACAGTGACCCATTTTGAATTGAGAAAAGATGATAAATTGAAACCTGCCCTAATGAAACCTCCCATTATAGCTCTACCAACATGGAAGAGGGAAATAAAAGAAAGTGTAACCCACAAAACCTTGAATCATGGCCTGGAAATACATTTGACTTGAATATGATACATCACGGAAATAAAGCAATGGTCACAAATGAACTACTTCCCGATGATGAGTAGGGCTTTTTGATGCATGATTTGGTCTCTGTCAATACACAGAAGGAATATTTATTTATTATTATTTATTTATTGCATTTGTTATATGGTCAAACCCGGGGGTATCACGGCGTAGGTTACAGTTGGCTTAATTCTCTGGTTACAGTGAGAGAATAGTTACTTTTCATACATATATATTAGGGTTAGGTAGTCATATATACATTCCCTATTTTAAGGAAGGCTTTAAAGGAGGAGCCAAGTACCGCTACCGGAAGTTCCGCCCCTATTCTGCCTATATGTTGACAACCGGAAATTGCGACATGCACAAAGCCAATGATGGTGCCAATA